>NC_056665.1:47196277-47562527 GCF_018350195.1 Panthera tigris
GATACATCCAGTCCACCATACTGTGTTCATAGTTTATATATCTTCTCTAAGCAGCAAGTTTCTGAAGTTAGGACCATTTGGTATTTGTTTTCACATTGGTCCCTATTCCCAGTCCATTAGAAGATCCTCAATAAATGTTCAATGAGTGAATGAATTATTAAACTTTACTAGTATTAGTACAAATTTTTTACACACTTATAGTCTCAATACACATAGTTGTTAACACTGAAATTTTCCATGTTAGTCATTTTTGATGACAATAATCTTACCAAGAATCACACCTTTCACATCTTTATTAAACTAACAACAGTACTGTTTCCTAACAGAGTTATGCTCTTAGAAATGGATAACTGAGATATTCAAAGCTACTTGGCTTTATATTATGTGGTGGCAAAATCTGTGCTTTTAGGGTCAGTCACCCCAAGGCCATTTATCAGCCATTTTTGTTTTAGCAGTCATTTTCCTGCTGGCCAGTCTTTTGCTGGTTTTAATCTGTTATTCAGTTCTATAAAGAACTGAATGTTATCAGGTGAAACCAGATAACCACCTTTATGAAATTAGCAACTTTTAAAACATATGTTAAGACAATAAACACTAACTTATAAAATGTTATGGAACAAAATTCATTTACTGCATTTCTTATAATCCTGAAACTTTTTTTTTTTTTTTAAAGGATTCTTGATCTCTTTTTGACAGGTAAGAATGCTCAGGTTTAATTTTACCCTAAGTGTGGGAATTTCCTCATTCTAGAGATAATGGTAGAGACATGAAAGCAGTAGGAGATATAGAAAAGCCATAAAAGAAAAGGAAGTAAACAGGGGAAGAGATGTGAGGTAGGGAGACAGACCTGAAGGAGAAAGAGCTGGAGAGGGACCAGAAAGGAGAGTAAGAGGAAACAGGTACAACTAGAGAGAGACACAGGCTTTGTGATAAATCTGACAGCTCTTTTCACAGCCTGGTGGCTACCTGGGACCTGAGCATCACAAATTACCTTTCATCACTTTTCTTTAAAATGAACTGACAATTTAGAAAGTCACTTTTGCATTGAGGAACAATGGCGTGTTTTTATTTTAAAACTTTAAAGTCTATTTTTTCATGATATTCTACATTTTCCACAAAATATTAAACATAGCTTGTGTTAAGGATCTGTAAGTTAACTAGCTCTTGCTTGAAGTCTCTCTTTGATATGCATAATTAGGTTGCTGGATATTTTTTGTGGGGGAGGTGGTTTTGGTTTTCTCCAGTGTGCTAGTGTTATAATTATAAATGACAAATAATTACATTAACTTTTTTTCCTTTTGTCCCCGAATGAAATCTTTAGTATTGGTCTAGTTTGATCTCAGGAAGGATACATGTAGAGGTGGTGGGAACCAAATTCTTCAGGAAAAGGTGAATTGAGTAATGTTTGTAGTTTACAAAATATGCTATCAAATTCTACACTTTCAGCTCAAAATGAGACAGGCGCAAAGCTGACCAAATGAAAGTGCACTTCATATTTTTTTGTGCTCCACACCTCCCTCCCATCCATTCAGCTTTATCTTACTGCTTTTAATATGTTGATGAAACTGGGAAAAGAACTACACCCTGCTGCAAGCAGATTATATGAATGAAGTTCCCAGATGTATTTCTAATCCATGCTGCCAGTTAAAGTGCTAGTGTCCCAAATATTTAATTATAATCTATATTAGTTTCTGCCACCTAAATAATAACTACAACTTAGATTATTATAGATCATGTACCTGTATATAGTTAAGAAAAAAGATGATTCACATTAACTACTTGGGCAAAAACTTCTATTACCTTTGTCATTTGGTTAAACAAAAAAATCATACAGAAGCAAATTGTGTTTACTCCATGAATAGAAAGATAAAAGAACAGCTTTTCAACATGTAAAATTCCACAGAGAAGGGCACTGTGGTTCTATCATACGTAATACCTTTATGTTCACTAGATTCCAAAAGGTATAACTAATAGCCTTACAAGGGAAGAAAGATGCATATTACAAACTTGCATTGTCGTTCCAAATGGAAGCAAACAGTGCCTCTTTTGTGTATAAAGATTTCATGATAAGAAGAGGTAGGTGGATTAACAGAAAACTGGTTGATGATCACAGTCAAGTATTTTTGAGTAGAGAAATGAGGAGTATGAGCGGCAGCAAAAGTATTTGACAGATGAGTCACTGCACTATTTTCTTCTTGGATCAGAATAATACTCATGTGAGAGTGTACACATGATGATCCAGAGCAGGAGAACCCAAAATTCTTCATAAATCACAGGATACTATCACACTGAACAGTAATTTGATATTAAAGGACACTGGCTTTCTAAGTATGGTGATACCACAGAAAAGAAACTGTTGGGATTTCAAATTACATGTGACCTTTAGCATTACCATTGCCACCAGAGAATTCTGTTCAAAGGTTCTAACTCAGTTTAAGATGAATCAGGTAAATTCTTGTTGTTTCTTTTCATACTCATACTTACCTGGCTGATGTTTACATATGACCCATAGGGTTGGTAGTTTCACTAAGCCCAGGATGGGTTCCTGGCAGTGTGGTTGGCGGCTCTGCCGATACGGCAGAAACTTTTTCTTCTTCCCTTCTCTTAAGGCAGGCTGCTTTGGGGTTAAGGTTCCTCTCTGAAACAGGGGAAAATAATTTTTATCATTATAGTCATTAGTTATGAATCAGGACTCTTAGGTCTTAAACTGAACAAATTGCTCTTCTATTTTCTTTCTGTGGATATTACCTCTCTGTAACTTCATTTCCACCCTGAATAACATCACACAAAGGCAACAATGATGTGCTCCCACAAACGCTCGGATTACATGAACCTCCAGGCTTAAGCTTTTTAGTATTTGGTGTTTTCTCCTTTTCTACTTATGCTTTAGTCTTCAAGTGTTTAATTTCATCTACATCAACCTCCAAAGGCAGTTCTTTTATTGCTTCAAACATTTTGGCAAGTGCTGATGTTAGTCTACAAAGTCTCCTCACTATCCTGCTAAGACATGGTACATGGGATTGATATAGATGCTGACATTCTCCATGTACCTGGAGAGAGACATCTGTGCTTTACCTAGACTTTTATCAGTTCATAAAATGATGAAATAGATACCCTCAGCCAATCTTCTATAAAAAATGTGCCAACTCCTCTAGGGAAAGAGGTAGCTGGTACATATCTCGTGCTTATATATATATATATATATATATATATATGATGATTGGTTTTTTCTATAGCTAGAGGTGTGATTAAAAGGGTGATAAAAACCTTCTCTACTGCTTTGTATATAAGATAGCAGAGACAACTAGATGGAACTTTTGAAGTGGGCATTTTTAAAAGTAGTGGGTCTTACTATGCAAAATAAAAGGAAAGAAAATCCATTGCACTGGAGACCTACTGGATCAAAATCCATGTGAGAATTACTTATCATGTTATATTTTCTTTAAGTGACTTGTAAGCACAAGATATCCAACTCATGACAGCTTCTGGTTTTTTGTTTCTGATAATAACATAAAGTGTAAGTGAAAAGTTGTTTTATATATTTTTATAAACTGACTAAAAATGTCCTAATTAATGTAATATAAAAGGATCACTTAGTCTGCAATGAAGGGGCACCTGGCTGGCTCAATGGTGGAGCATGTAACTCTAGATCTTGGGGTTATGGTTTTGAGCCCCACACTGGGTGTGGAGATCACTTAAAAGTAGTCTTTGGAAGGGGGGTTGTGCCTGGTTGGTTCAGTCGGTTAAGCGTCCGACTCTTGGTTTCAGCTCAGGTCATGATCTCACTGTTTCTGAGTTTGAGCTGCATGTTGGGCTCTTGCTGACAACATGGAGCCTGCTTGTGATTCTCTCTCCCTCTCTCTATAAGCCCCCTCCCCTGCTCTCTCTCTCTCTCTCTCTCTCTCTCACTCACTCACTTTCTCTCTCTCTCAAAATAATAAACTTAAAAAAAAAATCTTAGGGCATCTGGCTGGTTCAGTCGATAGAGTATGCGACTCTTGATTTCAAGGTTGTCAGTTTGAGCCCCATGTTGGGTGTGGAGAAGACCTAAATATAAAATGTTTAAAAAAAAATCTTAAAAAAACTTGCTTATAATGAAAACAGTATTTATTATGGTAAATCTAGTTAACTCTACTGACTGTTACTCATACGTAATGATAAAATTTCATCTTAGAGTTCTCACTTTCTCAGCTCCTGCATTTAGGAAAAGACATGGAGCCTATAAAATGAGGAAGATCAATGAAGAAAGAAAGGTACACACTTATTAGGATAAGTAGTAAAATAAAAAGGCATGTTCATCATTATGTAAAAATATCAGGAACTGCTTTCTTAACAAGTAATTGTGTACCTCTAACTAATAAGAATAGTTTTTTAAAAAATTTTTAAACATTTATTTATTTTTGAGAGACAGAGACAGAGCACAAGCAGGGGAGGGGCAGAGAGGGAGACAAAGAATATAAAGCAGGATCCAGGGTCTGAGCTGTCAGCACAGAGTCCAATGCAGGGCTCGAACTCACAAACAGTGAGATCATGTACTGAGCCAAAGCCAGATGCTTAACAAACGAAGCCACTCAGGCACCCCAAGATTTTTGTTTTTTATTAAGTGTCACATCCCTTTACTGGGCAGGCAGCAGTCTAATGACTAAAGAGACCAAAAAGAGGGCATAAATTAACATGTTAAATCCAAAGAGGAGAAAGCGAGAACTGAAAGTTTTCCAATTGAAACAGGTTCACATTTTTCTCATAAGAAGGCTCACATTGCTCTTATAATAAAACATTGCTGTTAGCTAACTATGACCTTGTGTCACACGAGGATCTAGCAGGCATGATCAGAATAGCTAGAAAGGACCAGAAGCAAAAACTCAAGTTAGGCAAGATCCTGTAAGCCAGTTAGTCAAAGAACACTAAGGGCTGGAAGAACCAAGAAAATACTACAGTAAGCTCTAGAAAATGTGAAGTTTGATCCAAAAAAGGCAAATTCTAGTGTTTTTTAATACTTTCTGGTATGTGAGAGCAGCCCATGGCAAATATATTAAGCAGCCAGAAGGCCTGATGTACAGGTGAGTAGAAGAAAGACGTTACCTGCAGGGCATGAGAAGTGATGGTCTCTCTCACATTTCGTTAATTGTAAGAGAGTCAACCTACCCAAAGCTCAAATTTTGGCTAACTCCATAGTTACTTCTTACATTATTATGACTAAGTAAATATTTCTTACAATAACTATGTGGACAAACACACAAGTCAAGAATTTTACATTGTTTCCTTGCTCATATGACTTTTTGCTTTTCCTCTAGTTAATAGTTGCCTTGCTTTTCATTTGCTAGTAATACTAATTTTGTCCTCATACCCATGCTCCAACAGATCTAACAAATGCCTGTCAACATTTTTTTTTTTTATCTTAAAACCTCAAAGACACCATCGTATCATCTATTAATTCCATCTTCTTTCCCTGGAAAACTTTCTTCTGCAGTTAACCATCTTCTATTTTCAATGTGGACTAATAGGCACCTTGATTTTCTAGGCCTAGCAGATCTTGTCATGAGATTTCCTTTTGATGCTCACTTGTGCTGGAATCTTTGTTTCCTGGCTCCCATGCCTTTGTCTTTATTGGTTACCTACAGCATAGGTTCCAGAAGCTTTCTGAGAACATGCACATGGGAGGTAAAATTTTAAAGCCTTTGCATATCTGAAATATCTTTATTCTGTTCTTCACCCTTTGATTAATGGTTTGACTACACACAGAATTCTAGATTGAAAATTATTTCTCTTCAGAGAAATACACTGCTACACTATCTCCTGTAACCCAGCATTATTTGTCCAGAATTCTGTTAATATTTTGACTCACAGGGATACAACTTTTCCATAGCAGACAGACCTGCAGTTAATCTTCCTGTTTTCAGGTAATGCTTGACTTCTGCCTTTTCCAAAGAATAGAGCCTTTCAGGGGCTAGGAGCTTTGTGGAACAAAATTATCTGCTTCTTGTTGGTATATCCCTCCCTGCTCCACTTAATTTCTTCCTTCTAAATAAGTCAATTACCACTACTTTGTCTACTTTCCATCATATATACATATTTTCCTCTCTCATTTGCTATGCTTTCTTCTCTCCCATTTATCCTTGTGGACTAATTTTATTTTTATTCATTTCAGTGGAGATTTAGTAAGGAGTATTACCAATGAATATGCTAAGACTATGAATATGCTATTATCAAATCATTTCAACTAAATTAAAATATCCTGAGGGGAAGGTCTGGAAATTTGTTTGGGAAAAGGAAAAGCCTCAGGTGATTCTGGGACCAGTCAGATTTGGGAACCACTGTCCTTGCTCACTTATCTTCAAACTTCCTAAGACACCAGGAAACTAAAATCCTAATAGTTCTATTGTCCGCAAATTATCACTGGAAGGGAAGTAAGCTGACTGAGTAGACCTGTGAAAGAATCTGAGGAGTAAAAGTCTGACCATTAATCTAATCATTAGTAAAGGTGAAAGCACAAACTTGAAAGTAATATGTAAAATCTATTTATCAGCAAAATTGTAACGTTAACATTATACTGGTCATAATGGAAAGGCCTAAATTGGCAATGGCAGGGACCAGATGGAATTTGGTATGTGAGGTACCAAGGCAAAAAAAATGCTTTGACAAAATCTGAGGCTTGGAAGGGAAGCCACTCCTCCTGCTCTTCTCCAGAATACACTGCTGATTGCCCTCCTGATACAGCCACTTGTCCAGGGATGACAGGTTGTAGATAGCCAGATACAGTCTTGAAGCACTATCCCAAGGCAGAAGGTGAGCACAAAGACTCCAGACAATGTCCAAAGTAGTCATGTAAACAAAATGTGTACCTTTCTAGAAACTGCTGGGCCCAGTGACCAGTGGGTGAAACCCTTGCAGGGATGAAGAGGCTGCCAAAAATAAACAGGTTACCAAAATAACTCACAACTGCTAGAGATAAAGTCCAGAGAAGGACAGTGGCTATACTAAACTCTAAAGGTGCTGCCATAGCAAAGCACAGGTATATGGGCTGCATGAAGGGTTCTAAATCCTGTTTGACAGACAGCCATCAGAGTGCCTTTCAAGAAGGATCTTGTATGGATCCCAAGGCTTTTACATTAAAGCTGTAAAATAAAAGCTCTGGGCTCTGAAGCCCAGAGTGTAAGAGTGGAAGGAAGGTGGTAGGCTTTTATGAATAGGAAAGTAGCCCCTAATGAGGTTATATTTCAGTGTATTTTAATGTTTATTTATTTTTGAGAGAGAGTAGGGAAGGGGCAGAAAGAGAGAGAGAGCATGAGCAGGTGAGGGGCAGAAAGAGAGGGAAACACAGAATCTGAAGCAGGCTGCAGGCTCCAGGCTGTCAGCACAGAACCTGACATGGGGCCTGAACCCACGAACTGCGACATCATGACCTGAGCTGAAGTCGGACGCTAACCGACTGAGCCGCCCAAGTGCCCCTATATTTCAGTGTATTTTAAATTCTGTTCAAACTCTAATCAGTCAGTGGTTCCCTATAAAGAGCTTTCCAGAACTGTGGAAGAAAGTCAGTACCCATTAACAGTGACCAGAAAGTTATCACGCAGTTGGATGAGCCTAGATGTTACATCTTGTTTCAGACTCAGCTTTCCTGTCCTAGCTACTTGTATGGAACCACTACAAAGTCAAATCTTGCAAGTGAATGAATAAGATCCCCCCAGGCATGGTGGAGTTTATAACTTTTCCAAACACAGAAGTATTTCTCATTGATGACTTAGGTCTGAGAGTAGGAACCTCTGATCTTAAACAAAAAGCTAAGAATATTCTGTATTCTAGCTCTAATAAACAGTGGGAAGGAAAGGTACTATATAGGAGTAAGTTTTGGCACCACTGCTGTCCAGACAGTCCAGGTGGTAGGAATGGTCTTGACAGTAAATGGCTGGGTAGAGTCAGGGTAGAAAATATCCTGGGTCTGCAGAGCAGCGGGATGGATGTACTGGGATCACTAAACACGGGTGCTTCACTGCCTTCAGAGTGAGACAAAAGGTGTCAGACACATTAAAACCAAACCAAAACAAACACAAAAAAACTTTGATAAAGTGACAGGAGATATTGAAGGCTCAAGAAACCACTGATCCTGCTACAGATGAGCGGGCAACAATCAGACTATCTTTATGAACATCCCAAGGGAGTTCATACATTTTTGAAAATCAGGTTTCATTAACATTTACCCTTTACACATATTCCAATGGCCTTATTAGGAGCAAGTATCTGGTTTTAATGGTAGATTGGTTATGCATGAAATAATCTACTCATCATTCTTATTAAATATACTGGAGGGAAGTGGATGGATCAGTTAATTACTATGGTTAAGTTTTTCTGCAAGTGCGTTCAAGTTCTCCAACTCTGGTTTCCTCAGAAATAGTATTCTTTCTGTGACCAATGCTGAGGGTCATCCACAATTATAGCTGTCAAGTGTCTGTCCTACTCCTATTCTTTTTCCTTTTCCAACTTTCTTTAAATAAAACCCTACATAAATATCCAGTACATCAGAAAGATAGAATTGCTCTTAATGAAGAGAGGTTAGAGGTAGGGTCTAGAACCCAACACCACACCTATAATTCTTTGTAAAAAGACTTAGGACAAAACATTCATAACTCTGGATAAGAAGACAAATAGGTATATGAAAAATATCAAGCTCAATGGTAAAACCTTTCAAGGGCAGGAAGCTCATATTAATTGGTAACCTAGGGTCTAGCATATAGGTGACTGGGACAGAAGAGGTGAACAATAAATGCTTGTTCAAAAAATGAAGTTTGAAAGCTTCTTCAAGATTCCATCAAATTTCCTGAAAGATAAAACCGTTGGGCAGTTGTCTGAGCCAGCAGTGGATGAGCCAGTATAAACCATACATGTGTCTCTTAGAGACACTCAAATATGTCAGGGCATATTAGGCCAAGAAGTTCATGGCATTCCTGATCAGGGATCAACAAAAAAACCTTGAGACCTTTTTGACTTGGGTATAAAGGACATTCATATGAAGTAAAGCCAGGAGGGGCCATGATCAAGCATTCTATTAATCAGCAGGGCCATTATAATAAATGGCCCAGGGTAAAGCAGGCAAGAAATATAGTACAGAGAATGGGGAAGACAGGAAGCAGCAGGGAAGGAAGCAGGTCTAGGCAGGTAAATTTAACAGTGTGGAAGACCAGATTCAGTAAGAACAAGAACAAAGGGGCAGAAAGCACTAATGCTGAGCAGTGAGCAGAGGCTGGCTATTCCCTGCAACATTTGTAAGACTGCACTCTACTGGTTTGTGGGAAGCACTGAGCATACAGATATTGACCACTACTGTGAGATGGAGATGGAAGAACTACAGAGAAAACGCGATCCAGATGATGCAGTGGCAGAAATACTAGTTGAATTCATAGACAACTTCCCAAGCAGAAGAGAAAGTGGAAAAAGAAATGTCTGCCTACCTAAGGCAGAATAGTTATGCATCTCTGCTGAACCTACTTACCTCTGACTTGCTGTTCTAGACTAAGGATGACTGCCACGGCCTGATGAAGAATAAGGAGTTTTGTTTGGGGTTTTTCACTCTTTAAATGGAGCTGACACATTCGACCAAGCTCTTTGAATGCCTCATTAATATCCCGCACACGTAAACGTTCCCTGGCATTGTTAGCCATCCGCCTTTCCTTCTCCCTTTCTATCTTCTGTTCTGGGTTCAAATCCTCATCTTCATTAGTACTGCTAGAAAACAAAGTAAACAACAATGTCTATTAGATTCCCTATAAAATATGATGTGCTTATTATATAAAATCATAAAGTATAAAGATGGAAATGAAAACTATCTACAAATTTTACCAAACAGTAGTAACAGTTATACTTAACATGATTATATGTATATCTTTCCAGTCTTTATTTTATGCACAGTTATATAGTTGAAATTATGCCACATATATTTTTAAAGCTTATTTATTTTGAGAGAGAGAGAGCTGGGGAGGGACAGAGCGAGAGGAAGAGAGAGAATTCCAAGCAGGCTTCGCACTGTCAGCGCAGAGCCCTACGCAGGATTCAAACCCATGAAAGTGTGAGACAATGACCTAAGCTGATAAGGAATCGGACTCTTAACCAAATGAACCACCCAGGCGCCCCTACCACATAAATTTTTAAATGCATTTTCACTGTGCATTATAACATAAAGTCATCTCTATACCAGCACCACTCTTCATAAACATAATTTGAATGACTACATAATATTCTAGCACCTTGCTACTCAGACTGTGATCATCAGAATCAGCATTATCGGGAGCTTGTTAAAAACAAACTCTCAAGGGTGCTTGGGTGGCTCAGTGGGTTAAACATCCAACTTTGGCTCAGGTCATGATCTCACTGTTTGTGAGTTCGAGCCCCGTGTTGGGCTTTGTGCTGACAGCTCAGAGCCTGGAGCCTACTTCTGATTCCGTGTCTCAGTCTCTCTCTTCCCCTCATCCGCTTGCGCTCGCTTGTTCTCCCTCTCAAAAATAAACAAACATTAACCCCCTTCCCCCAATAAAAACCCCCCAAGCCCCATATACTCTTAAGTTCTACTGCAAACCTACAAATTGGAAGTTACATTTTAACAAGATCCCTGGCTGGTTCATATGTACAATAAGGTTTGAGAAGCACTGTCCCAGTACACTAATGCATTCTAACTTGCCTAACCCATCTTCTTAAATATCTTCCAGCAGGCACCTGGTGAAAAGGAGAAAGACAAGCTAAAGGTAGAGGATGAGAGAAGGATCTCAGAAAAGGACTACTTTTTGTTTCACAGAGAAATATCATCAGTGGCAATGATTTTAAAACATGGGTAAACTGGAACAATTTTTTTGAAGGACAAACTGGCAAAATATCCAAAGCTTTAAAATGTTTATTACATCTTGATCAGCAATTCCAACTTTAGAAATTCATCCTAAGGATATAATTAGACATGTTCATAGGATTTTATGTAAAAATTGATCACACAATTATTTACTTTAGCAACTAATTGCAGTCCAATAATAGGAGACAGGTTAAATAAAGCACAGTACATCCAGACAACTACCTACTATGTAGCCTCTAAAAATTAAGCTTCAGACTATGCTAACTAAAAGATGCCAGACACAAGACTACATACTGTATGATTTACATGAACCTCTAGAAAAGACAAAACTGTAGCAATGGAAAGCAGATCAATGGCTGCCAGGGGATGGAATAAGGGTACTGATTACCAAGGGGTATAAGGAAGCTTTTTGGAGTGGTAGTAATATTCTCTATTAATATGGTAGTAGTTATTAAGACCATATACATTTGTCAAAGGACAAAAACTGTACACTTAAAATTGGTGTATTTTATTATATGTGAACTAAATTTCAATAAACCTGGCTAAAAACAAAAACAAAGAAAAAAAAACCATGTTTGAGAAAACTCAGGGACAGATGAAAATGTTAAAAATACACTGTTATATGAAATAAAAGTTGACATTATAAAACATATATTCAGTTTAGTTCCCATTTAAATTGTGTTTATGGAAAAAGAAATATTCCTTAAAAAGTAAACAGTGGTTAAATCTTGGTAGTAAAGTTTCTTGCGATTTTTGTGTTCTGTATTTTCCAAATTTCTGTAGTGAAAATGGACTAAATAATCAGGAAAAAAAATTGAGGATGCATTGGAATAACTTTTAGAAAATTCTACTTTATATCAGAAATGACCAACTGAGCAGAGTCTCTCAGAACTTTGAAATAATGTGCAAAGAATAGATGTTTTCTCTTCTCTAATAACCTTGAATACTGTAATAAAGGGTAAATACACAATAGATTTTTACAAGCTAATTGCCAAAAATTATGTAAAAGTATTCTTTTGATAATAGGGAATCCCTAGCTCTTTTACTTCAAAGGAACCTTTACAGGTCATCGAGTCCAAAGGTTTCCAAATGTGGTTACCATCACAATCTTCAGGGGCACTTGAAAAATAAAGGTTTCATAGGTCCCACTACAGAAGACGTTGATACAGTGAGCTTAGGTTGGTGCCAAGGCAGTCTGTATTTCTAAAATGTTTTAGAATTCCGGGGCACCTTGGGTGATTCAGTCAGTTGAGCATCAGACTCTTGATTTCTGCTCAGGTCATGATCTTCCAGTTCATGGGATCCAGCCCCCACATCTGGCTTGTGCTGACAGTACACAGCCTGCTTGGAATTTTCTCTCTCTGTCTCTCTCTGGCCCTCCCCTGTGTGCACGCACACATGCTCGCTCTCTCTCTCTCTCTCTCAAAATAAACAAACAACAACAACAAAAAACTTACAAAAAAAAAAGTTTCAGGATTCTATGTAGTGGGGCTGAGAACTACTGCTAGATCCAGAGAAATCAGAGATTTTCTCAGGATCATACAGCTGATTAGTGGCAGTGTAATGACAAGGACCTAGGTTGGTATTCCATGGAGGCAAGCCTACACCACATACCTAAAATTATCATGATAACAGTAAGTACAGTACCTTTACTGAGTATGTACTGCATGCAACAGAGTGTGTAAAGGGCTTTATATGCATCATTTTTCAGTTTATTTCCATAAGAATCCAGCAATAGAAAGTCTCTTTTCAGAGAAAAAGAAACTAAAGTTCAGAGAGCGTTAATAACTTGTCCAGGGTCACGCGGCAGGTATGTGATGGAGCCATAATTCAAACCCAGGTAAGCTTAACCTATTAATTATTATTAATTACTAAGCGCTGCTGTTATTAGTAACCTGTTTTACTGCCTTCTCAATTTCTGATGATCTATAATAGGTTTAGTAACCTATGGCCCATGATCTGGCTCCTTGTTTTCTTACATAAAATTTTATTGGAAGAGTCATGCCCATTTGTTTATGTACTGTCTGGATGCTTTTATTATAACGGCAGTGCTGAGTAGTTGTGATAGACACCAAAAGGCCCACAAAGCCTAAAATAGCTATCATCTACCCTTTCCACAGAAAGTTTGCCAAACTCTGACCTATAAAATGAGAAGGTGCAAACTGTTTCTATTCAAATTCTATTTGAATAACAAAACCATGAAATAATTAAGATGTCTCAAAGGAGTGGTCTCTGGATTCCGTGACCCAATTTTTACTTCTTCTTGCCCCTATACAACTGAATGCAATGCTTACTAAAATGACAGTATTAGAATCTTAAGGTTTAACTTTTAAATTAATTTTCAATTTAATGTTTTTAGTTTTATCTACCATACTTAACACAATCTCCTTTGCACCCTAATTTAATACAAGGAATAATGTTTTAAATATCTTTATGTGATAAATACCTATCAGTGATACTAAAAAACAGGATATGCCAAACAATATACCATCTAAATTTAATGTAGAAGTAGAAGAAAAACCTAAGGGAAGAATTTGGAATTCATTTGAAACTAATGAACTATGTGTCAATATCCATGCTATAAAGCAACGTCAAGTCCAGTTTCTAGAAAACCTTCCCCAACAACATAAGTCCACCTGGAGCACTTCCCTTTCTATACTCTTCTCAAATTATTGTTTAAACCAGGAGTTGGCAAAACTTCCTCTGTAAACCAGAAAGTAAATATTTTTAGCCTTACGGGCATTTGGCCTCTGCTGCAACTACCCAAACCTGCCATTGCATTGGGAAAGCAGTCACAGATAATATGCAAATGAGTGGGATGTGACAGTGATCCAGTAAAATTTATAAAAATAGGCAGTGAGCCAGATTTGGCCCAGAGGCCATTGTTTGCTGCCCTCTAGTTTAAATCATACAATAGAGTTTTCTTATATACACAGCCTTAAAATAATATATTCAAATATTTATTGATGTCATGTATCTAAATGTCTACAATGGATAATTTTACTTTTTTTAATTATTTTGTCCTCTAATTGAATAGAGATATGTAATTCTCTTTATTTTTTTTTTTTTTAGTTTATTCATTTATTTTGAGAGAGAAAGAGAGAGAATCCCAAACAGGCTCTACACCATTAGCACAGAGCCTGTGGTGGCGCTTGAACCCACGAACCATGAGATCATGATCTGAGCCAAAACCTAGAATCAGACACTTAATCAACTGAGCCACACAGGTGCTCTGAGATGTAATTCTTTTTTATACGGAGTCCCTAAAATACTGTGGTATGATGGAAAACATAATTTTGGAGTCAGCATCATATGCCTCCCTTTTTAGGGATGTTGTGAGCACTAAATAAGGTAACATATATAAAGTCCCAATATAGTATTTAGAACATATCTGACACTTAATAAATGCATGGCACCCTTCAATTTTCCAAGTATTTTCACCCATGGCAAGTGAGTGAAATACAATACCTAGATGGTAACAAATACCTTGTTCTGCCTCTAGATGAAACCTTGATATCTTTTTGGGAGGATTCATCATCTGATTTCATGTCATCTGATGAAGGAGGTTCATGTAGGTTTTCATCTTTCTCTTTGTTTTCAGTCTTGATTTCTGCTGGAACAACAGTTCCAGACTGACTTTGCAAGCCACCTAACAAAGAGGTAAAGAAACAAAATAAATGTCCAGAATTAGAACTAAGATAGTAGAAAGCTTTCTAGATGATGAATGCCCTTACTTGTTACAGGACTCTGATGGAAATCTGAAAATGTAGGGTAATACACTATTCAGGTTGGAAAGAACATATACACATACCTTAGAGAAAATGATTTCTAAATCATCTGTATTTAAATTTTTTTTTCATGTTTATTTGCTTTTGAGAGAGACAGAGACAAACACAGAGTGCCAGTCGGGGGAGGGGCAGAGAGAGGAGACGCAGAATCTGAAGAAGGCTCCGGGCTCTGAGCTGTCAGCACAGGGCCCCACGTGGGGCTCAAACCCATGGACTGCGAGATCATGACCTGAGCTGAAGTTGGATGCCCAACTGACTGAGCCACCCAGGCGCCCCTAAAGCGCGTATTTAAAAGAAAAAGTCTGACCTTGATGGTCATTCTGACACTTACTTTAAGGCACTATTTAAGAAATGAACTAGGATGAGAAACTTGATGCAGTTTAGAAACTGACTTCTAAGATGCTAAGGTAAATAAAGGAAGTAAGTTATAACATTTTTTTCAGATAAATACAATAAAATGGGTGTCATGGTTAAATATACCTGGGAAAACTTTATTTTGGTGGTCTTAACACTAGTTATATATTTGTACTTATATTTATATAAATTATCTATTTACATAAGTTATATATTTGTACTTAACATTTATGACAGTTTGTTTCTAACAGAATTTTCTGTCTCTCGAGTTGAATTGTAATATTCTAAATAATAGCTACCATCATTTATAGCTCTCAACGTATTTGGAATAATTTCTCACGGCTTTTTGGGACCCTGAGGATTTAGTCATGAGGGGAAGTGATAAGAAAGAGAGACATGACAGAAGCAGAAGAATGTAAGACGACCAGTAAGTACTGAACAGTTTGCATGTGGTTCCATCCATCAAGAAGTATCTACAATTGGCCCAGCCAAATGGGGCAATTGGAACCCTAAATATCTATCCTCTGCATTCAGTAGCACTACTGTTTGGAATTCCCCCACCTAAGATGACTTGTGATTCACAGATGTCAATCTGCTTGTAAAAAAGACGATAGTGTTCCAAGTGTTATTTATCTCTGCATACATTACTGCTGAAAGCCAACAATACAGTTACCTCTGTAATTTTCTTGTGTTTTGTGGTTCAAGTCTGAGCTTGAAGCAGTGACTGTACTAGACAGGACTGAATGATTGCCATTGAGACTGACAGAGTCTTCTCGATGAGTTCCAACCTAAAAAAAAAAAAAAAAAAAAAAAAAAGTTAAGACTGTTCAGAGGCAATAATTGTTCAAATTCTTTTAATGGGTTTAATAGAGAAAATATCTACCTGAATTTAGCAACTTTTTTGGGATGCTAGTTTTCTCATTTTTGGATTTCCTTTTTTTTAATTTTTTAATGTTTTATTTTTATTTTTGAGAGAGAGAGAGAGACAGACAGACAAGGAGGGGTAGTGGCAGAGAGAGAGAGGAAGACACAGAATCCAAAGCAGGCTCGAACCCATGAACCATGAGATCATGACCTGAGCCAAAGTCAGACACTCAACTGACTGAGCCACCCAGGTGCCCCTGATTTTTGGATTTCAAAAGACTTGACAGACTACTATAGATTGTTTTTAAAAAAAAAAAAAAATTTTTTTTTTTTAACATTTATTTACTATTGAGAGACAGAGAGACAGAGAGCATGAGCAGGGATGGGGCAGACAGAGGGGGAGACACAGAATCCGAAGCAGGCTCCAGGCTCTTGAGCTGTGAGCACAGAACCTGACATGGGGCTCAAACTCACGAACTGTGAGATCACGACCTGAGCTGAAGTCAGACGCTTAACCGACTGAGCCACCTACGCGCCCCTATAGATTGCTTTTGAATCAAAATATTTAAATTATAAAATTCCAACTTTCAAATGTTGTATCCTACAGAAGGTTGTTGTGTGAAGCAAATGAACTAGACAGACAAAGCACTCTGTAAGTCATAAAATGCTACACATTATAGTATCTATTAATAAACCTATATCATTCTGATCATGTATTTCATATACCACCTAAGTATGAATTTGCATTTAAAAAAATATTGCTATATTCCAAGTAATATTATTTATTTATACTTTGGTATACTCTTTTCCTCACACACACACATATAGTGTCTTGTTTTTTCTTCCTCTGACTCCCTCAAAAACCTTAAAAAAGCAGTCTACGGGTGCTCAGTCGGTTAAGCATCCAACTCTTCATTTGAGTTCAGGTCATGATCTCGTGCTTTATGAGATTGAGCCCTACACATTGGGACACTCTCTCTCTCTCATGTGCACCCTTTTGCTCTCTCAAAATAAATATACATTAAAAAAATGAAATTAACTTAAAGCAGAAGTTCTGGGGGCACCTGGGTAGCTTATAGTTAAGCATCTAGTGTCTGAGTCTTGATTTTGGCTGAAGTCATGATCTCACGGTTCACAAGATTAAGCCCTGGGTCAGGCTCTGTGTGGACAGTGTGGAAGGAACCTGCTTGGGACTCTCTCTCCCTTTCACTGCCCTTCCCCTGCTTGTGCTCTCTCTCTCTCAAAATAAGTAAATAAACTTAAAAAAAAAAAGAAGTTCTGCACTGCCAAGCAACAAAAATGCCATATAATTTTTATTGTTTTAGTCAAATTCCATAAATCAATTAGCCCAAAATTGGAAGGTAAGGCATGCAAATACCACCAAGTATTTAAGCTATAGTAGTATTTTTAGAAAAACTGGTAAAAAAATGAAGCTTTTTGTTAGAACAGTAGCACATGTGTCATCTACAAGATTAAGCCTTTAATTAAAGAGGTTTATTGCCTGGAATTGTACATGAGAATCACTGTTTTTCAATAAATCCTTCAATCCCAGTAAACTGCTTTGTTTGAATCTCTCTTCAGTAATATAGCTTTTATCTTTCATGACTTTGTATGGATTTTACCTTAAGAGGTATAAATACCCCTATGCAAGTTTACCCTTTGGTTTCCTGTGAGCTACACAAAAGGAACCAAAGCAAAGTTTTAGGCAATACAGGCCATTTGATACTGGACCTGATTATAACATGTCAGGTCTTCTACCACACTTTGTATTTTAAGTTTACTTATTTTATTTGAGAGAGAAAGTGTGAGTGATGGAGGAGCAGAGAGACAGGGAGAGAGAGAGAGAGAGAGAGAGAGAGAGAGAGAGAGAGAGAGAGAGAGAATCCCAAGCAGACTCCGCAAATCAGTGAGGAGCCTGATATGGGACTTGAACCCACGAACTGTGAGATCATGACCTGAGCTGAAGTCAGATTCTTAACCAACGGAGTAACCCAGGCACCCTTTCTACTGCACTTTTAAAGAAATGTCTGTTTTCTACCCTTATTCTTAGATGTAGTTAAAAAAAAACAAAACAAAACACCCCACCTAGTGTATTCCCTATCTACTTCTAAATTTATTTGAGGATTAGTCATTGCTGAAGATTAGTTGGCTTTCTTTGCTTGCTATGAACTACTCAATGACCTAAGGAGAAGGTCAGTTCAAAAATCCTATTTATAAAAATAAATATAGTATAAATACAATATACAGCTATATAGCTGCAAATTCTTTGAGACTCTAAAAGCCTAGGCCTATTCTATAGATAGATATTACCATGACAATTTTGACTGGCTGAAGAAATCCCACAGGATACAGTAAAAGCTAAGAATTCTGTTTGTATTTATAATGTGAACTAAAACTTCCTGTGATCCTTGGTAATATGTGCTGAATTTTGTTCTTACCTAGTATTTTGAGCTATCATACCAAGTAATTTAAAAGAAAATAGACTGTTAGTTAATATCCAAAATCTATAAAGAACTTCTCAAATTCAACACCAAAAAACCAAACAACCCAGGTAAGAAATGGGCAGAAGACATGAATAGACACTTTTCTAAAGAAAACATCCAGATAGCTAACAGATACATGAGAAGATGCTCAATATCACTCATTATTAGCAAAATACAAATCAAAACCTGATGAGATACCACCTCACACCTGTCAGAATGGCTAAAATTAACAACACAAGAAACAACAGGTGCTGGCAAGGATGCGGAGAAACAGGAACACTCTGGAACTGTTGGTGGGAATGCAAACTGGTACAGCCATTCTGTAGAACTGTATGAAAGTTCCTCAAGAAAATAAAAATAGAACTACCTTACAGACCAGCAATTGTATTATTAGGTATTTACCCAAAGGATGCAAAAATACAGAATCGAAGGGGTACATGCACCCTGATGTTTATAGTTTATAGCTGCCAAACTATGGAGAGTGCCCAGATGTCCATCAACTGATGAATGGATAAAGAAGATGTGGTATATACACACAGTGGAATATTACTCAGCCATCAAAAAGAATGACATCTTGCCATTTGCGACAAAGTGGATGGAGTTAAAATGTATTAAGCTAAGTGAAATAAGTCAATCAGAGAAAGACAAATAACATATAATTTCACTCATCTGTGGAATTTAAGAAACAAAACAGATGAATATATGGGGAGGTGGGGGGCGGGAAGAGAAGAGAGGGAAATAAACCACAAAAGACTTAATAACAGCAAACAAACTGAGGATTGATGAAGAGGGAGGTGGGTGGGAGATGGGCTAGATGGTTACTAAGGAGGGCATTTGTAGTGATGAGCACTGGGTGTTGTATGTAAGTGATGAATCACTGAATTCTATTCCTGAAACCAATATTGCACTGTATGTTAACTAAAATTTAAATTAAAAATAGTCTTTTAAAACTTAAACTTTCAAAAATATGTATATTTACTCTATATTGTATGTGCACAACTCATTTTATAGCTCTGTAAGCCAATAGCACTGAACAGCCACAAACTGAACTTTCTTTTTTTAAATGTTTATTTATTTTGAGAAAGAGAGACAGCAAGAGTGAGTGACCAAAAGTGAGCAGAGTAGGGGCAGAGAGAGGAGAGAAAGAATCCTAAGCAGACTCCACACTCAGTGTGAAGCCTAATGCAAGGCTTGATCTCACGACCGTCAGATCATGACCACAGCTGATACCAAGAGTTGGACGCTTAACTGACTGAGCCAGCTAGGTGCCCCACAAACTGAATTTTCACTGGAGTGATAAGTGATGATGCATCTTCTGAATTCTTATTTCTTTTTATTACATTAGTAAAAGTTAATTCTCTGATTTTCTGAATCTCAACTAATAAAAATGTTCTATCATTTCCTCTCTGATGAAAGGCTTGGCAGACAAAAGATCATTATCTAAGTAAATTCTAGGTATTTGTGCTTTACCTGAAGGAAAATCAGTTGGTTGCTCAATTTGTTTTGGGATATAAATGACAGCAAATATTTTCGTCTCTCTGGAATGCTATAAACTAAGTACCTTTTTTACACCAATTTTCACTAATGGCTTCCAAAAGAAAAAAAAAATTAATGTTTAGAAAATGGCCTCAGATTAGCAAAAAAACCTCAAGTCTGGAGTTTTTCACGTTAATGAAGTCAGCAGGAACTTACTTACTTACTTACTTACTTACTTACTTATTTATTTATTTATTTATTTATTTAGTAACTTGATTCCCCTTGCAAATGGCCCTCATATATTTTCTGGAGAATTTGACTTTCACAGTTCTTAAAGTTCTATTTAACCCTTGCTCACACACTGGCTCCCATGTCTTCCCTTTAATCTGCAGCTACCCATTCAAATGGCTCTGTCCACAGACACAACAGGTGTATAAACAGTTCTTTGTCTGAGCTCAGAGACTGGGCCAGCCAGATAGGACCCTATGTTTAATTGTTCCTCTCGTTAGCATACAGCTGACAGGCTGCTGCTACTAGGGGAGTAGCAGGGGAAGGCAAACCCCTAGGCCTGCCATGCTCTAAATTTCAATCATTATGAAGAGCTCTATTTCAGAATAAAAGGCCCAACTCATTAAATGACATCATCCTGCATTCTGAATCTTCACAATCTGTGTATGGCCTTACTTTTGTGGGAACACCCAACAAGGGACCTGTTTTCATTTAATTTGGCCAAAAGCTTTAAGCACCCACAATGGAAAAATGCTAAATCTAATTAGTTGATGAATAAGAGGTCTTGTGAATTAAGGAGCAGATTGAAAAGTACTCAGTATGAATTCCTCTCTGCTTCTGAATTCTATTCTAACAATTTGTTCCATTTATACTATTCACTGAATACTAATGATTTAGATTAATCAGTATTAATCTATGGACTGATTAAAGGATCTTTATGTTCTGTATGTATTTTGTTTTACCTGAAGAGGGGTTTTAAGCTAGAAACTTGGTAGAATTTAATTTGTTATGGCTCCTTTTTAATGATATTTCCATAAATATATATAACCTGTATGGTTTTTAAACTTTTATCAAATCTCTTCAAAAGCACTATAATGTAGTTTTAATAAAAAAAAATTAAATTGCCCATTCAGGACAAAAATGGTTAGAAAAATAAAATACAGTTAAAAATAAACTCTTTCAATTCAGTTGAAACATAGGTACACAATTTCTACGGTATATAAACCTATACTAATAAAATTAAATACTGTCTAAATGTAAGGTTAAAAGGATTCCAAATCTGATATGTGACAATTTTGAATACTACTTTATTTGCTTATTAGGCCTTTAATAACTTAATCTTACATCTCTCAACTAAGAAAAATATAGTTTCTCTAACTGATTTAGGATTTAGAACAGACATAATTAATATTTTTAAATTATATAAAAAACTTTAAATCCTACAATTTAACATTATTCTGCTATTATACAAGAACACCACAAATCTCCAACCACAGCTTAAACTACAAAAACCCCAAGCAATTAAAAAAAAAAACAAAACAACTAAGGGAAATGGTTGGATTACTTTTCCTCAGTACTTAAAGCAATAAAAAAAAAAAACCTCATGGATAAAATTTTATATCATAAATAAGGAACTTTTCAAGATTTCATCAAGCTTCCATTAATATAAAAGCTTCTAATGTAACTTAGCTTGAAGCTGAAATCACTGTTGGAGGAATAACTGAGTACCTTCTGTTAAGGATAAAAGTATCATGGAATTATCTCACTGGGCCTCAGTAGTCTAGATATTACAGCCATAAATAGGTGTGATGTACAATAACTTTATACTGTTGAGACCTTTTTGTAATGCCCAAATGAAATTAACAATTCTAGTCCTTTTCAGTTTTCCACTTAATACCAGTATATTTTCCTATCAGTTTATTCCAAAAGTTTGTGCTTAAACTAAATACATGGGAGCAAAACTAAAGTCCAATGCTGACATTTTAATAGTTCTAAAAATCCTGATTTTGTGCTTTAAAATTTAAACAATATATCAATCGCATCCTAATAAGAGTGTATGACAAAAAGTCTTAAGTTTTCTATCTGGATTCCATAAACATGGAGAAATCATCAAAATATTGAAAGGGAGTATGAAATTAAGTGAAAATGTTAACCCCATTCAAAAATAAGAGCAGGAGCGCCTGGGAGGCTAAGTTGGTTAAGCGTCAGACTCTTGATTTCAGCTCGGGTCATGATTTCAGGGCTGTGAGATTGAGCCCTGGGTCAACTCCCTGCTAGGTGTGGAGCCTCCTTAAGATTCTCTTTCTCCCTCTCCTTTTCCCCTCCCCGGCTCATGCTCACTTATGTGTATTCTCTCTGTCAAAACAAAATAAAAACAAACAAAAACAAAAATAAGCAAATATAAAAAAACCATGTGGCTATAATTACTTATAAAAAAGTAAGAATTATTCACTTCTTAGTTTCTTTTTCTGGCATAGTAATCTTTCAAGAAATTAAATTTTTCTGTGTATTAGACAGCTAAAATCATGTTAAATGTCTTCTGTGGTTGAAACCTCATTTAATTCTAAGGTTTTATTTTTCAGTAATCTCTATACCCAATGTGGGGCTTGAACTTACAACCCTGAGATCAAGAGCTGCATGCTCTACTGACTGAGCCCGCCAGGTACCCCCTAAACGTCATTTAATTCTATTCTTTGGTGCTGGTCAAATCTGCTTGGTTAAAAGTAACAAAAATCAGGGTGCCTGGGTGGCTCAGTCGGTTAAGTGTCCGACTCTTTGGTCAGCTCAGGTCATGTTCTCATGGACTCTGAGATAGAGCCCTGTGTCCCTGCTTGGGAATGTCTCTCTCTCCCTCTCTCAAAATAAACAAAAATAATAATAAAAAACAGTGACAGTCAAAATTAAGTCTTTTGATATTGGCTCCTATTGACATATGTTTTTGGCATTTGGTAGTCTTACGTCCTTGGTGTGAAATATAAAAATCCTTTTCTGGAGTAACTAAAAAATACCAGAGAATTATTTCATCTATAAGAAGATGGTTGTCCCACAAATCAACAGTATCAGCTACAGATGACTTTTAATGACATAATTTTCTTATAACTGAAAACATTCACATTGTAAAGGAAGTTTATCAGCAACAAAATTATTTCCCTGACCAAGAGACACTATCTTGATTAACCTGTCTATGTAGGTTTTACACCACAAATAATCTTGATAGCACTGCAGGCTGAGAGCTGGGCTGTCTGTATCACTTCTATATTGATATCAACTTTTATTCTTCCACTCTAAGTGTATTCTGGCTTACCTCAAATATTTCAGCTACTTCAACAGCACTCCCAAACTAATCATTAAAAAAATAGGAAACATCTATAGGCTCCAGGAAAAAGAAAAAAACTTGCCAACCCTTGTTACCTGCACTAGGAAGCTAATTTATGTTCCAATTCAAAAAACTGGCAAGGTACGGCCTGTCAGCTAAATCTGGTCCTGGTTTCTTAAATATTAAGGAGCTCTCTTTTTGTAAATGAAGTTTTATTGGAACGCAGCCACACCCATTTGTTTTCATAATGTCTATGGCTGCTTTCATGTTAGAATGTTAGAGTTAAGTAAATTTTACTATCTGGCCTTTTACAGAAAAAGTATGCTGATCCCTCTTCTAAATGGAGCAGAGAAAGCAGTATCATAATTAAAATCTGCAATTAGGGTGGTGGTCTGACTCTTGGTTTGGGCTCAGGTCATGATCTTGCAGTTGTGAGATAGAGCCCTGTGTCAGGCTCTGCACTGGGTGTGCAGCCTGCTTGGGATTCTCTCTCTCCCTCTCCCTCTGCCCCTTCCCTGCTTGTGTGTCTGCATGTGTGTGTACTCTCACCCTGTCTCAAAATAAATAAAAGAAGCTTAAAAAATAATATATATGTGTAAAAAAAAAAATATATATATATATATATAAAACCCCTGCAATTAGGATAGTGACCTACAGTACATGCCCATGAGAACAAAAGTCCATTACAACAAAAATTTTATTTGAACGTTCTGTGGAATTCCTGAATTGATATTTGTTTATTAAAATAATTCTACTCCCTGCAGAAAATAAATGGAATAATGAAAACTACATATTTTAGAGAGAAGTTGACCTCACAAATTCTACAAGGTGATATAAAATTGCCGATAAACTGGTGTTTCTGTGGTTACTTCATAATTTTGGCCAAGTAGCCTCCATTTGTGGAAGCCTATAGAACAAATACTAATTTATGTTAATGTAGAGGATAATACATAAACTACCACAAAGTTAAACAAGACAAAAAAGGAAAAGTGATTTTAGAATGTAAAATTGTGTTATTTCTTAGGATCAATTAGAATTCACAGGGGCAAGAGGGAATAATAAAAGCAGGAGATTAATTCTTGAAAATGGCTGGCAATAGTTAAAATAATATGTCTCCCCAAATCCCATACCATCCAATAATATGAAAAGAGTTGATTTCACATAGGTGGGTACTGGGCATGTAAGCAAGGTGCTCCTGCCACTCCTGATGTCTTCAGACATGGACAAGAGCCAGGATAAGAATATTCCTCAACTGTATGCCTAAGGCTTGGCTGGGAGAGTCACTGCTGACTGTGAACTTCATTTCATTCTACCCTTTGATGTTTTTGCTGAAGTTGAGAACTGAGGACTTATAGCTAAACTGTTCATTTCAGAAGGGTGGGAGATGAATAGTGACTCACCTGCCAGTCTCAGACTTTTTTGTCAGTTAATAACTTTATATTTTGAGGGTAAGCCTGTCAGAACATCTGTAGATCCACCTCCACTAGGTGACTGTCTGGACAGGGCAGACACAGCAGATGACATGGGGCAGCTGTTCACCAGCTATGGGTCCTCTAAGGCGCAGTAAGAACTGAAGAGAGGATGTGGGTAGTCACGCTGAGTGGCAGCATGGCCTTAGTTGCTGCAGTGCTGAGGCTGCTACTCAGACTAAGCCAGACTCACGTCACAGTGATAAGACTTTTTTCTAGACTAGTCTTTTTTTTTTTCTTTGTAAAGAATATCTCTGGCAACCTTTTTTTTTTTTTGATGCTGTGAAGTAGGCAGCATATTCCTAGAGGATATAATGGGAGCTACTTTTTAATTAAAAGCTTCAGGGCAATATCTAATTTAACAATTTTTCCCTCCACGAGTCCTTTTAAAATGCACTAGATTTCTACATGGCTTTTTAAGACTGGATTTTGAAAAATCTGTTTTCTAACTCATATCCAAAGTTGGTAAAAATAACTTCCCAAATACAGAAGTTCCATTTTTTACAAACCCTATATTTAATTGGTGGGAGCCAGAGATATACCAGAGATTTATCTATAGCAGATAAACTGGACTAGGGGCAGTGAGCTATTAATAGTGAAGAATTAAAAAATGATTATGAGGGAGGGATAACTATAAATGGTGCAAATGAGACAAACTTTGGATTCAAATATATTGATTTTTAAGTCATTCTTCTAAATAAGGATAAAGTTATTTCAACAAAAACAATAATTATTAATTTGACATTCTACATTTATGTGGGCAACAAATGCTACCCTATACACAATATTATTTTAATTATTATTACTAACAGGGCTAATACTCCCTTATGTGTCTATGATTTTTGTAATTTTCAATGTTTTCACATTTTATTAGCTTACCAACAGCATCAAAAACTACTTTAGAAGGAGCCTGAATTTCAAATTTTCTGACATTAAAAAAATAAACAACCACCACCCAAAACTGGTCGTTAAGATATATAAGCATCTAATGTCACCTATGTTGCTAAGAACATTGTACTCAGGAAACTAGAAAGCTGTGTTTGATGTTTACTTCAGCTGCTCCAAAACGAATATAAATGGTTGTCTGACATGTGAATGTGAAAATCTGGAACCAATCCTATTTTACAGAACACAAGCCTTCAGCATTTGGGGCACCTAATTATTTTGATGATAGGTGAATTTTACCCTTGATCACATGGCTTATAGCTAGAAAGTGGTTTCACAGGAGAATATTTCACAGCATGTAATAAATCCTAAAAACAATGCTATAAGCACTCAAACACATGGCATCAGTTAAATTGCAGGTTCAAAAAGAACTTCATTCCTTTAAAAGACAATTTGGATAAAAAATAATGTAAGACATTCAACACAGAATTTTTGATGTGCTGGAAAATTTTACTTTTTTCTCTCTAAAGTATTACTATGTTTTTAAAAATATGGATTGAATTATTTTATTCTCTTCAGGAATTAATTGAACATTGTTTCCTTTCATTGTCACTCAAATTACAGCTATTCTTAAAACTACCCCACTTTTTCTTTATTTGGGAATAAAGCTTCAATTTGGTCTGGTACAAATAATTTCACATTCCTTCTGGTTTTGAGGGCTGGTTCCAAATTATAATCAACAACTTTTCTAGACCAGAACCCTTGAAATTCAGTCTTGCTTTATAGTTTTTGCTCTTTCCTACATACTGTTTCAAGGCAAAAACTGGTCTGCCACACATCTGGGGAAAAAGAATCTAAGTTTAAGCTAAAATGATCTTGCAGAAAATTTTAGTTTTTGCACACAATCGTAGCAGGACTTTAAGGGCCAATGTGCAACGAATGACCCGGCCCAAGACAGAGTAAGTCTGTTTGAAAAAGAAGAATCCTCTCCTCCAAAGATTTCATGAAAAACATTTGGGACACTAGGCTCTAACCATTATTACAAAAAAGATGAGCATTATTTTACCATTGAAGCAGATCGACTGCTTGTAACAAGGCTTGATCCACCATAGTTTGAATTGAGGCTTCCAATTGGTGCATTATGGGATGGTCCCAATAAACTGTGTATATCATTGTGACCAGCAGGCAAACTGGTGGACGGTCCAACGGCATGGTTCCGCAGCACATGGATAGCATCATCCAGTCTGTCTAAACGATCCTCCATTCGAGATTGCTGTAGGGATTGAAAAAAGACATGGAGGTTACTGCTGGTATCTGTTAAATTCATTAAACTGCTATGTTTCCTACTATGGGATATAGAGAAGACAGCAAAGTAAAATGCACTATCAAGTAGCTTCAAAAGCAACTACCTACACTACAATCAAGAATCAAAGAAAAGATATTTGATGACTATGCAAAATTAACTAAGCTTCAGAAACAAATCACTGCTTTATAAAACCAATTTACCAGTCTACCATGAGGCTATTTCTTTTAGCTTCCTACAAAAGATGAAGGCTACTCTACTGTGTCTGATAATTATAGCTGATAAAAAAGAGAACCTGGACTTTAATACTGATCTTTGAAATGAGGGCAATTTCGGGAAAGGACCTCAAATCCATCAAGTTTAAGTTGTAATTTTGTTTTAAGTGAATAAAGCATACCTATCTGAAATGGTGAACACATCCAAATATGCTCTTTCACAAAACTGAGGAAATGAGATTGTCTGTGGATACACACATGCCCCATACACAAACATATTAGAATTTAAAAAATCAAAAGCACATGCCAGTAGAGCTCTTTTAAAAAGAATCATTCTCAACAACATGAAAAACAAAAGTCTATTCTTACATACTGTACAAAAACAAAACTGGTCATTGTTTGATTTTAAAAGACTTTGGAGTCTGTACAGGCTTGAAGATTTTAAATGGATAATAGGAAGTATAATTAACTGAAACACAAAAAAGGCACCATCTAAAAGAAATAGTACCTCACAGACATCCTTTAAGAAGGACATTGCATCTTGCAAATGCTCGTGAAGTTGCTGCTCAACTCGATTTTTCTGGCAAAGTCAAGACAGAACAGGAGGCAAAGCACAGGTTAAGATTAACTCCAAAAGAGATGAGGAAATAGCTGATGTCGCATGTCAGCATAACATGTTAGTAAAGTTAACGCAGAGACCTGCGAGATCTACTTGTATTAAGGTATGAGAAGGCTGGGATTTAACAGCGAAGTTATAAGGTTAGCATCTAAATAGCACACATTGTTTATATCTGCTTGCAAAATATGAGAGAAGAAGACTTTCCCTTCAACTGTTCTGTTAGTCACAGAAAAAGAACTCTTCTATTTGCAACATGAAATTACTAAGTGACAGCATGACTTAGCATTCCATCAAGTTATTCTATTTTGTTTGTATAATACTATGTAATTCTGTGGTAGGTATTGAAAAGCAACAGTAGCTAACATTCTACCACAAATTCTTCGCATTCAATACCTAGACAGGCTCTTTTATTCTACCTCCTTATTTGTTTATTAAATAACATTTTTGCTTATACAATTAACACAATATATTTTTAAAAATGAAAACATGGGAAATAACACTTTTCATGACAAAAATAATTGATGCTACATTTAAAAATTTTAGTCAAAATATTATTAACTGTATACAGAACAGTCACATGAGAAAGAATAAAATGTGACCATGTTGCATTGCTTGGCTAGTTTTCTTGCTTTTATTTGATCTCTTTACTTTTTTGTTTGTTCCTTATTCTATATAAACATAAAAGTATAGAAAAGTTAAACTCTAGATTTATCAAAAAAGCAAAAATCCCATAACACTATTTTACTACCAGCTGTCCTGAGATCAGAAAGAAGCCTGATGTCCCAAAGAACAGATGGCAGAAGGCACACCCAATGTGTCTTATATTGTTAAACTAAATCAGGCCATTTGTTAGCAAAGAATTCGTGTGTAATGCTATCCTACTGTTTTTTCATTGTTACTCAGGATTTACTAAAAATGCACTCTGCACTATCAGATAAAAGTGACCCGTATATTTCTAAGAGGCTCTTACCAGGGAGTGGAGTGAGTTTTCATAGCTGGGGGATGAAGGAGCTTGCCCTCCAGGTCTGGGCCACTGACTGGTACCTGTTAAAATGAAATACAAAAGCATACACACACACCTTGGTTAACTCACTGATCTTGACAATGTTCTGAAAGAAAGGGTAAAGCCATTCTATAGCTGTACATAAACTTATGCAAACATTTTTGTTTAGCCTTCAGCGTAGTATTGGCTACTTACAAGCCCAACACATTAAAAAAAATCTTTTTCAGGGCACTTGGCTGGCTCAGTCAGTGGAACATGTGACTCTTGATCCCAGGGTTGTGAGTCTGAGCCCCATGTTGGGTGTAGAGATTACTTAAAAGTCTTAAAGTCTTTTTCATTACTAATACAACTGTGTAGGGACTTGAGAATAAAAGAAAAAAACTGCACAGTACTTTACGAAGTAACTACTTTGCAAAAATTTGTATTAGTTATTATTAACTACTTGTTATTTTGCAACAACAAAAAAAGCCAGAAACAGGCCCATAAATACAGAGAACTGGTAGTTGCCAGAGGGGCAGGAAGGAGGAGAGGAGATACAAGCTTCCAGTTACAGAATGAGTAAGTCATGGGGATGAAAGGCACAGTATAGGGTATATAATCAATGATACTGTAATAGTGCAGTATAGTGACAGATGGTAGCTACACTTGTGGTGAGCTTAGCACAATGCATAGAGCTGTCAAATCACTATGCTGTACACCTGAAATGAATGTAACATCCTGTGTTCATTATACTTCAAAAAACAAAAACTACTTTTATGTTTGAATGTTCTTCAGATTTTGTCCACAAGCAGATTATCTTGAGAAAATGTACTTAAAACATACGTAATTTAAAATTCTGTTCCTTCTCCATGACTTTCCATAGCTTTTGTTATTAAATGACTACGTTAATATTCACTTGATTTTCTAGATCATAATTTATTTAATCACCATTATTACCTCACTGTTGGAGGTTTCTTTCAGTTGGCTATTACGAATAGTACCTAAATATTACTATATTGTGAATGGTAAACATTGTTATTTTCTTTTTTGGGAACATGTCTTGAGGATAAATAGCATTTCTGAATTAAAAGGTATAAATATATTTATGATACTCAATTCATAAAGCCAAATTACTTTCTAAAGTGTCCTATTAACTTCTGCCATTAAGTTACGCACAAATGCACCAATTTCAAATGACTGCAAATGCATTTAGGATTATCTGTTAAACATTTTCCCAACATAATTTACACAAAAACACATTATTTAATTTGGAAAATATCACCATGAAAATTTTTAATGTCATTTATTCTTCAACTTTAGAAAAGTAGCACTAACACACAGCAAAAAAACATACAAGTTCAGAGTAGAAAAAAATAAAAAGGAAGAAAATGATAAAAAAAAGACAAAAGGATTAATTCATTCATGTGTTTAAGACAATACAGCCTGTGCAGTTGGAAATAATTTATTTACAGAAAATAATTAAAACCATTAGTTATTAATATTAGTTATTAATAAATGCTTCAGTGACAACCTGAGTTATAGGAGAAATATGAAGTTGGAGAACTTGCAGGTTTACTTAATTTGTCTGATTTACTGCTAAATGAAGTTTTAACCTATGTTCTTTGTACCAAGCATGTTGTTGCAGATTACTTGCCAAATTTAGGCAACAATGAAAATGTATGGTAAATCTTAACTATTATAGTTCACTTCAGTAGAATAACTTAGTAATTGTATTCCCATCAATCAAATATATTTTATAAGTTGAAAAGTTGGATAAAGTTTTAACCTGATTAAATTTCACAATTATATGCATACTGTTGTGATTACATAGGAAAATTTTAAATAGTAAAACTGTGAGAAAAAAATATATATTATGTACTTCATCAGCAAACAATTTTTTTTTTACTTGTAGGCAAATTACAAATTATTCTGAGAACCATTAAAGGTTTCCTGCTGGACATACAAACACAGTCATAATTCAACTACATGAATTATGGACAATCTAAAATTGAGCATTGAAACAGAAGCTTGCGAACTTAAAATTAACAAGTAGAATTTAGTAACCAGAGAAACCCAGTAACTGACTATATGAAGAACTCATATAAATAACCAGCCAACACCTTTCCACTGATTTCAGTACATTAGTGCTTTCCAAGCACTGATGCAGAATTATGAATTTTATGTGGATAAAAGGTTATTCCTAATCCATTTTGAAAAAGACCCTAAATTACTTTTAATGTAATTTCTTTTAATGTTTACAATATTTTATTTTCCAACATTTTCCTCCAACCTTCCCATTCCTCTTTGGGTGATCAGCCTGTAACAGGACTCTAATCATCAAATTATTTAATCTACATCAGATATTAATACAAGTTTTATGTTTAAACACCTCAGAATTGTTAACATGTATCTGCTTGGCAAAACATGCGATTTTTGTGGTTCTCCAACTAGTTTAGGGTTGAGGAATGAGATATGTGCACTGAGTTACTCAGGTAAGAAATCACCTATATTCATTATTTTATTGATAGTGATATGAAGAAACCATGCTAAGGTCTATATCCAAAATGTAATCCATTAAACTGGAAAAATACACATATACTCAAACCGGTTTTGTTTTTATTATAGACTGGGCTGCCCCAGTGTGACATACTTGGTTAAAACAGAATACTAATGTGTTTAAATCAGGGATATCTGTTTGAACTTTATAGACATGCCAAGTTATATCTCATGGACAGAGCTCCTTGAACCCCAGTTAGTAGTTTAAAACATTATGCTATTAGTCATAAAGAAGATGACTGGATAGTTAGATAGAGTTATTAGTTCAGTAGAAATCAATCCTATTGCTGATGTTGGCATCTCTATCTCTAGCTTGTAACATTACACAAATATTGTAGAGAATAGAGAACAGGGTATTTCCCACCTTCCTTCCCTGTCACCTCGTATTTGGTGTAGACCTATCAAGAGGCTTGGGGCTTATTCTTCCTTCTATTAATAAGCATAAGGTTTCAACTGTTTATGCAGTTACCAATTTCTGTAATTGCCTGGGCTTTTTAGTGATCACCCTAAAAACCTAGTTCTTATTCAAGAAGGATTGTAATAAACCTACCAGCTATTAAAATATAATTATAATGACTGTTTCTAGAAAACAAGCTAGCTAGGTAATTAGGAGAAGTGAGTTTTTGGCTAGAAAATGTGGAAAGGCTTTCTTTGATCACTAAATCCAAAATTCACCCAGTGTTTCTGATCTGCTCACTAAGTGGAACTTAGAATTAACTGGTTAATTAATTTAGAGACTAGATACCAACATTTTATACGGCTGAAAGAAATTCTTAGGACCACTTATCATGCATTTTCTTATTTTGTTAGTTGTTTCCCTTTGTAATCTCACCTTAAACTGAAACTTTCATGAGATCCCTCATACTTGGAAAAGGCTGGATAATCAATGTAGTACTCAGTGCTTTGCTTTCCACAATCTGGCTCCAGCCAACCTTTCCATTTTAGTGCTTCACACTTCCATACGTGAAGAGTTCATAATCAGTCATCCCCATGACTCTGGATGAAGAAGTCATGTGCTTTTTTTTTGCATCTGGATCTTTGTTATACTCTTCCCTTTAGACCCAGGAAAACTCTTTCTCCTCCTCTTAAAGTCCTGCTCTCTTCATGAAGTTTATCGTGACCGTTCTACAGCTTAGAGTGAATTCTGATGGTTGTATTTTCATGTATTTATCTTTTTTAAAAAAATGTTTATTTGTTTATTGAGAGAGAGAAAGAGAGAGGAAGAGGGGGAGGGGGAGAGAGAGAAGGAAGAAGGGAAAGAGAGGGAGAGAGAGACAGGCAGAGAGTGAATCCCAAGCAGGCTTCGTGCTGCCAGCCCAGAGCCCAACACAGGGCTTGATCTCACAATTGTGAGATCATGACCTGAGCTGATATCAAGAGTCAGATGCTTAACCAACTGAACCACCCAGGCACCCCATGTGTTTACCTTTTATTTTCTCAGCTAAACTGAAAACCTGCTGAAGTCAGATGATTATCAAACACCAGGCACACTGACAGATGATTAAAGTAAATAAATATCTGATTAGGCAAAACTAAGGAATCCTTTCTTCCTTCTCTTCCTCCATTTCTATTGTAAATGTTTTGAAGATTGCTACTGAGAACTGAAATTATTAAACCCTTATTTATTTATATTCCAGAAGGAGGTAAAGAAAGGAAAAACATGGTTTTGTCTGTCTGCTCTCCAAGTTCCCCCAGTAAACACATTCTCTTAAATACTTGTGTCCTTTGCTAAATGACAACTGTGATAGACATAGCCATTCTTCTCTTCTACCTTGCTGCCAGAGCCCTGATTTTGTTCAAAAGGGGGTGGGCTATCTATCATTTCCTGGCATGAACCAGAAAAGAGTAACTTTAGAGTTCTCAGGGTAAATCCTGATGTCTAAGATACACATGGTGGTCCCATTTCTGTTATGACCAGTGTGTTAGTGCCCAGTGCTGGCTGAAGACTCATGAGGGCCAATCTGTTGAAGAGGCTTCTGAAAAAGATTCTTAAAATACAAAGAAAAGATGGTCTCTTTTCTTCTAGTGAACACTGTTATGTCCACATATGGTACCTTGAACTGCTGAACTTGCCAACAGCCTGAGGAAGAACTGCAAAAGTAGTAGAGCAGGAGCTTGGCCATACTGGGGCCAAGAAATTTGCCCTGCTATGGGCTTCCTGTCCTGAAGATAAGCATCCCCTTATTATTTAAGCCAGCCAAGACAAGAGTTTCTCTTCCTTTCAGCCTAAAGCATCCCAACTGATATAATAGCACCACCTCAGAAGTTCCTCACAAGCATGCTCTAGGTAGAAATATACGTTCTTGGCCTGAAAAAGTTCCTAAGGAAAATGAGTGGAATTTAAACAAGAATGATGATTACCTTAGAAGCTGCCTATGTGGCTCTTCACCTGTGTATCCATCCTCACAAGGCCTATGCCAGTCTGACTGATGCTCAGGTATACAGAACAGGACAAGTGTAGAGAGCACACAGTGGGTGAATTTTTTACTCTAGTTAACAGGCCACTGCCATTCAAGGTACAAAATAAATTCCACATATTGTGTAGAAGCTCTAGTTTGCTCCCTCTTTTTCATTTTTCCTTCAACTATGAATAATTTATCACGTTGTGCTTTCCTTTTTCCTTCTCTCTTTATATTTCTGCCAATTTGGAGTGTGTGTGTTATGTGTGTGGTGACAGGAAGGAGATACTAGATACAGGAGATGGGAGAGAAATGCACTTGCATAAAATCAGTCTTTGATGTGCTGTTTCAGTAGGAATATAATAAGCATTAAATGAAAGAAAATATTTTTCTTCGATTATGACTGCTGAATTGAAAAAGAAGCCTATTAATATCTTCATTACATACTTCAGTAGATCATATATTTTCATTAATCAGCTGAATTAAAGGGGAAAAAAGGATATCACCCAATAAACACCAAATAAAGATGGAGAAGGAAATGTAAGGTTTTACTCTGGACCATTTTTTTTTTGAAAGATGTCAAAGTCTCTGATTTTCCATTTTAGTGATGCCCCCTCATAAATACTGAACTCCTCTGCTGCCTGACTTCCCACCCAGTATTAATAAAAAAAAAAACAAAGGGCATGTTTATAGCCCTTCCCTATAGAGGAAGAGAGGAGGTGGGAACATATAGTAAGGACCAATATTCTCATCTCTGATGAGAAAGGAAAACAGGCTGTGGCAAAAATGACACTGATAATTTGAGTAAAACTGTGCCAGGAGGGTGAGTAGGGTTAAAGTTACATCATTCTTCCTGTAATTTCAGCTCTCCGTTAAATAACAACTCTAAGTCAATGGGTCTTTCATAGTCCTGTCTATGTAGGGAACAGCTGTTCAACTTTTACTAGACAGCTGAAGCCATGGTGTCTGAGAAAGTGGCAGAACCCACTAAGAGCTGAAAGCAGCTGCCAGCAGTTCATCATCTCCACACTGGAATGCTTCTTAGCAGAGTCACAAAGCTAATACACAAAGCACAGGTGATAGCCAGGGCCCTGATATACCAGAGCCCAGATTTTTCAGAAACCCCACGCAATGCAAAGAAGTTTAACAACAACAACAACAACAACAACAACAACAACAACAACAACGCTACATGGGCTTAATTAATGACTTGATCAGAAAAAGAGAATCATTTCTGAGGTAGACTGCTGCAAGAATATGGCAATTTTTACCCAAAGGCCTAATGCCTTTTCCTCAGAATACATGTCTTCTTCAGCATGTTTTTTTCCTTCAAATGTTGCTCATAAAAACATCATACAAGTTTTAAAATTATAGCTTAATATATATTAAGCATTTTCCTATAATTTTATTTATTTCTAAGATTTAAGAATTCCTATTTATAATAGTAACAATTATATCTCAACAAATTTATACTGTAGGATAGAATCTGGAATCTGTCACAGCAAATATGGAAAAAAAAAAAACAGGAAAGAGTAAAGCAAATCTGAACCACTTATTTTTAACTCCACTAACAACAGTATTTATCCACATTCACAGACTTCTTTTCCTTAGCAAAAAAACTACATTATTCCCAAGAATTACATATATATATGTTTATATATATATATATACATATGTTTATATATATAAACACATATATATAAAATAACTTAATAACTTAGTGAACCTAAAAATAAAGAGAAGCTATCTAGCAGAAAGTTATTAATCTCTGAGTCCTACAAGTGGTACATGGAAAATGCAGAGAATAAGGAAGAAAGAAGTTACATGTACTTCTAAATAGATTATTTTGTATACTTTCTATGCCACCTTACCCAAAATTTTGATTTACCACCTCTATATTTTGCTTTCATCCCAAATGTCTAGCCTTATTTTTATCCTGTTAAAACAACTGTTCTTAGAAATTATACCAAATTAAGAATCAGAAAAGAGTAATTCACAGTTAGCAAATATTTCATTATTCTCCAAAATGAACTCAAGAAGGCTGTTTACATGTTTTCTCAAAATTCAGATAATTTTATCATGAACTTTTACTGTATTTTATTGGAAAATAAACAAAGTTCAAATATTTCAAAGTAGCTCCATGCATGTTTTTAAGTCGATAGATAAAAGAGCAGCCTACCTGTGAGAGGTGAGGGTGATCCCACTGGTGTTGATGGGTTTGATGGAAAACTACTGCTGGTATGGTCAGGAGAATAAATCTAACCAGAAAACAAAATATGCATGTATCAATATGTGACAACAAAAATATAAATCCATTTGCATGGAGTTATTTTTATAATCTAAGTTGCCACCCATAAAACTCAGAATGAAAAATTTATTTCTTCAATTTAGGACTATTTCATTACATAAAGGCTGTTTACAGTTTTAAAACTAGGATTAAAAAGTCTTATATATTCTGGGGGTGCCTGGCTGACTCAATCAGTAGAGCATGTGACTCTTGATCTTGGGGTCATGAGTTTGAGCTCCATGTTGGACACAGAGAATCCTTAAAAAAAGGATCATATATACTCTAATAAGAGAGGAATAAATAAATCATATCCATTTATTATCAATAGTTGAAAATTATTTGTTTCTGTTAGAACAAAAAAGAGAAGTGACTTTAAAGTTAAGTCTAATAACCTTTCTAGAATATATCATCTAAATAAGTGATATCCATTAAAAATAATTATCTCAGGAAACTGTTACCTTTTGAAGACAACAGTCTTTAAAAACAGTTTTAAAGGCCAAAGAAAATATTTTTAAAAATAGTTACCCTTTATTTCTCATTTAAAAAGCTCTCAGTTTGGGGCCCCTGGGTGGCTCAATCGGTTAACCATCCGACTTTGACTCAGGTCATGATCTCACAGTTTTTGAGTTTGAGTCCTGCATCAGGCTCTGTGCTGACAGCTCAGAAACTGGAGCCTGTTTCGGATTCTATGTCTCCCTCCCTCTCTCTCTGCCCCTTCCCTTCTCACGCTGTGTCTGTCTCTCTCAAAAATAAACATTAAAGGGGCGCCTGGGTGGCTGAGTTGGTTAAGCGGCCGACTTCGGCTCAGGTCATGATCTCGCGGTCCGTGAGTTCGAGCCCCGCGTCGGGCTCTGTGCTGACAGCTCAGAGCCTAGAGCCTGTTTCAGATTCTGTGTCTCCCTCTCTCTGACTCTCCCCCGTTCATGCTCTGTCTCCCTCTGTCTCAAAAATAAATAAACGTTAAAAAAAAATTTAAAAAAAAATTAAAAAAATAAAAAAATAGTTCTCAGTATGATCAACTACATTTTTGCCAAATTTAGCTACAAACGTATTGTGCAAAATCAAGCTTGCTCTCAAAGGATATTTTGTCACCCTTGAGGAAAGTGGAAGAAACCCTAAAAGTCCTTCAGAAAATGTTCCCAAAATGATTTATGGACTTCACTTCCTAAGAGGTCCACTTCAAATAAGGTAACATCTGGATGCATAAATTCTGGTATTTTGGCTAAGTTTTGCTGCAATATTTTATATTTATTTCATATTGCAAAAAAAAAAGTGACAGACAATAGTGACACGTTTACCTAATCAGCCATTAAATATTTTAAAAGTCTCTTTAATCCAAGTATTAAGAGTCCCTAGGAAGTTTTCTCTATGACAATTCTATCTCTATAATGAGCATAATAAACCATCTTCACATCTCAACACTTAACTTAGGGCAGCAAATCAACTTATGTGAATGAATTTAAAAAGGAAAACTACTTGTGGGTGAAAGGAGTCATCCAATAGAAATACTCTTTCTCTGAATGAGCTTAGACTTGTAATGAATTTAATGAGGTCCCAATTATGGCAAACAAGGGGGTCTCAGCACTGGTTTCAAACACAGTGTAATATGCTGAGAAAGCCAGAAACTGGGGCAGGTTCATGTAAGACAAAACTCCACAAGTCATAATCATTAAACACAACAGCTTTTATTTTTAAAAAGAAGAAAGTATTAAATGAATTGTAAGCAGCCAGAGAGACCATTTTCCTTTGACTACAAATGGATATACCTACCTCAAAGAAAATACACCAATTTGTATAATGTTACTAAATTCTAACTGTAAATGCCTTCAATCACCAAATCTCTCCAAACAGCCAGATCTAGAAGTTGTATATTCAAGTTAAAAAGCCATTTTGGAAAAGCAAAACTATCAAGAAGACTTCAAAGGACATTATGGAAGGACTGAGTAACAGGGAGGGTAGTATGTTATATTAAGATCAATACTATTGGTCTTAAGGTTGTTACCTTGTAAAAAATCAGGATATGCATGTGAAAATTAGCTAAAGGTCACATTTTGGTTCCTAGTGGGCTACGTACATAAAGTAATTTAAACCATATGTGTAAATTAGGTAAGGTCACCACACTTCAACAAAAACATATCTCAACATATCCCTTAACTTTTATAAATCACTATTTCTCACATTCAAGATTCAAGTAATTACAACTTTTAGGAACACCTGATGCTAACTTTTATGAAACATGCCTTAACTATAATATTGGTAAGGAAGGGAAGAGTTGACAACATTGATGGTGGGTGCATGAGCAGTGAGGAAAGTTTCAGTTTCATGCAAAACTCCCTCTTATTATAAACTAGACATACTCACTGATTTTTTATTTCCTTGTAAAGATTAACAGCAGGAAAGCATTGGAGAAACAGTACTGCCTCTCTGTCATACCCTCCTGGTTTTGTTGTTTCCTCATAGTGTTTACATTAATCCTTAACTGTCTAAACTTGCTTATTTGTTTTATTATCTGTCTCTTACATTTTTACCTCAGTAAAATGTATGCTCCAGAAGAGCAAGGACTTTGTCTTATTCAGACAAAATTTGAATTGTACAGGATTTGCAGTAGCTTGCAGTACCAACAGTGCTGGTAAATATATACTTGTTGAAAGAATGAATGGTTATTATCCTTGTGAGAAGTTTCTATTCGAGTATTTCTTTTAAATCACTGGATGTAGAATACATAGGCTCCATCTCTCTTTCACACTTCCAGTTTCTTAATATAGATTTCCCCAAAAGCTCTAGTCTCAGTTTTCTTTTCTATTCACCTGTGTTTTATCTCCTGGTAGTATCACTTCTGTAAAGTATCAACTATGACATCTCTGTGAATGACTACTAAGTTGACATTTCTATCCTCACAATGGTTGCTGGACTTCTCCATCTGGACATATTCTTTCATTTCAAGCTCGTTATGTCAAGCCAAACTTTGCATCACTGCTCCAAGCTTCCTACCTTTTCCCATCTTTACTCTTCTGTTTCCTCTACTTCAGCATCGGCATTCTCATGGTCACCGATATCACTCTCTTTCTCCAACTTCTCCCCTCCACCCTTCCCCACCACAGACTGCCAATACCTACTATTCTCTAGAAGGTCTCTGGGATAGGCACACGTCCTTCTCATCACCATGACACTGCTTTAAACCTTTACTAGAACTTGTAAATGGATCATTTAAGTCTTTATATATCTAGTTACTCCCTGCTCCTTTCACCCCTTATATAATTGCCAGAGTTATTGTTCCCAACCAGTTTTAAACAGTCAAATCCCACACAGTGCTTCCTGCAGCCCGCTAAATAGAACAGAATGACATTTGAGATCTTCCCTAATCTGGTCACAATAATATCTAACTTATAACCTACTTGTAACATTTTGTACCCTATTATCCAAACAAAATATGTATTTTTTTTCATTTTCTGAACACAGCTTGTCCTTTCAAAATGCCGGTTTCTTAATTTCTCCCTCATGGAATTCTAAACCACATGGGAGCCCAGCTCACACATCATCTCCCTCTTTACACTCATCTTCACCTCCTTCACACTCTTAGAATAACCTGTATTTCTCTTTGGTCTTTTACTTCACGTTATTTTAAACATTAACATTTTTAGTATGTGTGTCATATCTTCTCCCCTTGACTGTAAGCTCTTTAAAGGCAGAGACCTCACATCATTCTGCACTGAATCCATCATTGCCTATCATTGTCTTATGCAAGTAGGTGCTCAGTATTTATTTATTTTTTTAAAGAGACTTGAGCAATTAAACTGCACTTGAAATTTGCTATTCATACTTTTTGATAAAAAGCAAGACTCAGTAAATGGTAGTATTTATCTTAGTATTTATGTAATGGGGTTCAGTAACAGAGCTACCAAAGGGGTTAAAAGATCTTGTTATAAAGGTGAATTCATCTACAAATCAGTTTTGTGGTTACAAGCTTTGAGAACAATGATATGGTGATGTTCTACTATTTTTGAGAATTAGTGTTGATGTATGAAGCTGTCCATACTACATTGTTGGGCAGGCATGGGTTTTTGAGGATATAAGTAGACTTTCAAGACTAGCAAATGAGGGCTTTTAAAAATCACTGTAAAGGCACATATCAAGTATAAAACATATCAAGTATCAAAATATATAATATGGTGTTTTTTCAAAAGCAGCTTCTCCATTTGTGTAATAAAAGGCATTTTCTCCACTCACCCACCACACTGTCTAGTTCTACTTTGCCCTAAATTAAAGTGATGACAGACAGAATTGTTATTAATACTTTTCCTGAACTGACAGATAGCCTGGCAAATTACAGGACTTTTTCTTCTTTTACTTTCATAAAAAGAATGGGTATGTGGGGAGAGAAGGAGCAATACAACATTAAAAAAACAGGATAATACAGCCTTTTAGATCACAGAGCAATTCACTAAACTTCACCTCTCTATGTTTATTCTATCACCAACCACATACAAATTATATTTATTCTATAGAAACTGTTGTTACTTTTAAGAAATTCTAACATTCGGCTTTACTGGATAATGAACGTTCTAAATCAGGATTTCAGTACTTCTTGTACTTTCTGACCTTAAAGAACTCCAACACTGATATTTGAAAGAAAAAAAAAAGTCAGTCACTTAAAAAATGGGGATGGGAGTGATTTAGAATCTAAAGCATAAACACAAAGTAAGAACTCATTCTGCATGCAGTCCATGGTCCTCGTACTGTTAAATGACCAATGATGAATAACTCCCAATACCTTCTGCCAGGCTTAACCGGTAATATGCCTCATTTTACTGCAACAAATGAGGCTCCTCCTCCTATCAGTCATGGTCCATTCCAATCAGCAGGGTGCCAATAAGCCAGAAGCTAATGAAAAGGGCCTCAGACAAAAAAGAAACAATGGAGGGCTCCCAAGCCCAACCTTAGAACTGTGAGCCCAATTTTTTAAACACTACAGTGCACATTTCAGTTAATCTTTATTATGCTAATGTTATTGAGTCTAAGGAACAAAGAAACTTATTTCATGAATTACTTTTAAACGTCAACTTCCCTGAATTTTCTTTTCTTTTGTTAGAGACTACTGACCATTTAACTATCCAGATTAAAACACACACACACACACACACACACACACACACACACACACACACACACTCTTTCTCTCTCCTTTGCTTGGAGGTAGAAATCAAAACATAAATTATCACAAAGAAGTCTGATATAATCAACAAAGTTAAACAGTCCTCTTGTTTGATCTCCTCTAAATTAAAGACCAAGTGTTTTGATATGGTATTAGGCACTGAAATAAACCAGATGTTTCTTCCTCTATATAACTCTCCATGGGCACAATCTTAAAGGGTTATTGTCTGGCAAATGTTCAGGGAAACACATTAGAAATGGCACGAATACCCAGATTTTCCTTTCCTTCTATCTACTCTAGTTTATTATCTAAACTAATGCATAATCCACAGGGCTTTGGGAACTTTGTGTAAATACTTTCATGTACAATTCTCTTTCTAGCTATCCTGAGATTAAGACCACAATTATCCTGGCTTAAACCTAAAATAAAGGAACCTTTGCAAATGTATTATCTGGCCTTACATGTTTAATCACAGTATTCTGTGTGCTTTTTAATACCTAAACTAAAGAACAAAGGTTGTACCCTGTGATGTTTCACACATGAAAGACCTTCTGAGACATGTATCAGACGACTGAAGAGCTAGAAATAACTCCTAATGACAATGCATGGTGTTTTCTCCATCTAAAACTAGATGCTATATTCAAAATGTCATATTCTAAAGAAGTTAAAATTTCAAAATACCCATGGGTCACCATTTCCAAGTATCTGTAATACCTAACATAAAATTCTGATGTGTGTGTTAGACTCTCAAATATAATCCTCAGAAAATTCCTTCTCCTCATCTCTTCTAATCTTTCCTATTCCCCATGTAATGTTTTTGTTTTTCAGTACATTTTGTGAGCACTAAACTGAATGTGCATCTGTAATGGAAGTTAGAGAAAAGAATGTGTTTAGGGAGGTGTCTGGTGGGGAGGGGGCGGCAGATGGGTTGAAGGAAGGGATTTTCAAATGTGCAGACTATGGCACGCAGTGATGGAGCAGATGGAATGCATCACCGTCAGCTACGACAGAAATGATTTATGGAATGACCTGGCTGCTCCTGCCTAGTAACAACATAGGATGACAGAACTGGGTTTCCATGACAACCAAAGCCCACCCACTAACTAGATTAGACATTCTTCCCTGGCTTCCACTCACAGAGAAATTTTTTTTCCTAATGCCAATTGGTTTGGCTAGTATGCTGGTCATAATATGGGAAAACAGTCAACCACTAGAAGGGTAACTGAAAGGGAGCTTGAAGGACCACTGAGAACATCACAAATTGTTGCCTGCCTACCCACCAAGGTTCCTTTATAGAAGTTTTCCTTGCATAAAATAAACAAAAGAGTTTTGAGGAAAAAAGCCCCCAAAATGCAGGTTGTATTTTTTAAAGGTGCCTAGAATTGAAAGTTCAATGTAATTTCTCTTCCTACTTGTGAAATATCTGCTATTGGATTCTTTCAGAATCAGCAGAACAAATATGGCAAGCCAATCAAATACCCAGGAGGCATTCAGATTTAATATTATAGAATTTTATTTTTAAGCAGGTAGTTTTCATTAGGTGGGAGTAAGTCCAGAAAAAGTAGGACAACTTCGTTTAAATCCTCATCAACACCCTGTAAAACAACACTCAGAGCATTCTCTTTCTGAAAAAACAGTAGTGAAGCTGGTCAGATCAAGGTTCTAACCTAATATATATGGGCTTTACCCTTCCTAGCTTGGTGATCCCTACGACAAACTACTTAATCTTTCTGAGCCGAAGTTACTTAACCTTTTAAACTTTAGTTCCTCTCTCTGATGTGGGGATAATAATGCCAACCTCACAGGGTTTTCTTGAGGATTAAATGAAACAAAGCACGTAAATGCTAAGTATAATGCATAGTGCCTAGTAAAGATTCAAATTATAGCTGGTATTTTTGTGGGTTTTGTTATTATCGTCACTATTTTTGTCATATGATGTTAAGACTGAATTCAACAAACATTTATTGAGCACTGTTTTGTGGGGTGCTCCACTATGTGGTTGATGAGTTTGCCTTGGCTTTATTTCTCAAGAAACTTGTACTGGGATGCAGAGAAAGGTTTATCTACAGAAACTAGATACAAAGAGGTTTATCTCTTTAAATGTTCAATGGTTGCTTCCTCTATTCACACATTAAGTGGTCTGCCTTCCCCAGGAATAGCAGTAAATGTTGTCTGATAGAGTTTAACTGTACCTCATAGAAAATGTAAGACAATTCTGTGGGAATTCTGAGAGGCATAACATTTAAGGGGAAAAAAGAAAAGAAATAAAAAGCCTTAGGAGACAAATTCATAAAGTCCAAAGCAGAAGGGCTTCTTTTAAATAAGTAGATTTGGAGTCTTTGTGGATTATTAGCAAACGCTTTCCCAAAATAATTTCAAAAGAAGGGATTTTAGTTTTGATATTTTAAGGATCAGCTAGCTATTAAAACAATCACTGCTTTCTCATTAATGATCTGATATGATATAAATTAGCTGCTCAAGAAAACATTATGAGATTCCTTTAAATCAGTTTTACTCATGTTAGCATTAGTTCCTTCAATGAATCTGGCTTTTTTTGGGAAAACTCTCCTTTCCTATTTTTTGAATGAATCAGTTGCAGATGACTTTCCCTTTTAAAAAGTATGTAAGCTACTTTTTGTCTTGGAAAAATTTCTCATGAAGGCACTTTCTTCTGTGGACCAGAAGAATAAGTGAAGAATAAATGAGTTGTCTTTCTTGGTTTCATTTGACTTACTTGAATGGGCAACTTACTAAGTATGTATTTAAAACTAATAAGTACATTTAATTATTAATCTCAGTAATTTGTTTTAAATTTAAAGATGCCCAAATTTCTCTTCCTTCTACTACATCTGTTCCATTAAGTCAAACATATTTAAGTTGAAGTTAGAAGGATAGGTCTTGCGGGAGTGGGGTTGGAAGGTGTTTTCCTGAGTTATTTTAAGAGCAGCATGAATCAATATAAACCAAGAATAGCTTTAAATGAGTTATGAAGTTGATTTTGTTATAACTACACCTTTTATGACATACTGTCCACAAAATACTGTTTAGCAGTGTAAAATTCATTCAGCAAAATATTTAAAATCAATACTCACAGATGCCAAAGCCTTTCCAAGTGCATCACCTGTCTGTGAACTTCCAGCGGCAGTCCCTCTGGTTCCTGAATATTTCAGGTAAAAAACAAAGAATTTTAGCAGGCAGGCTTTTTTTTTTTTTTTTAGCATTCTGCCATGATTTCAAGGGTGTTCTTTACTGTTATCTCACACACAGTCACAACAAATCACCAAATATTGTGTATGTGTTGTATTTAATGAGCTAATTTAAGATGGGCTCCTTACCAGTTTTTACATTAATGACAATTTAAAAGCTTTTCTTCCTTCCTTTCATTTTTAGACTCAATACTAAAAAATACATCGAAAGATGTGGGGTTCATTGAAAATCCCCAAAGTAGGTTTTAGGAAGTTGTGCCAACCCAAAGCAGCTCACCGAGAATGCTATCTGATCCATTGATGGGAGGAGTGTGTGAGGCAGCAACGTACGGCGAACTGCTGGTACTGCCACGATGGAAGCTAGACATTGGCGGGAGACTTGTGTTTATGTCTGTTGGTGAGACTGAGTGTGGAGGATAGCTCTAGAGAAAGGAGGAAAGAGACATAATCTATTAAATACACTTTCTGCACATATGGCTGGACAACTATGACAACAGGTCAAAAAGAACATTACAAGCTGGCAGCTATAAAGCGTTACTATTGTCATGTACTTTTTAAAAAGGCAGGCTAAATGCAGTAAGCCCTGAAGTATTTACATGTCAGAAGTTTTGGCAGAATCAAATCTTACACTTGTAATCCAAAGAGAAACACAAGTGAGGACAAAGTGCTGCCGCACCCTAGTCATGTGTTACAGCCTACCAAGCGGTCATGTGAATGAAGGCTGCCGTAACTACTGGACTGAGACATGTGGGAAGTGGAGGTCCCCAGAATTCCACCAAAACCAGGCTGGCTCATCCCATTTGATGAACTCCAAAGGTCAGAAGAATTGTGGGTCCCATCTAAGACGAAAAGAGAAATATAAAATTTTCCTTAGCTAAAACGTTTTCTTTTATTTAGATGATGCTCTAAGAATTCCAAAGGGTACCCTCCAGATACTCGTTCCCTGCCCCTTCTGACTCAGTCGTCCATCTACTTTTCTTCCCTCCAAACTGTGTAATTACTATTTAAAAAGAAGGAATAAGGCTTTATAGTTAGAAAAACAATCCAAACTGTAGTCGGTATATTGTTATAAAAATCCTTAGAAGATCTAAATTCTTATCAAGCAGGATAAAAAAAATCTCAAATATGGGGATAGGTTGGATTTAATTTTGGTTAAATGGCATACCCATAAATATACAAAAAAGTTCTTTATAACAAGCAATGTACGTTATTATAAAAAACTATGAAACTGTGGAATAAATAAGTTTCTCTAACAGTAAACATAAGAAATTGATAATGACTATATTATAGACAGTCTTCAAATGAAATGTGTTAGCAATAACTTCACTCACCAGTGTAAAGTCAAGGAAGCGTTTATGTAGTGATTTATTGCTCCCATAGTATATGCTCCCCATAGTCCAAAACCACAGGAGACCAAATAAAAACGCAAGATACGAATTAAAGGAAATGCAACACTTTTTCTCTCTGAACAAGTCTTAATCTGTTCTATGATATTCACTGTATTTATATTGATCATTCTAGGGGTGACCTGAGTCTGCAATTTAAATAAGAAAGAGTTGTTAATAGCTTTCATTCACTTAAATTCTATGAGAAAGAGCAGCTCTACTCATTTTTCTCAAATGAAGTCCTTTGTAAGTTCAATCAATACTAGATAGGCACTCCAAACGTTTGCTGGATATTCCGACTATATTGCAATCAGCAATAAGTAACATTAGAAATTTTAACTTACTTTGGCCCCAAATGCATAGATATACCTGAATTCATACATACATTGATACATTTATACATGTGAATACCTGTGTAGGTATTCTCTTTCCTCACAGTTTTAAAATATTAGTTAATATACAATAGATAAACTGCTGCAGGATTGACAACTATCAAGCAGTACTTACCCTGCATAAAGAAAGTGCTAGCAAACATACTGGTTGGTGGCTTGGGAGATGGATAACTAGGAGATTCACGGTTGAAATCATCTGAACTTGGGGATGGTGCATATACCTTAAAATTAAATGGGAAATTTAATTAAAATGGCTATGAGTGTCATATCATTTGTGTAATATGAGTGCTACATTTCACCAAGGGCCTAAAAAGGCCTATCTAGTATCTATAAAGGCCTACCAGAAATCCAAAGAAGTGGACTAAATCCACATACGTAATCTAACTTGGTTACCACCTACATATTTGGTCTTGGCTGATTACTAGAGAAAAATACTACTCCAAATAATCTTTGTGTGACACTTATACCAGTGGTTGAACAAATCATAAATGCTGAATTTGCTTACAAAACACAAATCCATATATAGGCTCATGATTCAAAATGTGGTGGTGGAAACAGATGTCTTTTGAATATAGCATGAAATAGAATTTGGGTTCGTAAAATTCATTCTTTTCACTGTTATAAGATTTATCAAAAACAAAATGAGTTTGGTTAAAAGTTACTATACTTTGTTATTATTAAAAGATATCCATGAAAGGCACAACACGGGTTTTCAGGAACTTGTTTAACTTATTAGTAAGGTTAGCAAAATTAAAACCAAATTCTGCTGAGGGGTTTTCTTTAATTTCAAGCAAACTTCTAAGTCTGGCACAGCTATAAGAAAAATCTCATTTAATTTATCAGAGCAGTATTAATTTCCTTTGGTAAACCTTTGCTTCAGATAAGCAAAATATGAACATTTTGAATTGGCAAATGGCCAAAATTGTCATTTCTCTGCAAAACTAAATGGGCAGCCAAATATCCTTAATAATTAAAACATGATAAAACCATTCTCATGGTGATTACTAAAATCAAGAAGGAAAACAAACAACAATTAAGGTGATGCATGCTCTGTAAAGGCAAAAGTAAACCAAGAGTCAGGAAGAATGGAAATGTGTCCTACTGAATGGTGTATGAAACGTATTTCTTTAGTTTGATAAGGGTATATCCATTAACTTTTACTCCAAAATAAAAACCCTAAGTGTTCACTTAAGTGGAAGCAAGTAGCTCCCTTATTAAAATTATGGGAGCATGTATAAAAATCATACACGTATTTGTAGCATGAGCATAGAAAATTTCTGTAATTATACATAAGAAATCCAGTAGTTATACCTCTGGACATAGAGGTATCCTTCCAGAGGATGTTTACTTTATGTCCTTCTACATAGTCTGGTATTTTATCCCGAGCAAACATGTTTGTCTATGCACTAATAAAAAAGTTGACGAAGCACACACTGAGATTAAAATGGGGGCCAAGATTTTATTTACATAAACCATCATTCATACTCATTTATTCTTCCTCTGAGGCATTTAACAACTGTAAAGACTTCTGACAAATCACCTAACCTTCCAAGACTCAATTTCCTCATTGGTAAGATGGTGCTAATAGTACTTGCATTAGGGGGTTGATGGGAAAATCAAATGAGATAATACATATACAATGTTTAGCACAGTAAGCTCTAAGCATTAGCTAATGGTATCTCAATCATTTTTCTATCATTCTTGTAGGAGCCATTATATTGCCAATACTGCCCTTGTTCAGTCCCTGAAGAATGCTCCTTATAGTTTTTGTCTGCACATTCCTACTTAAAAAACAATTCATCGTCAAAAAGTCAATTTTTACTCTTCTTGCTAGTTGTTTCAATACTACCATAGGTGTGTATTTTTAATGGACTGGCATTCAGGTTAGTTTCCTCTCACATCCCAGAGGTAAAAACATACACCTGTGGTACCTGAGAAGTTCATGACGAGACAGATTTCTAAGAACTACCTAGAAGGACCCTAGATAAAGAAATGTGGCAGATAAAATGTGTTTTCTTCCCCATTATACATATTAAATACATTTTTCTAGTTTAGTGCTATTATATGAGGTAGTGTCAGAATGAAATAATTGGGTATATACAGTTGTGTTTGGAATGTATTACACAGGCTGATGGGCAGGAAAAAGTTTTCAGGAAAGGAACTTTGCAATTTTTTCTTTTAATCCAGTTTCACTACCTAAACTTAGCCACAGCTAGGTGTCCCGTGTCCCCTTTATACATAGATTTTCCTAAACGAGGCTGAAACTACAAATGATGAAGAATAAAGTAAATCCATAGACACAGTAAGAAAATACAAATGAGAATAAAATTCAGAAGACAGCATTATGCTTCTTGGTACAATTGCTTATTTACTATATACACCATCTCTGATCTCAAAGTAGGAAATAGAAAATTCTCTAATTCTATCCAGGTTATAGATTGAAACACTGTGTAAGCCTCTAACTTATGAAAAACAATTTCAGTTTTGATGTGCCATCTCACACAAAAAATCTATATAATATGGCCATTTAAATGTGTATTTTATCAATTTATATTTACTTATTCTTATTTCCATTCAATTCACTGTATCCCATGCATGATATACTTACACTTTAAAAAATCCTAAATGTTTGCAGTTATAAAAGCAAATAAAGGATAAATGTGACTAAACTGATTTACAAATCAAGGAGATACGCTGATCAGATAATGGTTAATGATCGTGGTCATGGAAAGCAAGAGAACCAAAAAACCCCACACAAAGCAGGAGAGACTTGCCTATTCTTATGTAAAAATTTTAAGCTGTATGGAAAAAAACAGGGCTCATTTTAGAGGTAAAGTTTTTTTTAATGTTAGTCTTTATAAACACATTTTGAAAAATAAATGGACTTAGAAAAAATCGATCTTATAAATGAAAACGGTAAAAACTCTACTGTCAGTTTGTCATTTTATTTACTAACATAAGTTCAAAGTTTTTATCACCATAAAAATGTTTTGAAAAACAAGGTTCCCTAAGAGGCCCATCTAACAGCATTTCTAACACCAGCCAAATAACTTTACTTTTGGTATCTCAACCACAGCTTGCAAAAACATAGATGCAATGTTATGAAGCAGCAGTTGTGCCAGTCTCAATTTTTCAGATCAAAGAGTTCTTGCGGCAAAGCGCAACTGATGTGGTCTCAAAGACTTTATTAACTCCAGATGTAGGGAAACAGTCCGCCAATTCCACAAAAAGAGCAAGTCTCTTTTAGTTACAATCAGTACTGGCCACAAATTAAAACCAGACTGCTTATGTCATCTGATCACCTGCACATAGATGCCAGGTTTTTTTTTTCCTAGTTAATGATCTAATCATATGTTTACATCTTAAGTATGATTTTGTATCACAACAAACAATCTTAAAATTAAGAGAAAGGACTATATATGCTTTAAGATTATTAAAATCTACTAGGAGTCAAACTGTTTTTAAGAGAAATAGAGGGGCACCTGGCTGGCTCAGTTGGTATAGAGCATCTGACTCCTGATCTCAGGGTTGTGAGTTCAAGCCCCATGAGGGGTACAGAGATTACTTTAAAAAATAAAATCTTATAAAAAGGTACTAAAGTAATTTAAGATGTTCTATTAAGTGGTAGCTATTTAGAAATTTTCTTGAGAATTCTAGCTTCTAGGGGCACATGGGAGGCTCAGTTGGGTAAACATCCGACTTCAGCTCAGGTCATGATCTTGTGGTTCACGAGTTCGATCCCCACGTCGGGCTCTGTGCTCAGAGCCTGGAGCCTGCTTTGGATTCTGTGTCTCCCTCTCTCTCTGCCCCTCCCCTACACATGCTCTTTCTCTCTCTCTCAAAAATAAACATTAAAAAAAAAAAAAAAGAAAAAGATAAGATAAAAAAAAAGAATTCTAGCTTCTATTTCAGAATGTCAGGCTCATAGGAGTGATCATGGGACCGACCGTCTTTCTTCTTTCCCAAGCACTTATATTTTACCCTCCAGGAATGGTGATAAGAGTAATTCTGAGTGTATGTTGAACAGACTGTAACATTTATTCCAACTCAAATGAATATAACTGAAAATCTAAGTCTGATAGAAAAGAACAAATCCACAATATGTGTTTAATGTCCTCATCCCATCCACCCAAACTGACTTTAAGAGTGACAGAGCACGTTAGGGATGAGTATTTATCAATTACTCTTTTTTTAAAAATTTTTTATGTTTTTATTTTATTTTTGAGAGAGAGACAAAGTGCCAGTGGAAGAGGGGCAGAGAGAGAGGGACACATGGAATGTGAAACAGGCTCCAGACTCTGAGCGGTCAGCACAGAGCCTGACGTGGGGCTTGAACTCACAAACCATGAGATCAGGACCTGAGCCGAAGTCGGATGCTTAACCAACAGAGCCACCCAGGCGCCCAACAATTACTCTTTACAGTGATTACACAATTATCCTTGGGATATTTTAGCTCATACAACCAACTGGAGTCAAGTTAACAAAAACATTCCTTTTTACTTGCTTGGATGATTCAGTTTAGTCATATGGATAACTCCAAATTCAGGGCAAATCATTCTCTGTTCGGCTTTTAAAGGCTAAGCTGTGCACTGTGTTCTTCCTTTCAGTGCATCCTTCTGTGATTAATACTGGAAATATCCTTGTCAGGCAGGGGGGCATAATGATTTTCTGATAGTTATTGAGAAAAGATGCAAAGAAGGAGAAGTTTTTGTTAAAAAGATAGGTTTTTCTTGTCTTTTTTTTTTTTTTTTAATCTTGTCACATCCCAGTGATGAGTTAAAAGACGATGTCACTCCCCATGCCTTTAAAAATAGATCCATAGCCTGTGTGGTGGCTGATATTTTTAAATGTTCCAAATGATGAGAAGATGAGTTGGGAATTTTCTTTAGTATGTGAGAATAGCTATATATCTTAATTAAGATACCCTTCCACAGAAAATGAGAGGAATGATTTAGATGAAATCTATCCAACAGAAGTTTCTGTGAAGATGAAAATGTTCTACATCTGTGCTACAGAATACAGTAGCCACGAGTTACATGACTATTGAACACTAGAAAGGTGAATAGTACAACTGAGGAATTGAATTTTTAATTATACTTTAATTAATTTAAAGTCTTCTGTGACTAGTAGTTACTATATTGAACAACATAAGTTTAGATAATTTTTCCTTACCTAGTTTACAATTGCATAAATTACTGTGAAAAAAAAATTCTTGGAGTCTCATAAGCTCCAAGGCCTATGAAAACCAAAATCAGCCTAAACTGTCAAACAATTTAGGAACACCTTCACCTGATTTGGAAAAAAGAAAGGAGAAGCTTATATCCACTTTTCTAAACGTGCTCTAAAATACAGTAATCATTATCAAGATTTTATCCTGTTTAGGCTTCTATTAGCTCAGTTGTCAAGATGATTTGAATAGCAGTTTTCTTTAAATTGCAATATGTTAAGTATCATTAAAGACTTCAATACATGCTAATATGGACCTCCAATATATAAAAAGTTTAAAATAATAAGAGAAATCATCTTTAGCACAATCTTTATCAACTTACCAAAATAACAAAACAAAGCATTTGGCTAATTTCCTCCACGATCATAATTTCAGTTTTTTAAAATGTTTATTTGAGAGAGAGAGAAAGAGAGTGAAAGAAAGAGAGAACACACACACACACACACACACACACACACACACACACACGCACGCGCGCGTGAGTGGGGGAGGGGAAGAGGGAGAGGGAGAAGCAGAATCCAAAGCAGGCTCCAGGCTCCCAGCTGTCAGCACAGAGCCCAATGTAGGGCTCAAACTTACAAACTGTGAGATCATGATCTGAGCCAAAGTCTGACACTTAACCGCCTGAGCTACCTAGGCGCCCCTCAAAATAAAAATGCAATATTGTATTCAGGAACATCCACTTACCTGATTTTTACATAAATATAGTTTATTGAACAATAAAAAATTTGTAAGTATATTTGAGTACCTAAAACCTGGGGTGGGGGGGGTGGGGAGGGGAAAGTGTAGGTCACTGGAAAAAAAAGAAAACCACAATCCAAGTCAAATCCTATCTTTAAGAACTGTAATTAAACCTCCAGGCCAATAATTTTTAAAATATGTGTAAGGGTCAACTTAAAAATTGAGAAAAACTAGGTAATTACTGTAAGAATTCATTCTTTAGCTATTGCTGATTAATCCAAGTCCCTCACACAGTAATACAAACAACAGTTTCTACTTCTGAATTTTGGAGGCACTGTATTTTGTAAAAAGAAGCTGTTTAAAAAAGAGTAAATAAAAATTTTGCTTTAATAGTTCTACTGATTCAGATAAAAGTGCTAGATGAGTGTTAGAGGAAGTTAAAGAAATTTCCTAAAAATAATTTCCTATTGATTTTCTGATCATTTGTAGCCATTATTTTCTATGAATACTGATCTGATATATAAACTCGGATAAAAAGTATCTTTAACCAAAATGGCAAAATTTTAAAGTCTCTGAAATTTAGGTCTTCCTACCTTCCTTGTATCTACTCTAATCTAAATTAAAACAAATATAACCCCCCAAAAAGACATTAGAAATTTTAAATAAATCTACAAAACAAAAATCTAACTTAAGAATTTTCCAATATCTAAGAATACTTAAATGACATATTTGATAAATATCTCAATGCTTTTGGTATTTTATTATTACATAGAAATAGAAATGTTGCCATAAATCCCAGATCTACTACTGGGGCTTTTAGGGTAATTCTGAGCCTAAGAGGGGAAACACGTAGATAGTCCCACCACTAAATACCATAAGAACTCAAACCAAAGGCATCAAAGCGAAATGTCTGAAGTAGAAGGACTAACTCAGGGGCATACAAACAATCTCTGTTAAGGAATCTTTTTACCTAATTAGCCTACTAAAAACACAACTGGAATTTCTATAAAATGAATAAAAATACATGTTTTTACTTTCAACAGTTTCATAAATAAAAGGATCAATGTCATTGCCCAAGAATTTATAGGGACATAGTTAGGGGTGAAATGAAGTAAAACTTCCTAACAACAATTAAGAAAACAAAATTCCAGCTTTCAGTACAAAGCAGCCTAAAATCAATTACTAGTTCTGCTAACAAGAATAGTTGGTATTACTGGTTTTCAATTGTGAGAAAAATGTCTTCGGAAGTCAAGCACATTTTTATTAATCTGAAATTAACATCACTGGGCATATTTCACCAGCTCGTTACTGGAACTGCTATCATTGTTGTAATAACCACAGTTTTTTCTGAAAGATAAACTATGTAATTTTAAGGGACTGGGTTTGAAACCTGTATCCTAGGATAATATACTGAATAAAAGCAATGAATGTCACTTCTTAGCTCTCTACATTTTAAAGAAATTTAGATCCAACAATACAGCACCTGATCTCTTCCTTCAATACACTCATCAGTTAGTGGAAAGGGATAGAAATTTCTTTCTAAAACATTAGCAATGGCTGTAGTTTTGACTGACTGGTATTTGTGCCCACAAATTAAGGAAACAAAAAAACCCCAAATCCTTGGAATCATATCTGGAATATAGTTTCAGATAGTTTTGGTAGAGAGGGGAAAAATCAAAGAAGATTTAAGTGAAAGTCCTTGTCATTCTATGTCTTTAGCACTGTATCTTCAGAGAATTCTTAAATTACTTCATATTTTCCTTATCATACAAATATTAGATTTTACTCTACAGGGTCCACAGATAGGCTGGAAATTTGAATTAATTCAATTGTACTTTGCTCTCTCATGTTAATTAGCAATAAATCCCCAATGGAAACAAAATGTAGCTCTATATACGATCATGCTGGTTTCTAAGCTTTTATTAACTGAAAATGTTTATTTGAAAAATAAGGCTTAGAAGTATTTACAATGCAATTTTATCTACTTCCTACTCTAATTCTTATGAAAATACAAATTACGTGGGCAGGCAGGTGCCAAAACCATGGCTAAACCAATTTTTACTATGGTGTGTTCTATTAGAAGAGGAGACTATGCTAGTCTGATTTCCTGAGTTTTTAAACATATCTAATTTAAAGCTCTTCATCTTAAATAGAAACTAGTAAAACTCTGCTTGACTGACCACATCAATTTACATTCATAAAACTGTTAGTCTCATCATATATACAAAATATATGTATTTGTAAGAATGGCCTAGTGTTTTCCTCAGTTATATCTTCTTTCCAGTGCAGTATATTTTCATACACATAAATTACAGTAAGGATTAAAGAAGTTTGCCCCTTTGCTATGGAGACTAGTTAACTTGCCCTTGGGAAAACCTGCTCTTGAGAGAGAAAGCTGGGTTCAAGTTTGAACTCAGCACTTACTAACTGGGTGGTGCTTGAGCAAGTTACTTAACTTCCCTGAACCTCTTTTTCCTTATTTATAAAAGGAGAGTAGTAATAACTAAATGACAGAGTGTTTGTGAGGATTAAATGAGGTAAACATAAAGCTCTCAGCATAGTTCTTGACACAGACTAGTCCTTCTAATCATGTTAGTTCCTGTCTCTTCTTTCCCAGATTCCACTGAAAGAAGCTCAATATTAAAAATGTGCTTCTAAGCTTGAGTTTCAAAACTTGGATTTCTGTGTTGTCTCTAATAAGATTAAAATAATCCCCTGATACAATTAAAAGAGCATCATGTCTGTACTTGCTGCAATTTTTATACCTGGAACACTCTGTAGCATCTTCAGTTCAAGGCCTAGAAAATGGAGGCTGATCAGATCAGAGGAAGGCCGAAACTCCAGAATCCTCAAGGTGAAGAAAACAGGAATCCTCTCCTCCCAAAACTTTACTTCCTTTACCTCTAAGACTTTCTACCTTTCTGCACAAAGGACACAATTTAGTCATATCAATGAGAAAACTGAATGCAGGCCAAGTTCTTTATATATTAAAGGATGCTCAGAAACCTATTATTCCTTGCTATTTTTTAAATCTCAAAAAGTCGGTAATATTCAAAATGTTTTTCAGTTTCCTATTTATAATAAACACATTAATATTTTACAGTATGGTACAGAATACAACTACACAAAGCTACAGATGATACACATCATTAACCCCTTCTCTTTTCAAATAGTGGGGAAAATAGGGTTAACATCTTGGCTTTTCTTTTCTGAATAGAGATGCCCACGCCTGTTATATTTCCAACAATACAATGCAACCACAAAATCTTAGATAATATGGAAAGCCTCTTCTCTCAATTTTTTTTTTGCTAGAGATTATTCAGTCTTACTATTAAAATACCTCAAACATCCTTAAATATATGAAACCAACTTGAAAATTTAAAAATAAAATATGGAAAAAAAGAGAAAGCATTGTAGACCAATACCACTTAGGATTTCTTGCTGCCTAATACCCATAATGGGATCTTAAAAATGAAATCAATGTGAACCTATTAGCATTTTAAACTATTAATCTGCCCTATCATCTAAAATAAACTGTAAGGTAGGATTAAAGAGTGAGCTTAAATTTAACCTGTTCACTATGAGAATTATATAAAAATTCCATAACTTAAGTAAGGAAGTATATTTCACTGAAGTCTGGAAATACTAAGTTAAAGTGCCAGTTTCTACCATAATGCATTTATGGGTAGACAATCCCCAATATATACTAAAATGAGGCATTTACATAGTTTTTGGGTAATATAATTACATACTATATGGTTTTCTTATTGAAGAGTTAGAAGAGAATAAAAAACTAGAGGGTAAAAATAAAATAGATATAAGAAAATACATTAAGAGTAGGACCTTAACCTACAGAGAACTAAGCAATATATCATCTCTTTATGCATTTTTCAAGAACATAAAAGTCACCTTTGACCTATATCAGGCACAGGCTATCAATTTTCAGGCTACACTTCTCTATCATACCAGCTATGTCATCTACCGTAAGTCTGGAAATACTTAATACCATCAAAGATGTTCCCTGCCCCCAGCCCAATGTAGAACAAAGAGAAATGTTGTAATAGAGTGATCTGTGCTCTCAAAAGAATGAAGTCTAAACTCAATTTGAGTTACAGTCTCTCTGCTTCAGAGGTCCTATATAATTAATTTTACTGAACTCACAGACACACACACACACACACACACACACACACACACACACACACTCTTAGAAAAGACTATTTTACTTAGAATTAGACATAAAAGTATTTTCACATTTTAATGACAATTGGTAAAGACGCTATAGAATAGAAATCAAGTAATTTCACTTTTATTACTCATCTAAATCTATCTCTCACATTCTCCAAAGCTATGCTTTTATGGGTAGCGTGAACATACACTTCTTGATCAGTTTAGGATATTTTGGCTTGATTATCATTTTTTAAGAAAGCTTACCCAAACATTAACAACCAAATGCTAACAGAGTCCAAGGAGGCCTTCTCAAAGCAGTCAAAGAATGAAAAAGTGCTTTCATTAGTTCTCATGTACCCTGGTTAGAACCATATGTTACTTTAAAATATTTTCAAGCAGTAAAAAGGGAGGGAACAAACATATCTGATTTTATACCTATTTTAGGAAAATGTGATTAAATTTTCTTTATAACTTCAAACATTAATATTAAAAATACCTCCACCCCAACCATTAAAAAAACAACAACAACACTAAAATCATGTATGTATTTAATAAGACACCTGAGGGGGGAATTTCTTTTTTGGGAAGACTGAAGAGGAAAATACTGAATTTCTGACATGAACCCAAGATTGTTATTCACCAGTATGACATTTCTATAATGTTTATCAATTATCTTACAAGGATAACTCCTATCGAATCTTCCAGAGAAGTTCACTTTCTTTTTAAAATATACAAAATCTTCTGACTTAAAGATACTTTTGTAGAAACCTACTAAAAAATACTAAGTAATTAAAGAATAGGAAAGTCTTGCTTAGCAACACAGAAAAGTATTATTTTAAAACATCTAACCATGTGCTATAAATTGACCAGAAATACATTCTTTGGAAAATGTTTAAATGCATTCTTTGAAAAATAGTGATTTATTTTATGAATCTGTACAGGGTCAAAATTCTAGTTTGATTGGAAACAGATGGTATCCCAGTAAAGTCGGGCTCTGGACCTGAAACTCCAAACAGGAAATACGGTCCTCACTAGCTGACTGCTTCCCTAATCATTCCCAGAGCTTCATACTTGTTATTTTTATGAATATCCAAGATGACTTTCATCTTTCCCTTCTATCTACAAAGCATCAAACACTCCTCTCTCTCTGTGAGTGCGTGTGTATTTTATATATAGACTAGATGTTTACAATATAAGAAAACATTGAAACAAATGTACTTTCGAGCTCATTGCTAGTAAAGACATCAGGCATTAAAAATAATAACTCACAAATTCAAGTTTATTTTCTATCCTATTTAAAAAATAAAAGCGAACAACTACTGAGTAATAGTATCAAAGGCAACTTTACTGACACTACTTACAAAGAAATACATAGTTTAAATGTATTGCAGAAAATGAGAGAACTCACAGGTTTTAGTAAAAAGCAATTAATCTACACTGCTTTCCATTAAACAACCCAGTTAGAAGCTACGTGAACAAAGAAAAAGACTTACCGTTTTCCCATTGTAGTAATACATCAAAGAATTGCTGCCCATTCCAGGGACAGGGTAAGCACAATACATGTTGATTTTGAAAATGCTAGTTTGCAGCTAATGCACACAGCTTCTCTCCAAGACATACATCCACACAGCCAAACAGAGTTAAGTCTTCAGCACTATGCATCCACACATGGATCTACTCAAAAGGAACTTATGCAAAATAGGACTGAACCAACTCACAGAGCACAGAGGGAGGGTTTATGCTGTAATAACCTCTTTCAATTTCTGTCAAGACCTTGCATTGGTGGAGGATACCAATAAGACAAAGTTTGGGGTATTAAAAAAATACAAGTCACTTACAAATGCTAAATAATGAAAATAGATACTGTTCCTGGAGATAAATATTCCAGTAAATTGTTAATTTTGTCATCTCTCTCTCAAAGAAAGGCAAATTGACATCTGTTAATCTGTTTTTAGTTTTAATTAAATTAGACTACAGGTGGCAGGGAAACCTAGCTTGCTACACCTCTAGCAACATTACCATCTGGCCTGCTCCAAAGTTGCTTCCAACTTTGATAAACACATGATCAAGCTATCAGGAATTGGAAACACTGAATCATGTCTAACAAGAAGGATCTAGACGGTTAAGCCTTGTACAAAATCACTTCCTGGAGAAAGCAGACCCATCATGTAAGTACCTCTGAACTAACTAGAAAAAAACATGATTTTTTTTTAAGTTATAAAAATCATACTGAAAAAAGTTTTGAAAGGAGCACATTTCATGAAAAAGTTCAGTACAAAAGCTTAAAAAATTATCTTGAAAATAAATGTTTGTTAAAGCAGACATATTTAATAATAAAGATTTTCAGTTATAAATCTCCTTAAATTCCTCATTCACAACACCAATTAAAAAGTTTATAATGGACTGCACTCTTCCAGAACATCTAATATGTAAAAGCAATTCAGTAAATAGAAAAAACACAAAGTTTTGTTTTCCCTTATATAAAAGTATGAGAGGCTGGTGTGTATAACAGACAAGATAGGCACTATAGCTGATAAACAAAAAAGGCTTCTTGGAAGTCTTTCCTCCAAGTTCATTATTGTTCTTAAAGAATAGCTTATATATTCATATTTTTATGTTAATACTCAAATTTCTCAAAAAGAAAAAATAAACAGTATGGGAATAAAAGTCCCTTATAAGGACTTAAACAATTCACCGTACTTATAAGTCAAAAGGTTTTAGACACTGCTTGCAAATTCATGTTTCTCCCACAAATTATTTTGTTATTTAAAAAATTTTCAATTTGTCTTTTGGATTTGTCTGGATTCTAACCCGGAAAAACAGAAGAGAAACATTTCTTTCTTTTCTTCCCATCAAAACCTCTTTGTAATACTGTCTCTTCTCTCTGTGCCTTGTAGGTTCTAACAAAACTGCTAATAAAAGGAGAGCAAACAAGGAGTACATCACCTTTTTTAAAGGCACCTTTCATGAAGCAAAGCTCTTCTAAAAAATATTCCAGAAATATTCAATAAGACAGTAAAAAAAATCTGAAAACAAACAAAATCTATTCTTATGAAACATATTGATCAAATTATAGTAATAAAACCAAATCAGACAATAAGGCCAGCTAACTTCACAATGTTTAAAAGCTGATGGTATCGGAATAACAATAAAACCTCCCCACATTCTCCAGATACGGAAAAGGCTAAGCAGCAGCTGCAAAAGAACATCACTGTACAGCAGACTATTAAAATGCCAGTCTGCAGAGTGGTTTGTAACTTCCTCCCTCCTGAGAGGCCACAAAGACTTCATTTCAATCCTTAGAGAACTGTGTAAAAAGCTTTGATTTACAATTAACAATGCCACGTCTTAAAACCATTCAAGTAAATTTTACTCTTTCATAGATACAGTCATTCCCTAACAGAACAGCTACTCTTAAAAAAAAAAAAAAAAAAAAAAAAAGGAAAATCAATTATCTAAAATAAAACTTTCTTTCTCTTAATGATTAAAATTTAAAAACAAATTTTGAATAGAAATTGAGGAGGAATGGGGCAAAGAGGGAAGCCACAAAACACTGATAATACCTGAACATTTTCTTCCTATAATCACTGTTCCAACCTGAGACAACTTCTGTATGTTGGTAACAACAACAACAACAACAACAACAACAACAACAACAACAACAACAAAATCCACTTATAGTAGTTAGGCTCATTTCTCTGGGATTTGCCAGTAAAGAGTACTATTTTGTCTGATAAAAACAAACAGTATAATGTGAACCCAACTATGCAATCTTAGCTATTAAAACACAATGAAAATTTTAGTATTTCATTAACAGTTCTTTATTTTAGATACAACTATATGATACTGTGAAAAGAATAAACAAATATTCACGTAAAAGAAAACTGAGAGTAAAGCCAGACAGTATAATATTTTACTCTTCTAAAGTAGTTTATTAAGCAATTGGAGAAGTTTGCTACTAAAGCTGAAACCTGAATGTGAAATGTAATAGTTTCTAAAGAGAGTTGAGTAATTAAAAGCTTTTGCTTCTCTTTTTCATTCCTGCTTTCAAAAACACAGATACAAAATCCATACAGGTGCATTTAAAACAGCTCCCTCTTCCCCAATATACAACATATTCACTTGGTATACGCTACCTCCTAAATTCAGAAGCAGAATTTAGAAAGCAGAAACTTAGAAAGAGAGATCTAAAGCTCCCTCTTCCCCAATATACAACATATTCACTTGGTATATGCTACTGCCTAAATTCAAAAGCAGAATTTAGGAAGCAGAAACTTAGAAAGAGAGATCTACATACATGCGACATTAAATGATTTTTTTTGAACACAGTAAATCATCATGAAAACGGTGGTAATCTAAATAAAGTGTTCCCATATTCTACTTCTATGCTACAGCAAGGTCTTCCATTACTCCCAAATATCATTTTTTTTTAAGCTGGCTTTACCCCAAAGAAACTAAAACTGGTTGACGTAGACAATCATTTTCTTTATCACAATTACAAATGATCTTTTAGAAGTGTTTTTTCTCTTCCCCAAAAATATTTTGTGAAAAAAATTCTAATTTAATCTATGTAACAGCTGCAGCACATTTTTTTTCCTTAAGAAGAATCATATTACAGGAAAAAAAGGCATATAGATGGATCAAGTACTGCTCTGGTGAATGCAGTTGTTTAATCTTTGCCTTTTTTTTTTTTTTTTTTTTTAAAGGAACATGTCAAGGGTTAATCCTGTGACTCAGTCTGACAAAACGAGTCAGCTGGAGACAGGGCCACTTTTTAAATGTGATTGCAGACAGACGTGCAGTCTGCACAGGAGCTCTGAACTGTCATGTACTTTTTATCCTGAATTGTTTCCACCCACAATTCTACGTAATCACTTATATGTTATTCTAAGAGTATGTGATCTGACTTAATATTCATGCTACCTCGTCTAATAATCTAAACAATCACCAAGTTTTATAACAAAATGGGCATTCCCGTAAACATTGGCAACATGATTAATGAAAATGTCACAGAACCCTGGAAAAAATATGACTTGGAGCCATGTATCTTTTATTAGCAAACTGATGATTCCTGGTTTGAGGATTATTGCATTTCACTGAATTTCATGTATGGTTCCCCTTCCTTCAATAGTTCAGGATGTAATGTTTATTGCCTTTCCAACAGCCATCAAGCACAGACCTAAACTAGATAAGAAAAAGCTATAATGTACTTTGCCTAAGTGATTTTACTTCTTTACTGAAGATTTAGATTTAGGAAATGATGTTTTCAAAAAGTCTACTAGGTAGGGACTATCTGGCAACTTCTGTTTAAATCCCAATCCCACATGCAAAAATTTCCTTTTTCCTTCTTATTTTTCTGTTGGTTCAGAAACAGACAACTTTTCCTTGGAGAGCTATGCAAAATTTCATGGAATTACCTATGCAGTATTATATTTTAATCTATTTTGTTAGCTCTTCTTATCCCTATTTGGATCACTATAGCTCTCTTCCCTGTTTTTTAAACTATTCTTAAGAATGTTTCAAGAATGATCTAAAATTCTAAAAAGTTTTCAAAAGAAAATTCTGAATTACACATCTTGAATTAATTAGTAATAAACGTCAGTTAATGGTTTATCTTATTGTACATTTTTCTATAACAAGGAGGCAACATTCTGGTGTCCCAAAAGGCTAGAGTATCTAACTGCCTAGAAAAGTAAATCTAAAACCCGTTCAGAAGATTCCTCTTGAAAAGTTTCAACATTATTTCTAAGTGAATCAATTCCTGGAAAATAAGACTTTCAGAGTGATAAATGGAGCCAAACAAAGTTTACATGTGAATAATTCCACAAATGAGCTCTGTATTTTCCTAAGCATGAAACTCAGTAAATAGCTAATAAATTATGCAAGGGAGGTGGGAGTGAGGATAGGTTTAAGAGGGATAGTAAGTGAGAGAATCTACAAGTGGGCAGATTCAGAGCAAAAGACCCTTCTCCAATGCCTCCTCTTCCTTATTTAGCTTGTAGACAGATGACCTGTGAATGAATGTGGTCTCCTACTAAATATGCAGTATTTTAGTTAGCCGGGCTAACTAAATCAGACACAAAAATTCCAGGTTTTATATCTGAATATTATATTGTAGATTTTTCTAGTACATGCTGCTTTGTTACTAAAAACCACTCCTAAGTGTTCAGGAAGTTGCTTCTGGTCTTTTTCTAAAACCCTCACAATTTACAAAATTTACTTTTGCAAAAGAGAAAACAAGAATATAAAACTCTAGCAAAATAATGCATCTCTCTTAAACCAATCCATTAACATTCAATGCATATTATTTAAAGATAATAATGCTATTAATCTGAAATCATATAATGCATCTTCTAATTCAACAATGTCACTCTAATTTTGTTGATTCCTATCACTCAGTAAAGAGGCTTCCAAATACTGTCTTTCCACTATATAAAAATCTTAAAAATCAATGACTTTATTTTGTGATTTTTATATCTCAGGTGATACTCTGAAAAAATCGTTTCAATTATGCCTTAATTTTGAGTACCTAAATCTCAGCCAAACCAAATAATAATCAGAGTTATAATGGATGGTATTATAGATTGGTCCGAGCACTGGTACACAGTTTATCTGGATATTGGTAGGGTATTAGGAGCATCAACATACATATAAACATAGACTTCTCAGAGCAGAGTAAAAACAATGCTGGAGTTCACAAATCATGTCTGTCTCATTACCTGTCTCAGAGAACATCAGATTTCTTATTACAAAAATCTCAAATCTAACTTGAGTTTTACAAATGCTTAATGATTAACAAAATAGAAAACATCTATCTCTATAGCCAATGGCAAATCAGCTGTATAAACTGTATATACAGGGAACAAAGAAAACTGTTTAGTTCCCCCTCTGACAACCATTTGAGTATAATGAGGATGTGTAAAAACAACTATAACTTCTGGAGGAGAACGCAAATAAATCTCTTTTGGGGGTAAATAAATAGTATCCTCCTGATAGCAATATGAACAGATCATACAAAGCCTCTAAAAGACTATCATTAGACACCCCTTCAAATGAGATAGAACTATAATTACTGAGAATCCGTAAAACCTGAAGCAAATTGCATGTTTCTTTTCATCACAAACTCACTATGACAAAGCAGTTTTCTTTGAAAAATTAAAGGAAGGGGTCCGCTCTCCCAAGTAATTCCTACATCTCTTGGCTGTCCATTTCTTTCCCCATATGAATTGCAGTTTGTCACTTCTCATCTGCCACTTGAAATAACATGGTAAGAGAATCATTAACTATGTTGCAACTTGATAATTTTCCTGCAGATGGCTCTGTAATCACAGGACTGCCTAATGGTGTGTGTGCATGTAAAGAAACGATGAGGAGGATACCCAAGTTTTTAGATCCCTCAATAAACCAGCACTCCTAAAGAGCTTTCAAGACAAAGCTTTGCACTATTGACAACCCAACAACAAAACAATGGTAAGCAAACAAAGCTATTATTTAAAATCATCTATAGAAGGTGAACAATTTGGTCTTGGGTTAAGTTAGCTTAGGAAAAGTGCTGCCTGATTTTTTTGTTTCTTCTTCCGCAGTTTTTTTCTTCTAAGCTGGAAAGCAGTAGATCCTTTCCATGGAAGAAATGGAATACCAACAGATATAATATTCTTATTTTTTTTTAAAGAGACCAAAAATAACATCTGCATTTTAGCCTAGAGCCATTTAAAGAATCTGCAATCTAAAGCTCTAAGTAACTTATACATTAGGCTATTTTTGGCCCCAATCTATGTTTTGTGTTTGAGTAAAAATTCTTGTTCATGGTAGTAATTTTTAAATACTTCATATCTATAATTAATTAAATAGTTAGAGTCTACCAAATCATCTTCCTCATATTTTGTAAGCAAGTAACAAAATAAAGTTAATTTTAGCTTTAATCACTGGAAGAAGCCATGCAGATCCTGAATTTACAGAAAAACCTTCTCAAAAAGAATGGTTTCTTACTATTAAATTATGGGGACCACTCTCAACAAAAGCCAAATAATACTTCATTTTAAAAACACATCTGAGGAGGGTATAATAAATGAGGGAGGAAATGAGAGATGTGTCAGTTCAACATAGGACAAAGCAAAACAAAAGTTGGACTAATGTTTAGTATGCTTCACTGGTCAAGGCAAGAATGACACCCCAACAGAAAACAGCCATAAAACTCTGAAAGATGAAATCTGTTAACTTACTTGTTCTATGTACTGTGAAAATTAATAAAAGGAAACCTCACTAAAGTGGACTGAGGATGCTAGAAGGGGTGGCTGGAAGGGGAGTCATACTAGTCAAAGTTAATTACAGGAAACTTTGTAAATTACAGTCTCAGTTCCATTGCTGCAAAATGCAGGATTTAAATTAGGCCAAAAATTTCCTAGCCATTTCACCATCAATAAAACCTTTTATTATTTACTCCACCCCAAAACACTGAATTCCTATTTTGAAAGATTTTTGTCTCTTAAACTCTTTTTTTAAATTAAATTATAATGAATATTTTTCCCTGTTAAAAAAGGAACAAAGCCATATGAATTTCATTCAGAAATTCTTTCTTTTTTTAGATTTTTAAAAAATCTTTAAGATTTTATTTTTTAATCTTTCTTATTTTTAAAATCTTTTTTAAGATTTTATTTTAAAATAATCTCTATACCCAGAGTGGGGCTTGAACTTACAACCCTAAGATCAAGAGTCACATGCTCTACTAAATGAGCCAGCTGGGTGCCCCTCATTCAGAATTTCTGATTAAAAGGGAAATGAAGCATTGCCATGCTGAGCTGAAATAATTCTAGTAAAAAAAAAAACAAAACAACCCTGATGTTTCAGAGACCATGGATAATTTTACCTAATTTGTTAGATTTTTTGAAATATTTTACATCTTCTTATAGTACTATTTTTGAAGACCCAGAGCTGTGACTCACTGGTGGAGATGAGACCCACTGTCCATACCAATCTTAAACTGTATTTTTGTCATTGCTTAAAAGCCTCACATAAAATGAAAGGTTAATCCAAAAGGAAATCCAAAAACATAATTACAACTTCTCAGTTCCAAGAAGAGCCTGAATGCTTTATATTCTAATAACATTTATGTTAGCAAATGAAACATCTTTATGAGGGGTTAGTTATATATTTCTATTACCTAGTAATATTTTCATTTAAAACATTCTTTTAAAAAACTATGTAGTGTCTAGAACAAAATGGTAAAAATAAATGAATAAATAAATAAATAAATAAAAAGATAGATGGGTTGACATCTTACCAATAGGTGACAACTCTTACCTAACTTTGTCATTGTTCAATTGGCTCAATAACAATTTTGACTTCTCAGTAAAGTACAATTTGATCTACAGGCCAGACATTTTATATTTAATATAGCATCATCTGGAAAATAAAAGATTTTTGGCCATATCCTTCAAACAAACATGTAAGCCTCTAGAGAGATGGCTTTGTTATAATTTTAGCAAGCAACAGAAAGTTAAGGAGTCAGTGGGGAGCCCATCATAATTAAGTAGGCTGTGGCTCCTGCACTATTCTGCAATAAAGAATTTTGGGCCTGTGATTTGCTTCTTTGTGCCTTTTGGCTGGAGAATTTGTATATCAATAAAAGATTGTTATGTGGATTATAAACAAAGGTGGCTGTAATGGTTATGTAGGCTGGAAAGTTTACTAGGTACAATAGAAAAGTAAAGAATGAAAATTAGCAATACCATAACACCTTTACAGGTATGTGATCTTGAGAACACCTGTTTACCCTATCATTGGTTATTTTGGATTCCAATTACATATATATATATATAAAAATATATATATATTTATATATATAAATATATATATATTTATATATATATTTATATATATGTAATTTATATATATGTAATTACATATATACATATGTAATATATGTAAATATATATATATTTATATATATATTTAGTGCTGCTAAAACTGGAATAAAGATCCTATGAATATAAGACTATCAAATGCTGAGACCTCACACGGATAGCTAAATGCAAACTCTAACATATCTAACAGAGGGAAAAACTAAGTCTGTATAACTGGAAAGAATTTCAGTGACCTTTGCCACTGAAAAGACTTCTCCTTTTCTGATAAAAAATTAGAGATTTTCTTTTCCTCCCTGAAAAGCTTTTACCAAGTTTAAGCATACTAAACACTTATTATATAGATTATATATTATATAATCTATTTATATAGATATCTATATCTATCTATATCTATCTATATCTATATATAATTATATAGATTATATATATATTGCCCAGTATGTTTTTAAAATTCTTTTTTTAACATTTATTTATTATTGTGAGAGAGAGACAGAGCGTGAGTAGGGGAGCGGCAGAGGGAGAGGGACACACATAATCCGAAGTGGCTCCAGGCTCTGAGTTGTCAGCACAGAGCCCGAAGCAGGGCTCTAACTCACGAACCACTAGATCATGACCTAAGCCGAAGCTGGACACTTAACTGACTGAGCCACCCAGGCGCCCCTTGCCCAGTATGTTTTTTATGCCTTCTGAGTCAACTCAACTGAGCATGGCCCAGGATAAAGGAAGAGTCATGGCTATACTGTTTTTTTATTTGAGTTTGTTCATTTATTCAACAAATACACACTGAGCATCCATTATGCACCAAGGTGCTGCAGATAAAACAACATAAAGAAAGCCCCTGCCTTATCAAGTTTCTCCTGGGTGAGATAGAAAAATTATAGTATATCAGAGGGTAACAAGTGTTATAGAGAAAAATACAGCAGGTTAGAAAAGAGGGAGTGACAGGGACATGTTGCCATTTTATTTAGAACAGTCAGGAAAGATCCCTAGTGATTGTTATGTGATCAAAGAAAAAAGTATGTGAGAAAACTAGCTATGTGGACACTAAAGGGAGGTATGCTCTGGCAGAGAAATGCAAAGGCCCTGAGGATTGATATCTTTAAGGAAAAGAAAAAGAGGGCAAGTGTGTGGCTAGATAGGTAAATTAATGGGATATGCTATCTGGGAGGTAGCAGGGGTCAGATCAGAAAGGTCTTGACAGCTATTTTAAGGATCTGGTTTTACAGTGGTAAGAAATGCTGTTGGGGGATTTTGAACAGAAGAATATCATCTGATTTAGATTTTAAAAGGATCTTCCTGTGTTAAAAAAAAAAAGACTGAAGGAAAAGTGGAAGACTAGCTGGGAAGATGTTGCCATAATTCAGAAAAGGAATAAAAGTGGCCTGGACAATGATGATAGCAACAGGTGGTGACAAATGGTCTAATTTTTGAAGATAATTTTACTATGAGGAATTTAGTATGGGAAGATAACCAGTATTTCATTTTTATGTCAGTGAAACTACAGCTTTTTCTTTTTTTTCCCCCCCTTTAGGAATAGGTTTCCTATATTCCGGTTTTCCATCTGTCACATAAGGATCAGGACCTTATATTGTTAATTAGGTTAATCCTAAGGCACTGTAGAGTAATGGCTGAATTGCCTGTAATTTACACCCTCCCCCTTTTTTTTTTTGCAAATTTACTCCTTTTTTTTTTTTGCAAAATAGTTATTTTTGCAAAAATAACTCCTATTGTATGTAACTGCGAGTTAACTGCATAAATGCAGAGAAAAAAATAGGACAAATAATTCAGTTTCTTTACAAAGAAAAGAAGTTAACATATTTTTGATGATCTGAACAGCCAGAGTAGGAGGAAGTTGAAAAGTACAGCTTGGAGAAGGAAGTCATTAACAGATGATGTTCCCTATTATAGTTAACATAAAGTAATGGCTTTACAGTATTTATTTTTATCCTTTTAATTTAATTCAAAAAGCATTTCCTGGACGTGCCCAGAGGGCAACAATTACTCAACAGAAAAAAATTTCAAAATATTTCTTTCCAAAGGTCAGACTTAGGTTTTGACTATAAGCATCATGAAGACAGGGTACACGGGTCCATGTTTTATTTATACTTAAATCTATAGGGCCTAAAAGAATTCCTCACTCATAATAAGTACTTGATATATAAATGGATTCATATTCCATTCACTGGAGATCTATTAAATGGAGCCCACTTTAGTGGGAAAGAGTTTCTAATTCTTATTCAAATTACTGGGTTTTAAAGGTGCATGGGTGGCTCAGTTGGTTGAGCATCAGACTCTTGATTTCGGCTCTGGTCAGGATCTCAGGGTCATGGGATTGAGTCCTGCTTTGGGCTCCATGCTGAGCATGGAGCATGCTTAACATTCTCTCTCTCTGGGGCACCTGGGTGGCTCAGTGGGTTAAGCGTCCAATTTTTGATTTCCACTCAGGTCAGGATCTCACAGTTTGTGGGTTCCAGCCAGTGTTGAGCTCTGTGCTGACACTGCAGAGCCTGCTTGGGATTCTTTCTCTGCCCCTCTCCCCCTTGCATGCACGCATGTGTGCACTCTCTCTCAAAAATAAGCAAACATTAAAAAAAAAGTTTTGGGGTACCTGAGTGGCTAAGTTGGTTGAGCGTCTGACTTCAGCTCAGGTCAAGATCTCATGGTTGTTGAATTCCAGCCCCACATAGGGCTCTGCGCTGACAGGGTGGAGCCTGCTTGGGATTCTGTCTCCCTGTCTCTCTGCCCCTCCTGCACCTGTCCCCATCCCATCAAAATAAATAAATAAACTTAAAAAAATTCTTTAAAAAAAGTTTCTAGCTAACCTCTAAAAAAAAGATTCTCTGAAAAAAATAACTGGGTTTTAAAATATGTCTTTGATGATGTTGAAGAAAATAATTTGATTTCAAATAATATCAAGTTTTATAGTTTAAAAAATTAATTATCAAGCACAAGTCAGAAAATTGACAAGGGTTTTAATACTTATTTCTTATTGATACTAGTGATCATAAAGCTAAAGAGGGAATTAAATAAGAACCATAAATATTCACTTAAATTTACAGAGGTTAACATCAATTGAGAAAATGATTTTTCTAGTCATGAGACGGAGGATTAAGTTTCATATGAAACTTTCATGTTTATAGAGTGCTTATGCTTCAACAGAATTTGTTTCACAATCACATTTGGGTTGCAATTCATTCTCAAGCTGCTAGAAACAACCTTTAAGCTTTGGGTTCTATGAGAAAGCTGGACCAGGATAAAAGATGATGAGTGGGCACAGAGATATACGTACGGTTAAGTAAAATATTATTATAGGACTGCCTATATCAAAATAAATTTATTTAAATACTTTAAACCCAATTGTTTCAAATAATCAGTTACTAATATATCAATTCATGGACTTACTTTTGAAGTCATAAACTCTCCTGCATACTACCTAATCTAACATTTAAATCTAGAAAAATTGTGACACTGTACCCCCCACTTTATACATTGAGGCTCCTTCATTATCACAGTCAGAATAAAGCAAATAAAGGTTCTGGGAAGTTTCTGCCAATACAATAAACTCTGGCCCAGTGCCTGGAACCTTAAGAAAATGAAGAAGGGACTAATGAATATCAGGTAATGACTCTAAAAAGCCCCACAAATAACCAGGGAAGAGGCCTAAAAAATGACTAATTTTGTTTCACTTTGGGTCTGTTTTTCACAGGGACTATATTATGAAAGTAAGAATGTATTTACTTTAAAGCATATAACTTATGTTGCCTAATGCAGGAGTTGGCAAATTATGGCTATGGGTCAAATCTAGCTCACCGTTTGATTTTACAAATAAAGTTTTATTGAAACACAGTCATGTCCATTTATGTATCATCTGGGGCTTCTTTCATGTTCTGGTAGCAGAGCTGCATAGTTGTTACAGAGAACATCTGGCCCACAAAGCTGAACGCATTTACTACACAACCCTTTACACAAAAAGTCTGCTGACTCCTGGTCAAGCACACTGAGGAAGAGTCGACATATAGGTTTATTAACAAAAAAGTAAGCAGGTTCTAGAAAATTTTCCAGAAACATAATTTCTAGAATCACACTATTTTTTTTTTTTAATTTTTTTTTTTTAACGTTTATTTATTTTTGAGACAGAGAGAGACAGAGCATGAACGGGGGAGGGTCAGAGAGAGAGGGAGACTCAGAATCTGAAACAGGTTCAAGGCTCTGAGTGGTCAGCACAGAGCCCAATGCGGGGCTCGAACTCACAGACCGCGAGATCATGACTTGAGCCAAAGTCAGACGCTTAACCGACTGAGCCACCCAGGCGCCCCTAGAATCACACTATTTTTGAACACATAAAATGTTGGCATATTATAGATATGTTGGATTGAATACATATTACAGATACGTATTCAAATAATTAAAGAAGATAAAAGACAAAATCTTTGGGGCATCTACATGGCTCAGTCAGTTAAGTGTCTGACTCTTCATTTCGGCTCAGGCCATGATCTCACAGTTCGTGAGTTCAAGTCCCACATCAGGCTCTGTACAGATGGTGCGGAGCCTGCTTGGGATCTTCTCTCCACCCCCCTCTCTCTCTGTTCCTATGCCACTTGTGCGCTCTCTCTCTCTCTCTCTCAAAATAAATAAACATTTAAAAAAAGACAGAAACTTTAAATGGCCAACACATTAAAATTTGTTTAAAATCTATTCAATAAAAACACAAAGGAGAAATCAGAAAGTACCTTTGGATTAGCAGTGCTTTTAAAACGCTTATAAACCTAACTAGGTACTTATCTATATAGCATACATTACAGACCTTGAAATTAGATACTATACAAGTATAGTAAGTGACTTTTCAAAGTAAAATCACTACTGGTTAAACAAAGGGAGTATCAGATATGGCAAATTTCATGTCACCAAATTACTTAGGATATAATTGTCTTCCCTAACAGAGAATGAAATCCAGAGTCCTCAACATCCTCAGTGATAAAACGTGGAATTTCTTAATTTATCCTATAGTTATCCTTTCCTATACTTGCAAAAAATAATCCTCAACTGCATTAGGTTAAAACAACAACAGTAAAACCCTTTCATGATTATACTGATGCTGAATACCTTAACATTGGGCTTAAACTCTAAAAGCATTCACAGAATTCAGCCACCACATAACCTTTAAAAACTAGACAAGTTACACACACAAACATACATTGGGTCTTATCCTATGTCTGCTTTAAGTCTTAAAGATCTGAAACACCAGCAACTGAAGAGTTCAATAAACCTTAAAAGCCAACTCTGAAATTCAGATGTTCTTTCTCTTTGAAAAAATTAGGAGACGTCAGAAAATAACAAATATCGCTGTGGTTGTACAGTCACATCAGTACAAACAACTGGATATACAGGACTTACTCACCAGTTACTTTTCCTTCTGTTTTTTGACTTTAAAATAAGATCAAAGACATTACTGGCTCCTCACAAAAATGAACATATTAAAACTATGGATTCAAAACCTATTATCTACACTGATACAATTCTGACACTGTTCTGAACAGTAGTTACTGTCAGCATAAATGGTGGCTATTTCTTATTAATGTATGAAGAAAATCTTTCAGTCAATGACCAAACTGATTATAAGTTTGGAATGGATTGTAGAACCATTCCCTTTATATACTAAGATGTTTCTGTAAAATACGAAGATGTTTCTGACCTATAAAGTCAGAGAAGGAATCGGCCACTTTGGAAATTTTATATTGCAGTGACTCTCAAACAGAGACCGCTTATTTAACAGCCAGAAATAAGAAACTCTTAAGTACCTACAGTTGTTGTGTGCCCTCTAAGCTTGTCTGCCAAAGGAGCTAAGCTAATACCTATTCCAACTTAAGTTCAAGAACTGGAGGGTTCACTCATGAAGTTAAGCTGAAGCTGGTGCTGCGTGTAAATACTGTTTGTTCCAGAAGCCCTAGGACTCCTGCTAGTCTTAAAGCCCTATAATTATAATTGTCTACAATCACTCTGTTATTTTAGCTTCCTAGTGACTTGCAAAGGACACTCCCTTTGAGAGTATTCTACTTGCTGCTCATCTTGCTTGCTATTTTTGTGGATAAACTGGAGAGAACAGTTTCTCTATGATTCTAACCCCTGACCTTTTCCTAACAGGCTCAGCTCGCCAGTAATCTCTTAGATGATAGTTTTCCAAGTTACTCATTTTTGCCATTCTGTATTTATTTCTGCAGAAATATAGAAACTTGTATTTGTCCTCTCTTTCCTATTAAAAAAAAAAATCTTCCATTTAGTCACCCTCAAGATTTTATATTCTGACCTTCTCTATTTAATATTCAAACCAAGTTTTATATAGTATATACATGAAAATGCTAGATCATTGGACATGTTTTAGTGGCCTTTGTGGTTCGGGAACATGTCAGGATATCTACAGTCATCTCAAGGGCTGCCCCTGAAATTTCAAATTTACTACTAAAAATAACTCAAAATTAACATTAATTTTTAAAAAGTCATTCCTAACAACATAAAATCCCATAAAAATTTTGGGAGAAAGAAGGCATAATTCCTGAACTACAGCCAATTACCAAATGAAAGGCTACAGAACTCTGCCTATCTGCAGCAAAACAAGAAAAGGTGGATTCTAAGCTGCTTTGATTTATCTCAGACTCCAAGTTCCTTACGGGGGTAAGAGCAAAAAAACAAAACAAAACAAAACAAATTTGATGCCTGCCTGGGGTGGTAAATACACTTTGAAAGTTTAACTAAAAAGCAAAGAAATTATGTGATAAACCATAATAGCTTTTGTGGGGAAAATATATACACACTCAAAAACAAAGGACAAAGGACAGCGTAGCATTTGATTAAGAAACAGACTGTGTCATCAGCCTACGTATGGGACTATAAGCCAGTTATATTCAAAATGAATAATGAATACATGCCATGTTCAAAAAGATATTAAAATTTGATGTTCAGAAGATGTTTTCAAATGCTACTGAACAACAACAAAACTTTAGGCAGAATTTGGGTCTAAAAAAGCCATTTGGATTTTTTTCTGGTGATAAAAATCTTGAAAGTGTCTTGCTTCTTACTTCAGAATTCTGCATCTTCTGCAGTATATTAAAAAAATTATCTATGTCTGAAAATACTAACACCAAATTAAAAAATAGATACTAAAGAACAAAGAAATTTCTTTACATCTGAGAAATGCTTCAGAGGGACATAAAGATAAAGATGTTAAACAAATGATAAAAATAGGTATAGGTTTCTGATAATTCAGAAAACAAAAATAATTAAATTAATTAAAATTTAATAATTTAAATTAGATTAAAAAAACAAAAAATAATGAATTCTAGGTAGCAGAATTTTGTTTGTCAAAGTTTCTCTCCTTTTGAAGGTTCCTTTTCTGAAAATAAATGATCTCTAAACAACAAGAGCAGTTACAATTTACCACTCATGTCAAACATATATATTATATATGCAAGTCTAGGTAGCATAATACTTTGTATCTTTTAGTCTAACATTTATCTCTGCTTATGTTTTTAAACCCTTGCTTGCTTTCCAGCAAAATTTGGTAAAAATGAAATGCTAAAGTTCTTCAAATTTCAAGCTGTACTGGTAAGAACTAGAAAAAATAAAGAACCTTTATTGAGTGTCTATTATATGCTGGACACGTGTTAGGCACAGGATACCTACACACTAATATTTTAGATAGGCATTATCTCCTTTTTTACAAATAGAAACTTGGCGATTTAGAAAACTTAAAAGCAAGTTATCCAAGGTTTTAAAATAAAAAGCAGCTGAGGCCAGATAAAACCCACGATCTGCTGGACTGGAAAGTCTGTGCTTTTCTACATCATCCTTTCAGATGCTGATAAGTTCCTTAAAGGAACAAAGCCAATTAAAAATAAATTTGATCAACAAAAATGTAACTGACAGAATAAACTATGGTTTAAATTTAATATACTGAACAGGATAGGATGTTTTATGAGTAAACCAAGATATGTAATATGTTTTAACATTCATAATAAACAGAAAATGGTCTTTGATATTAAATTAGATAGTAATCTTGGCTTTATGTGTGATCTTGGGCAAGTTACTTAATATCTGAGCCTCAATTTCCTCATTTTTAAGACGAGTGTATTTAGTTATCTTAAAGAGGTGTGGTGCAAAGATTAAAGATTAAGATAATACAGATAATGGTTAACATAGATCCTTATACATGTAAGTCCTGCACCTCTAACAGAGTGAGGCTGTAAGGGATGTTAACAAATACACGACAAATGTTTCAATTTTTTTTCAAAAATTACTAGGATAAAACCACAACTGCCCCCTACCACTATCCAGTTCTTCACAATCTCCTTAAATGTTGTATCTTAGTACAAATCTGATACAGATAAAAAACAACTGGTATACACATAAGAACAAAGTTGGGGGGCTAAGAGAATGGGAGAGGAGGTTCAGGAGCCCTAAAAAAGGAGGAAAACACCCCACAAAGTCAAAGTCCCATGCCTTCTGAAAGTCTCCCAGATAAACCTTAACAATCACAAATGCCACCTATTATTTATCAGCCAGGATACTTTAGGACTTTATCTAGCATAGACTGTTATGACAGTTTATACCTTTTCATATCAGAACTGATTTTATATGTTCCCCAGTCCTCCTCTGGAGTGGGAAAGTGGGTCTGCAAGAGGACAAGTTGTATTTGGTATAGAATACAGTAATGCTGTACTTCTAGATGTGTCCTGAGCATGTGTTTATTTTTTTTAGGTCTATGCCTTTTACCTGTCTGTTCATTCTCCCTCCTAACAGAAGAATTGCTACTCATCTTTCCAAACACAGCTCAAATGTCAACTCATGAAGCCATCAGTGCTTCCCAAGGTAGGGTTCATTCTACTTACCCTATGTTTCCAGAGTCTTTGGTATACAGCTTTACTTGCCTCACTGCAATATAATTAATCACTGAATGCTTGTATCTCATACTATATGGGAAGTTCCCTGAAGGTAATGATGGTGTGTGTCTATGTTAGACTTTTCAATATCTAAGCATCATTCTAATGTTACTGTTACAAGTCTACTTTGTCCAATATTTCAACCTATGTAGAAAAGCAAGTGGAAAATTTAATGTGCTTAAGGACATCTCTTTATTTTTTTTTTTATCAGTGGGAAGAAAACTATGCCCACTGTGCTTTCTGATTATGTATTGGGTACATCAGTTTTAAAACCATAAGTACTTAGCATTTTTACACCTGAAAGGAACTTCAGATTTCCCACTTCAGATTTTCTAAGGACTGACAAGTCCAGGGTCATACAAATAATCACTAACTGAGCCAGCACATTTGAGCAGATCATTCTCTTAACCTTACTAATCATGCTGCTTTAATGTTGCCAACAAACACTTACTGGATCTTAATCCACAGACAGGAATTACCATTCACTTGTTATGCAGAGAGGAATACAAGAGCTGAGGTTTGTGCTTATGAAACCTAAAATTGTATCATGGTTCACAAAAAGAAAAGGCCAATGCTCTGTGGTCAACTGTATAGATTATTAATGTTTTGCATGTTAAGTAACGCTGCCTCTGGTTTTCTGCAGCAGTATGAGCAGTACAATATTAACCTAGCTCTTCTACTGTTTCTTTAGTAAAAAGGTAACATGTATTTTAAAGATGATTAAAGATATTTTGGATAAACAGCAAACTGTGAAATCTGAGATGTTACTGTCAAGTTTCTAGTTTGGTTTAGTAAGTATAATATTCAAATGATCATGAAATAAAATATACACAGTCTACTTTCATTTTTATACCTTTTTACAATGTACATTAAGGTCTATAAATTACATTTATTTCAATAAAAGGATTCTAATAGAAAACTGTAACTTTAAATTCCCATTTTCTTTAGATACCGAAAAGGTAAATAGTGTAACCATAAGTATTCCCAAAAGTTTATTATTTTGGGAATATTTATCAAAGTATCTTAAAAAAATTTTTTTAAATGTTTATTTATTTTTGAGTGAGAGAGACAGAGAGAGAGACAGTATGTGAGCAGGGGAGGGGCAGAAGAGAGAGGCAGACACAGAATCTGAAGCAGGTTCCAGGCTCTGAGCTGTCTGCACAGAGCTTGACATGGGGCCTGAACTCAGAATCGTGAGATCATGACATGAGCCGAAGTCGAGTGCTCAACCGACTGAGCCCCAAGGTACCTATTTTTAAAGTTAAAAAAAAAATTCTCTTTAAAAAACTTAAGATTTCAACATAGCATTTAATTTAAAATATACTTTCATTAATTAAAATGCATTTATTCTTTATATATGCTTAATGACATTCAAAATGTTTAAATACTATTTTCATCATGGTTTCTGAGTAGTGTGTATTTGATGCTGATATTAAATATAGAATTGAAAACACTGAATTCTATTCTGTTCTGTACAAATATCTAATAAATCCTGAGTAAGGTAATTGGTAACACACTACATACTTAGGCCTGGCTTGTAAAATTTTCTAATGGTTCTCAAAGAAATTAAAGTTCAGAATTCAGTGGCTTTCCCCTTCTCTGTGGCTGGTCCTGACACATGAAACAATACAGAGAACTACCTCCAAGTAGTGACCGCTGTTATGATTAGGACTGGAAGGAATTCCCGTTACCTCCAGTGTCTATTCTTTTTCCAGACTGCTCTAGTTTGCCCTTTTGTTTTAAACATGAAAAAACTATGAAACACTGAAAATATACTGTTTCTTAAAATCAGTGTTAGGCTAAGAAGAAATGAGATGAATTTTTCATTTCCAAACCTTGTATTTTTTTTCACCTGTGTAGTCCTGGTAAATATTAATATGTAACTTAATTTTTATTACTTTCATAGAATTATGCCAATAAATTACAAGAAAATTGCACAGTTACATGTTTTAGCAGTTCTGTCAGTTTTAAATATGATTTCTGTTAATCTAGCAGAAATCATCTGTTATACTGTTGAACCACCTACCCCTCCACAGCATACAACTGTTAAAATGTAAATTGCCCAACTATTTTTAGCTGTTGTTGAAAAAAAATTCCTGTCTTCGGGAATAATGATTTGAGGCATTGTGTTCATTTTGTTTATCAAGCAGCTATTCAGCCTCTAGTGGGCCCAAGTGCTTATGCAAGCAAAAGCTTTTAAGAATGCCTGCAGCTGCAATCCAACCTTCCAGGTAGGCTGCAGGTTCAGAGCACAGCTGCCCTAGGCTGCATAAAACTCAGTCCATCTGGAACTGAGTTTCAAAGAGGATTTCAAATCTGAGTTTTCATGTATCACACGGAAGAGAAGGCAGGGGGAAGAACACAGGAAAGAAGGAAGGCAAACAACCAAAAAGATGGTATCTCTACTTCAGCCTTAATAAAAAATAGAGCTCAGACCCATGCTGCTCCTTCTAGATTACTACTTGCCAAGCCGGATATTCCATTCAGTGTATACTTCGATGAGCTGTGACTCATCCAGCAGCACCTGCGCCCATGTGTTAAGTACTGCCAAATAAAAGCCCAACATCCATTTACACAACAAAGAGATGTACCCTACAAGGCATGGGGCCTCAGTCCAAAAGCCCCACTCCCCATTTGTTCAAAGCAAAGGGAGAGAGGAAAAAGATTTCCCTTCTCACACCAGAGATTTTTAAATGTAGGTGGATTTATGACGTAGGTTCATTTACAAATACTTTCACTCTTTAGAAGAATAAAATATATTTAATAGCACAAACACCCCTACAGTATTAGATTATCACGGCCATTAATGACTGTTCACCAAACCTTTCCAACCTCCTTCATGCAAGCTCTTTATTCTCAAAGGATACATTTTTTGAGCAAAGAGGGATCAACAAACTAGTTGCTTGAAAGCTTTCCTGATGCTAGGCTGAAGTTAGGAAAGGCTTAATGAAGGCTTTAAAATCCACAAGGGCTTCACAATGAACATCTGACTCGGTGATTTATGCATATTAATAACTTCAGTCCTACTGAGGCAAGCTGAGCCGAACATGTCCTCCGAATCTTAATGTCTTTAGCTCCACTGGGATTATTACAAATGTAAATTTCTAAGATTCTCAGCTATTAATCTCTGTCTGTCCTCCTGTTCAGCAACATAATGACTAATTAAACATCAAAAGACCTGTACAGGAGATCTTCTTTGACAGCTACCGGCCCAGTCCTCTTCCCAAGAGGGGAATTCAAATGACAGGGACATGGAGTAACAGCATATGAGTAAGCTACAAATTACTGCAGAGAAATCTAAAAACCTAACATTAAATGTGGATTTATCTCAATCAATGATTCTGTTGAACAGTGAACAGTTACTATGCGAAGTGTGCCTGCTGACACCAATCAAATAATCCTTACAGCCAGCAAATACTGAATAGCTGAAATCAGTTGTTTACCACAAAGTCAAAAAAATGGGTACTTACTGAAGAAGGCAAACCAGGAGGCACCTTTCTGACTTTCTTTGCTTGCAAAGGATCTGCATATGGAAAACAATGTATTTCATCAGCATTTATATTAGAAAACATCAGACTTCAGGTGAATAGGAAAGAGTTTTCCCTTCTAGCGCTTTTCTGGCTTTCCAATATTTAGGAATAAGCAAGGGAATATAAAGATGAGGGCTTCATTCTTTCTAACTGGTTCCTGGGCAAAACAATTCTCCTAATGAAGTGATATATTCTGAAACACATATCCCATAAGCTTAGGAAGATGAAAGCAAACAAAGCAAAACAGGAAAGAAAATAACAAACCAATAAGCATGTGTGAGGGAAGGGAATTAACATTTCTTAGGTACCCATTTAGGTGCCAGGCTCCACACTAGGCACTGTCATTTGCAGAGGGGCATCTGGTATAACAGGTCACTTTAATAGTAAAACTGTTTAACAAATTTAGTATCCACAACACATTAAGAGTTAGGTTTAAAAGCATAGTCAACAGCCTGAAAGTTAATGCTATGCTACAACTATGTTAAAAATTTGAAATAAAATTTAATAAATGAAAAATTATGGTTGAAATTATGTCAGAGAAATGTTACATAAACTATTACATACAGGCACTGTCATATACAATGTCATCCAGGATTCTGTAAGAATATCCACTGTTTGACAATGTGTGGTTGCAGCCCCTGGGTGGCCCAGTGGGTTAAGCCTCCGACTTTGGCTCAGGTCATGATCTTGCAGTTTGTGAGTTTGAGCCCCAGGTCCAACTCTGCACTGACAGCGCTGAGCCTGGAGTCTGATTCAGATTCTGTGTCTCCCTCTCTCTCAGCCCCTCCCCTGCTTGCACTGTTTCTCTCTCCCCTTCCCTCTCAAAAATAAATAAGCATTAAAAAAAAAAACCCCACAGTGTGTGGTTGAAACTTCAAATTCAGCACTGATTATTGTGTCATTTATCTTGGATGGATGTTTCTTTATAAGACTTAAATAATTTATTGATATAAATTAGAAAATGAGTATTTTCAGATACCCAACCAGCCTCACTTGGTATTTCGATTTTACTCATCTGTAAAACTTAAGATTTAAAACTTGTCCATCTTATTTACTGTAAAAAAAGGTGGTAAGTACAGTTTTCCAATCTTACACAAATAATGGATGAAACTCAGGATTTTTCAGAAGCGTTCACTATTAACAAGGCTGATGTAAAGTATACTATTTTTGCAAACTGTAAAAATGAGAAATAAACATGCATGATATTTTCCTGGGTCATAAATGATACGACATAATAAGACACACGGTTGTTTAAGAAAGAATGAAATTCATTTAAATTAGGGCTGGGAATCTTTACAGTGACTATTCCAGGAAGCTGCAAAGCTAAGAAAGCAACTTTATAAGCATGTGTAGCATGTGGAAAAAATTTATACAATACAAAGGGGGGGAAAGCATTCATTACCATCTAAGTCCCTACACCAAGAGGCAGCCTATATTTCCTTGAAACAAAAGTGCCAAAGATAAACAACATCTGGCACACTCTGTATTTATAAAACTTAGAAGCAAATTTTTTTGTTCTTTGTGAGGCTTTTCTAGAACCCAACTCTTTACAACTAATAAAAACAGCATCCCTTGAGCAAAACTCATACTCCATGCCGAGAGAGTCAACTGAACCGCTCCTGTCAGTGGGGAGCTCATCAATCTATTTTGGATTAATTACCACCAGAAGATGTTGCTATTTAGTTTAGGACAGTTTTTTCTTCCAATGTGAATATAAATTTTTCTTTTATATTTTTATCTCACCATTGGCTGTCACTACACAATTACTTGTATAATGTCGTATTTAAAATCATGAGTTCGGGATTCATAGTTCACTTCTGAGGGGTTGCAAACTGTAACAGTTAAGAGAGTAAGCTGGCTGGATTCAAATTTCAGCTGCACCATACAGCAGCTATGTGAACGTGGGCAAGTTACTTTTACCCTCTTTGAGCTTCAGCTGCTAAGATGTGAAAAGGGAATACCACATTTTAGAGTTATTGTAATAAAGACAATACGTGAAAGATGTTCAGGACAGTGTGTAACAGACAGTGACAATAAATTTTAGCTGTTATGATTAGTTTATATTAAATTCTGTGGCAAAGTGTTTATAAATTAAATAGCTAGATGCTGTTTTGCAAAATGTTGATTTCCTAAAGCATCTAACTAGCTTGAGAAGATGCTGAGGTGGGTGTAGATGACCTCTGAAGTCCTTTCAACTCTGAGATTTTAGGAATAACTGCAACGCCAAGAAAGAGTGGCTGAGTGAGAAGTAACAATGAAGAATGGAATGATAATAATGATAAATGTTATTCATATAGGAAATGAGTGGGCCTCCCTGGGTACCGAGCCTCAGCTCAGTTGCTTAGCTTCCTGAACTTTTAGTAATAGTATATTGGTCCATATTAGTGCTTTTTGTTATAGTATGTGCTTACATAACATACTAACAAGATATTTCTCGAGAGTGACACTGACACATCTAGACTCATGAATGTTCCTACCCTAACTCATTTGATAGGAAACAAAAGTCATAAAGATGGAGGAAAGATGCTTTACAATTTATCATTTCTTTAGTAACAAACAGTATACTGGTCTAAATCATCTGGGCTTACTTCATCAATACATATACTAAATCACCCATAATGCTGAGAGGGGGGCACATCTAGTCAGAGCTCTCTATTCCAAACATGACCATCTTTGCCCTTTTATACCCTCAAGCATACTCTAGACCCAGGGACTAGGGCTACTGCACAAAACTCTAGGTTTGACAGAAGGTAGATACATGAATTGAAAGCAGTCAACAAGTATTTGTGGAATAAATAACTATGGCATAGTTTCTTTTAGTGGGCTATATTTATTTCAAAAGCTGCCATATCTTTGATTATAAACAGCCTGTACAACTTCAATTTTCTTGTACAAAGGATTCCCTGGTAGGAATCACCAAAAATACCCACATTTAAACACTGCTTGGATAAGGTGTTAAGAGTATACCTGAGGCTTGCTGCAGCAGCAACACAAAACAGACTGGCCTGGTTAGGCTATGTACAAGACATAAAGAAGGGAGCTAAAGAAAATGAGAGTTCAAAATTTAATAGGTGCAGAGTTTCCTATTGAGGTGATGTTTTGAAAGGAGAGCGAGATGACAGCTGCACAGCACTATGAATGTACTAAATATCATTGAATTGTGAATTTTAATATGATTGATTTTATCTCAACTTTTAAAAAATTGGGGAGTAGAAGCAACTAATATGCAAAAAATATTGGACGTGGAGTCAGAAAATCTTAATTTTATCCTGGGGAAACCACCTACTAATTATATGAATGTGTCCTCCTGAGCCTCAGTTTATGTTAAATCTAGTATTACATCTACTGACTAGCAGGTCTGTTATACTAATGAGATGAGAAAGTATATAAAACCACTTTGTAAACTGTTCAGCATTATTATCAATCTTAGTAAAAAATAAGGTGTTAATATTAGCACATAACATTTTTATTATAACAGGAAAAACCAGTCCCATTTTCACTATTTAGTTCCTCTTATGGTGACCAAACAAGAGTACTAAATTGATTTTTTATTAAGTATCTAACAGATACATCATTTTATGCAAATAATCTCTACTATCAACATGATACCTAAGAAACCAAATTTCTTCTAAATAAAAGTACAGCCAGAAGTAAAGACTAAGGGGTTAAAAAAAAAAAAATTTGTTAAGACAGGGTTTGTTGTACAATGCACGCTTACCAAGTGCTGCAGAGTCATGGAGTGGTCTTCTCCTGGAACTTGTAGCAGAGAACGAGTAGTATGGTGTTCCAGGTTTTCCTGAAGAAGACAGCTGTGCTGGGCTTCCAAGCCCTAGATCTTGTCTCAGGAGACTAGACTATAAAACAAAGCCAAGGAAACAAGTTATTTTCCCACTGATACCAACTCAAATGGGAAAATGTCACCACTTCTGAGTTATTCAGATGGTTATTCAGAGGATGCTAATGCCTTCAACAATGCCTTGAATTAGATGCATCTAATAAATATTTGAACGATGGTTTATTAGAACATTGGCTTAAACCTATATTTCCTCGGGGCGTGTGGAGTGGCTCAGTCAGTTAAGCATCCAACCTCGGCTCAGGTCATGATCTCACGGTTTGTGAGTCTGATCCCTGCATCCAGCTCTGCGCCGAAAGCTCCAAGCCTGCTTCGGATTCTGTCTCCCTCTCTCTCTCTGCACCTCCCCTGCTCTCTCTCTTTCAAAAATAAACATTAAAAAAATAAACTTACATGTTCTCTCTTTCCTCATCCTCACGTTACCTAATTCCTAGTAATTATGTAGATCTAAACAATCTTAAGGTTGAAACACACTTTAGTTACTATGTGGTTTCACCCTTTAATCATCAAGAAGACTTCTGAAAAATGACCACCAAGTCTTTGCTTGAATGCTTTCATGACCATACAAGGCAGTCAATTCTGTTCTTTCTTCTTTTTTTTCTTTTAGGATAGTTTTCATTGTTTGAAGACTGCCAATATTTTCAGGACAAGCCATTCCTGTGTCCTTCAACTGTGCTTCATGACATGGGGGTTTGAATGTAATCCTCATCATCTCTGACATAAGACCTCTGGATTTATCTTCAGTTTGTCAAAGTGTCTTGTAAAATGGAATGGACGACAATGCCCCAGATGTGACCTGATTAGTGCAGAGTCATTTTCAACACTACATTTAAACAACCCATTTGTGCTAGCTCATATTAAGAGGTTAGGAGTGATCACACGCTGTTACTCTTTATTGCATATGTTGCTATTAAGTCTTGTCCCTCCAATGGTTACCCTTTTCAGTTGTTTTTTTTAGTTCCAAGTACAACAGTTAACATTTACCTGATCAAATTAATCTCGTTATATTTTATCATTTCTATCTGTTTTAGATTCTGAGTCTGTTAACCAATGCATTTGCTAGCCTTTTTAGTACTGGGGCATAAAAAATGGGACCAAAAGAAGACATGAGGATGACAAGCCCGAGGAGATCCCTAAGGTATGCTACAATGGCATGAAACTTTATCAAGTGCTTCACTGAAACCCAGAGATTCAGCAGCCCTGACCTACTAAACCAGTGACCCTATCATAAAGCAAATGAAGTTAACTTGGCAGAATTTGGTTCCAAGCCTTCTGGTAGCTGAGGGGAAAAGATTTCAACTGGAAAAGGTGCTGGATACAGTTGAGCGGATGCTCTCATGTGAAAAGGGCTATTGATTCCTCTGATACATATACTACTCTCCTACCCCATATTTAATACCTGCCATGACCATACTCATGAATATCAGAAAGGTACTAACAAATAAACCTCCGCTCTGGTCAGAAAGAATCAGTAGAACTTTGTAATAGAAGTCATCAGTAGCCCAGTTCCTGCCTCTATTCTAATAATCAAGAAAAACTCTCTTTTCAGTTTATCACGCTATTTAATGATTTTAAATAACTTGTGTTTCAGCTTTAAAAAGGCACAAATTCATATAACATAAAGATAACCACTGCAAAGTTTCCAACTAGTGATATCTGGTATATTCATTATATGACCATCACCATCTAGTTCCAGAACATTTTTATCACCTCCAAAGGAAACCCTGTACCCATTAAACAGTTACTTCCATTCCTCTAGCCTCTGCAACCACTAATCTGCTGTCTCTATGAATTTCCCTATTCTGAGTATTTCATATAATTGGAATCATATGTGACCTTTTGTGTCTGGCTTCTCTCACTTCACACGTTTTTGAAGTGTATCCACGTTGTAGTTTGTATCAGTATTTCATTCCTTTGTAGGGCTGAATAATATTCCATTGTATAGACATACTATAATTTGTTTATTCATTTATTCACTAATGGGACACATTGGTTGTTTCTCGCTTTGGACTACTGTGAATAGTGTTGCTATGAACATGTGTGTATGGGCATTTATTTGAATACTTGTTTTCAATTCTTTTGGGTAATATTTCGGAGTGGAAATGCTGAGTCATATGGCAATTCTATCTTTAACTCTTTGAGGAACTGGCAAACTGTTTTCCACAATGGCTGGGCCATTTTACATTCCCACCAGCAATGTATGAGGATTCCAATCACATCCTTATCAACACTTCTTACTAGTTTTTTGTTTTTAATTGTAGCCATACTAGTATGGACTAGTATCTTATTGTGGTTTTGACTACCATTTCCCGAATGATTAATGATGTTGGGTATCTCTTCATGGGCCTGATGGCCCTTTGTATTGTCTTCTTTAGAAAAACATCTATTCAAGCCCTTTGACCATTTTTAAATTGGGTTGTGTTCCTACTGTTATATTGTAAGAGTTTTTATACACCGGGGCACCTGGGTGGCTCAGTTAAGCAAGCAACTCTTGATTTTGGCTCAGGTCATGATCTCACAGTTCGTGAGATCAAGCCCCGTGTTGGGGTCTGTGCTGACAGTGCAGAACCTGCTTGGAATTCTCTTTTTCCCTCCCCTGCTCATGCACGTGTGCTCTCTCTCTCAAAATAAATAAACATTAAAAGAAAAGAGTTCTTATACATTATGTTTTGAATACTAGACACCTACCAGACACATGATTTGCATGTCCCATTTTGTAGGCTGTCTTTTTACCTCTTAATGTCCAAGTTTTTAATTTTGATGAAGTTTAATTTATCTTAATTTTTTTCTTTTGTCATGCTTTTGACGTCACATCTAAGAATCTAATGCCAAATTCAAGATAGTGAAGATTTAACCCTATATTTTTTTCTAAGAGTATATAGTTTCAGCTCACACCTAGATCACTGATCCATTTTGGGTTAATTTTTGTATATGGTTGGTAGAAGGTAGAGGTCCAACTTCATTCTTTTGAATGTGGATATCCAGTTGTGTTAGTACCATTTGTTGAAAAAAGTAATATTTCCTTATTCAGTGGTCTTGGCATCCTTTGCTGAAAATCAATTGCTTATAGATATTTGGGTTTATTTCTGGACTCTCAATTCTATCTCATTTGTCTGTATGTCCACCTTGTACCAGTTCTATACTGTAGCTTTGTAGTAAGTTTTGAAAATGAAAAGTGTGTGTACTCTAACTTTATTCTTCTTTTTTAATACTGTTTTCACTATTTGGGGTTCTTTGAAATTATACAGAAAATTTCAGGATCAACTTTTCCATTTCTGCAAAAAGATGCCACTGGAATTGTGATAGGAGCTGCACTGAATCTGAAGATTGCTTTGGGGAGTTTTGCCATCTTAACAACATTAAATTTTCTGACTGATGAACACTGAATCTGTAATTTCGGTCTTCTGTAATTTCTTTTAGCAATGCTTTGTAGTTTCCAGTATATATGTCTGACACTTTGTAGTTAAATTTATTCCTAGGTAGCTTTATAAGAAGTTTATTTGAGAGAGAGAAAGTGTGGGGCTTGAACTCATGAACTGTGAGCTGAACTGTTCGGCTTGAACTGTGAGCCAAAATCAAGAGTCAGATGCTAAACCCAATGAGCCACCCAGGAGCCCCTATTCCTAGGTATTTTATTCTTTTGGATGCTAAATGGAGTTGGTGGCTTAATTTTATTTTTGGTTTGTTGATTATTAGTGTACAGAAGTACAACTAGTTTTTGATCTTGAATCTTGCAACTATAGATTTGTTTATTAGCTCAAATAGCTTTACGGTGGATTCTGTATATATAAGATCATACCATCTGCAAAAAGGGAAAATTTTATATCCTTCCTTCCACTTTACTTTTTTCATTCCATGAAAGAATGAAAATAAGGTGAATGACATTTCATATTCTGTTTTCTGGGCACAAACTCTCTATCCTAAGTAAGAAGACCTTGTTTGCCCTGCATCTAAGCTGAATTACAACTCCCAAAGGCTATTGGATGTTAGAAATTGGAAAGAGAATGGACAGGCCCCTAGAGAGAGGGTTGACAATTAAAGGCTAAATCCAAAAAGGAGTGTGACAGATTCAAACTGTATTAATCTAAATCAAGAATAAATAGAAAATGCCAACTTATTCTGAAAATGATTCAGCAGATGTGCATTTGTGTGTATAAACTCATGTGTAGGATACAAACACATACACATACTAAGTGAAAGAAAAGGAATGTGTACGCACAAATGTGGTGAAATACTGATGAAATTTCATTAAGAGCGCATAAATATTCACTTTATTATTCTTGTACCTTTTCTGTGAGTTTGTAATTTTTCAAAATAAAAAGTTGGAGAAAATCAGAATAAATATCAAGGATCGACAAGCATACTTACAAATGTACCATCTTAGTTAATATTTACTGCAATCTTATTATATAAATCATATGTTATACAGATAACAAGTAGTACAACCCTAATTTGAATCTATGTCTGCTTAAGAGTTTCCTTCTTCAATATGAAGAAGACTTCTACAATAGTTCAGGAACCTAATTACCATATGTAAGACCATGAACTTCAAAACATTTAAGTGACCTGTAAATGACTTTGTGGATTATAATCCTAAAGCTGTATTATCTATAGAATACATACTGGTAGATTCTGTACACATGCATGGAAGAAAGGAAAAAGAATAAAATTTTTTAGGAGAAAAGTTTACTTTTACCAATAACGTTAATAAACCTTTCTCCTTAGTATAGGTAAATATGGAGATACAGTTAGCAAATAGTCTGTATTCTTGTTCCACAGTGAATATTAATGCTAAAAAAAAAACCCATAGAAGATGTTCTTCACTTAGTTGTCTTAATCATAGAAATAACCATTTTTCCCTGTTCAATTTGTATCTTGATCTATATGTAGGAGAAATTGTTTCTTTTTAAGAACACAGAATATTTTATCCTATTAATTAAAATGAATTGTTCAGTACTACAAGAAATACAAAAGAAGTTTAAGACAATGTTTTCTCCAGGAGGACTTGGCAATCTAGGAAATAATACCCATGAATCTAATGGAAAGTGATTAAAAAAAAAATCAAGGGCTAAACTATATGAGCCTAATATTTTGATATTATATCACTTATAAAGTATTTTTCTTTTCTTTGATTCTTCAAATATTTTGGTAACACTAAAGCACAAATAATAAACTAGTTTATTTCTCTTAAAATAAAATTATGTATCAGTTCATATTATTGATTTTCCTGCCTGCTTAAAAACTAACGAGAAGCATTATTGATTGCCACTGATCTTGTCCTGAAGGTACAAGCAAAAAGAATACACAATCCCAGAGGATACAGAACTAGGCAAAGCAGTTTTATTCTGCCAAGCCATGTTATTCAAGGCAGAATTAGTTTTCCGAAATGACAGAGCACTACATTTCTTAACACAGTCTTAGAAAATAATCTTTTTAATAGTCATCTAAAACCTCAACTGTGAAAAATGTATCTAATTACTGAAGAATAATCAATTAAGGTTCATCCCAGAAACACTAATACAGCCTAGATTATTGTACGAAAAACTACAGTAAAGTTTCATTTTAAATTATGTATGACAAACCTCTAGCGTATAAATAAAAACTCCCATTTCTTTATGTGGAATTTTAGTACCCTATGTATAATACATGTAATATATGTAGATATACACACACACACACGCACATATATGTTATATATATTATATTATATATATAATATATAATACATATATAATATATAATACATACATGTAATATATATTATATATATATTACATATATTATATATATATACTACATATATATATATATATATTCTTTCTCCCTCTTCACATGCCAAGAAACCCTGACTCTAAAATGTTAAATTGAAAAGACTATTCAGTGTAAGTCTTCATGGTGACCAAAAAGTAAAGGAGAGGAATAAAGTAGTGAGTTTGACCAACATCATTTATTAATGTAACTTCTTAAGTATCTTGGAAGGTACTCTAAATGTGATTTCATAGGAAATCAGAAGAATATCCTATATAAAAATGGTGGGGTTTAGCAGCCCAGAGGATTCAGAACCACAATGCAGTAATTTGGATATTCTTTACCCTTAAAAGGGAAAGTGTCTGAAATCTTGATAAACATAAACTTACTTCCTCAGAACTGCTTTTAACCATTAAATGGCTTGGCCCAAACAATGTACTAAAATATAATTTCATATCCATTTATAACTTCAGATTAAATAAGGACTTATTAATTAATAAGGTTAAATTAATTAACACTATATCAAAAATTGTTAGCCTCATTTTATGACTAAAACTTTGAAGCACTAATTCATTACTGATTTGTTTTCTAGAAAAATAAGATACAAAGTATGTTATAGTTGCACACTGTAAAAAATGTTTAATATTTAATATGGACTCATGGAACCTCTGCTGTGTACATTTTACAGAATTCTTTAATTTTATGTCTATATTACAGTCCTGAAATGGTACGCAGTTTTAATATATAAAGGCAAGCAGCTGTTCTCAGGTTTGTCTTCTTGAGAGGAAAGTGTACTAATTAAAACAATAAAAAAGTATAGAACGCAATCATGATAAAACAGAGAACATAAACTATTAAAATTTCTCAGTTGAATTCTTTAAACGGTACCACGTATTTCCTTTGTCACTGAGGGATGAAGAAACAAAATCGTTCTGAGAGCAGAATCAGTATAGTATTACCATATTTGTAATTGTTTTTTTAACTGAGAAATACCACAATACAGTTTAGCTGTAAGTCCACTCACTTAAGGTTTCCGAGATTAAGACAGGGAAGTGGAGAGTGACAAAGAAGCCACTCATGATCAAATAAAAAACTCAGAGGGTAAAGGGGTACTCAGGGCAAAATATAAACGTAGGGCTTTAATATTATATCAGTCTTCTGTTAATTTTTTACAAATAATTAAAAAAACAGACTAATAAATTTTGAATTTGGAAAATACAGATATTGTGAAATAATTGTATTATGATGCAAATTCATTTACATTGAAATTCCAGGGATATGTTAGCAATTATCAGCATGTTGTTAAAGAATTCTATCCTGAGAATCTCATTAGATAGTGATGCAAACTACAGTTGTTATCATTCTGAGAACAAAGGGATCTTGAATGAGTAATCAATAGCAACTGGCAGAAAATGAGACATTAATTATGATCCTCTCTAGTGTTTTGTCTAAGGCAAGATTTCATTAAATGCTTTGTGCAACCTGAATAGTTCCAAGTCATTACCAACACTTTGGACAATACATTAATTGAGGGGGAGGGGAGACTATACAGGGAAACAAAGTAAAAGAAAACCTGAGATGTTTCTATTCCTTCCCCCAGGTCAATAAAAACATACCAACCACCACTAGCCAACTGTTATGCTTGTTCTTTTACAAGCCCTAAATCTTATAATCTCAACATGGTCTCTTGAAAATTTAATTATCATTTTCTATACTTAAAGTGTCAGGCAGGTTTGAGAAGATAATGACAGTCATCCATCAAACACATGCTGCCAACGCAATCAGCCCAATCTTTAAGAAACTACCTATGTACTATTAAATTAGTAAAACATGGTAATCTTAGCAGTTTGAGTTTCCCAATCTCCTTTAATTATCAGTAACAGAGGGAAATTTTACCATCTTAATGTATCATTTTCACTAATTTTTGTCTGAACTTTTCTCTCAAATCCTACATCAGCCAATGAAAAGATTATTGAGTAGGAAGAAAATATGGGATAGAGATCAACAAAGGAAGACTTTGGGGAATAAAAAGAAAACTATAATGAAAACCATTAAAAACAATTTTAATACACCCAGTATTTAAGTAATTACAAATATGCAAAAAGAATGACTTTCTTTTAGGTTTTTGTAGGCTTCCATAAAGACAGTGCCTACTTCCAAATGCTATAAGGGATTTCTTGAAAGCAGACTCTCAAGAGGTCAGCAGTGAGCATACTCTAAGCCCATCTTCTTCCTAAGTGAGTTTTTCTGAGTGTCTGAAGTTAGAAACTTCCTTGTTAAATAGGGTTCTCTTAAGTCTTCCTGCAAAGCTACCAGTGTGCCTTTGAACCTTTTATTTTATTTATTTATTTTTTGTGTGAATAAAAAGGAACCTGCTCTGTGAGGTGCTAACCCACATTAAAAGAACAGGAGATAAAGAAGTATCATTTCTCTTTTGCTTTTGTGGAAATGGTATTATGGAGTCCTAAGATTTTCAGCAGAGTTGATACTAAGAAGTCACTCCTTTTCCCTTTAATGCCAGTAAATGAGTACCTTCTCTTCCCAGTCCCTTGTATTTTGAAAAATACAATTAAGAATAACATAAAATACAATACAGTAGTAGGCATATAGTTAGGTATGAAATACTTTTTGAACTGAAACATCCTATACTGGAACATCTTCAAAAAGTTAAGCTTTTTATTTTGGGAATTTTCAAATATAAACAAAAATAGAAAAAACCCTCCAATATAATGAACCTTCCTATACCTTTCACCCAGCTTCACTTAACTTCCAGTATTCTGCTGCTCCTGCTTTACTTATTCTACCATTATTCACTTCTTGTTATACAGACCCTACAATTGACAACAATATCTTATAATCATGTAATGCCCAGGCTGTGGTCACCTCTTTTTTCATTTTTCCCCCCTGAGATGGTGTCTAATCTCTAGCCATTATTTAATATACTCTTTTCTTCTGAAATCAGTTTGCAAAAGGATAAACTGACTTTTAAAAAAATGTTTATTTTTGAGAGAGAGAGAGGGAGAGAGAGCGCGCGCGCGCAAGCAACTGAGAGGCACAGAGAGAGGGGGACAGAAGATCCAAAGTAGGTTCTGTGCTGATAGCTTTGGCACTGAAAGCAGCGAGTCCAATGTGGGACTCAAAGTCACAAACTGTGAGACTCGTGAACTACGAGATCATGACCTGGACACTCAGCCAACTGAGCTACCCAGGCGCCCGAAGAATAAATTGACTTTTATTACTTATTTATTTTAATATTTATTTATTTATTTTGAGAGAGAATGTGCAAGCATGCATGCGAGCAGGGATGGGGCAGAAAGAGAGGGAGAGAAAAAACTTAAGCAGGCTCTACAATGTCAGTGCAGAGCCTGATGCAGGGCTCAATCTCATGAAGCTGAGACTGTGACCTGAGCCGAAATCAAAAGTCCGAAGTTTAACTGACTGAGCCACCCATGTGCCCCTAAACTGACTTTTAAACAATGTATCCAAAGAGCAATGAGTACCACCAAAAGTATAATTAGCAAGTTTTATGGCGAGAACAAAAATGAGGTTTTTTTCCCTGCCAAATACCTATGCATCATTTCTCTCTGGCCTTTTAATCAAAGTAGGAAATTAAACTTGCCTACTGCCTGATACTTTAAAATGAGACTTTCCTTCCACAAAGTAATTTATTTTACCTATGTTCCAGACTCAGAAGCTCCCTCTGCAGGTAGCTGATGGCTTATTATCCTGGTAATATATTTCCTTCCTATATCACAGGATTCAGATTCAAACATATTCTGAATACCTACTGAATACCAGTAGGCATAGCCTCTTCACAGGCTACTTAATGAGGTAATCATCTCTTGGAGAGCTTCGACACTGATCCATAGCCACTTTTATGTCTTTTTAACATTCCTGACTCCAGGATTCCTCCTATCACCATCAACTAATCTTTTTTTTTTTTTTTTTTTTTTTTTTTTTAAAGGTAGGCCCAGGCCCAATGTGGGGCTTGAACTCTGTACCCTGAGATCAAGAGTCAGATGGATGCTCTGGATGCTCTGCTGACTGAGCCACCCAGGTGCTCTTTCCATCAACTAATTTACTGCCAAAAGGATGCTGTAGGTACTGGAAACCCCTAACTCCTGAAATTTTAAGTCCAATATTCAACTCTGACATGACCTATTTTTTTTTTCGATATATGAAGTTTATTGTCAAATTGGTTTCCATACAACACCCAGCGCTCATCCCAAAAGGTGCCCTCCTCAATACCCATCACCCACCCTCCCCTCCCTCCCACCTCCCATCAACCCTCAGTTTGTTCTCAGTTTTTAACAGTCTCTTATGCTTTGGCTCTCTCCCACTCTAACCTCTTTTCTTTTTTCCTTCCCCTCCCCCATGGGTTTCTGTTAAGTTTCTCAGGATCCACATAAGAGTGAAACCATATGATATCTGTCTTTCTCTGTATGGCTTATTTCACTTAGCATCACACTCTCCAGTTCCATCCATGTTGCTACAAAGGGCAATATTTCATTCTTTCTCATTGCCATGTAGTACTCCATTGTGTATATAAACCACAATTTCTTTATCCATTCATCAGTTGATGGACATTTAGGCTCTTTCCATAATTTGGCTATTGTTGAGAGTGCTGCTATAAACATTGGGGCACAAGTGTCCCTATGCATCAGTACTCCTGTATCCCTTGGGTAAATTCCTAGCAGTGCTACTGCTGGGTCATAGGGTAGGTCTATTTTTAATTTTTTGAGGAACCTCCACACTGTTTTCCAGAGTGGCTGCACCAATTTGCATTCCCACCAACAGTGCAAGAGGGTTCCTGTTTCTCCACATCCTCTCCAGCATCTATAGTCTCCTGATTTGTTCATTTTGGCCACTCTGACTGGCGTGAGGTGATATTTGAGTGTGGTTTTGATTTGTATTTCCCTGATGAGGAGCGACGTTGAGCATCTTTTCATGTGCCTGTTGGCCATCCGGATGTCTTCTTTAGAGAAGTGTCTCTTCATGTTTTCTGCCCATTTCTTCACTGGGTTATTTGTTTTTCGGGTGTGGAGTTTGGTGAGCTCTTTATAGATTTTGGATACTAGCCCTTTGTCCGATATATCATTTGCAAATATCTTTTCCCATTCTGTTGGTTGCCTTTTAGTTTTGTTGGTTGTTTCCTTTGCTGTGCAGAAGCTTTTTATCTTCATAAGGTCCCAGTAGTTCACTTTTGCTTTTAATTCCCTTGCCTTTGGGGATGTGTAAAGTAAGAGATTGCTACGGCTAAGGTCAGAGAGGTCTTTTCCTGCTTTCTCCTCTAGGGTTTGGATGGTTTCCTGTCTCACATTCAGGTCCTTTATCCATTTTGAGTTTATTTTTGTGAATGGTGTGAGAAAGTGGTCTAGTTTCAACCTTCTGCATGTTGCTGTCCAGTTCTCCCAGCACCAATTGTTAAAGAGACTGTCTTTTTTCCATTGGATGTTCTTTCCTGCTTTGTCAAAGATGAGTTGGCCATACGTTTGTGGGTCTTGTTCTGGGGTTTCTATTCTATTCCATTGGTCTATGTGTCTGTTTTTGTGCCAATACCATGCTGTCTTGATGATTACAGCTTTGTAGTAGAGGCTAAAGTCTGGGATTGTGATGCCTCCTGCTTTGGTCTTCTTCTTCAAAATTACTTTGGCTATTCGGGGCCTTTTGTGGTTCCATATGAATTTTAGGATTGCTTGTTCAATCCTAAAGCATTCGAGAAGAATGCTGGTGCAATTTTGATTGGGATTGCATTGAATGTGTAGATAGCTTTGGGTAGTATGACATGACCTATTTTTACAACACCATAACTTCTTTACTACTTACTGCACTTTTTTTTTTGTCTCAAGATATCCAGTATCTTTTTGTTTAAAAACAATTTTTTTTAATGTTTACTTATTTTTGAGATACAGAGTGCAAGCAGAGGAAGGGCCAGGCCCTTCCTGAAGCAGGCTCCAGGCTCTGAGCTGTCAACACAGAGCCTGATGTGGGGCTTGAACTCACAAACTGTGAGATAGTGACCTGAGCTGAAGTTGGACGCTTAACTGCCTTGAGCCAGCCAGCCTCCTCATGTATCTTTTTGTTTTTAAATGCTTAATTTTGAGGGTGAGTGCACGTGCATGCAAGCAGGGGAGGGGCAGAGACAGAGGGGGACAGAGGATCCGAAGCAGGCTCTGCACTGACAGCAGAGAGCCCAACGTGGGGTTAGAACTCACAAACCACAAGATCATGACCTGAACCAAAAGTCAGATGCTTAACTGACTGAGCCACCCATGCATCCCTCAAGATATCCAATAGCTTGACCTTCCCCCCACACCCCCCCCCCAGTCCCTAAGTTTAATTATGGTTTCATTTCCTTCCTTTGAAAACTATCCCACATAGTCTATCACTTGAACCATTATCTCATTACTACTTCAATTCTTCTATCCTTAACCATTTACCAGCTATGAAACCTTGGATAAATTACATAATTCCTGAGGCTTCAGGTTCCTCCGTTGTCAAATGGAGAAGAGTAACAGCAACAGCAGTGGCAACACTTTTGTCATAGAGTACTGCAAGGACCATATGAAATGTCTGTAAGGTGCTTAGCACAATGCCTGACACTAGTAAATATGTGATATACGCTAGCCCTTATGTTTGTTTAGGCATACCTCATTTTATTGTACTTTGCAGATACTGCATGTTTTACAAATTGCAGGTTATTATCCTGGTTTTATATATATATGTTGCTTCTGTCGAGCAAGTCCACAGGTACCATTTTTCCAACAGCATTTGCTAACTTTGTGTCTCTGTGTCATATTTTGGTAATTCTTGCAATGTTTCAAACTTCTTCATTATTACTGTATTTCTTAAGGTTATACTGTAATTGTCTTGGGGTACCATGAGCTGTGTCCATGTAAGAGGGTGAATTTAATCAATAAATGCTGTGTTCTGACTGCTCCACTGACCAGTCATTCTTCTGTCTCTTTCCCTCTCCTTGAGCCACTTTATTCCTTGAGACACAACAATATTCAAGTTAGGCCAATTAATAACCCAACAATGGCCTCTAAATGTTCAAGTGAAACGAAGAGTCACACATCTCTCACTTCAAATCAAAAGCTAGAAATGACTAAGCTTAGTGAGGAGAGCATGTCAAATGTGGAGATAGGATGAAATCTAAGCCAGTTGCACCAAACAGTTAGCCAAGGTATGAATACCATGAATACCATGAATTTCCTATGAATACCAAAGGAAAAATTCTTAAGGAAATTAGAAGTGCTACTCCAGTGAACACATGAATGGTAAGAAAGCCAAATAGCCTTAATGCTGATAGGTGGAAAGTTTTAGTGGTCTGGACAGAAGATCAAACCAGCTACAATACTGCATAATCCAAAGCAAAGCCCTAACTCACCTCAATTCTATGAAGGCTGAGAGACTTGAGGAGGATGCAAACGAAAAGTATGAAGTTAGCAGAAGTTGGTTCATAAAGTTTAAGGAAAGAAGCCACCTCTGTAATATAAAAGTGCAAGGTGAAGCAACAAGTCCTGATATAGAAGCTGTAGAAAGTTATCCAGAAGATCTAGCTAAGATAATTAATGAAGGTGTTTACACTAAGCAACAAATTTTCAATGGAGATGAAACAGGCTTCTATCAGAAGATGTTGCCATCTAGGACTTACATACCTGGAGAGGAAAAGTCAATGCCCAACTTCAAAGCTTTACACAGAACAGGCCAAATCTCTTGTTAGGGGCTAATGCAGCTAGTGACTTCCAGTTGAAGCCAATGCTCACTTGCCATTATTAAAATCACAGGGCCCTTAAGAATTACGCTAAATAGGGGCACCTAGGTGGCTTAGTTGGTTAAGCATCCGACTTTAGCACAGATCACGATCTTGTGTTGTGGTTTATGGGTTGGAGCCCCAGATTGATCTTTGTGCTGATGGCTCAGAGCCTGGAACCTGCTTTGGATTCTGTGTCTCCCTCTATCTCTCTGCCCCTACCCTGCTTATGCTTTGTCTCTCTCTCTCTCTCTCTCAAAAAAAATAAACATTAAAAAAATATTAAAAAAAGTTATGCTAAATATGCTCTGTCTGTGCTCTGTAAATGGGACAAAGTCTGGATGACAGCCTACCTGTTAATATGGTTTACATGGTTACACAGTTTACTGAATATTTTGAGCCCACTGTTGAGACCTGCTTCTTAGAAAAAAAGATTCCTTTCAAAATATTATTGCTCACTGACAATGAACCTGGTCATCCAAGAGCTCTGATGGAGATGTGCAATGACATTAGTGTTGTTCTCATGCTTGCTCACCTGCAACCATGGATCAAAGAGTAATTCTGACTTTCAAATCTTATTATTACAGAAATGTCATAAGGCTAGGGTTGCCATAGATTGTAATTCCTCTCTGAAAGATCTGTGCAAAGTCAAATGAAAATCTTCTGGAAGGGAATGACCATCCTACATGTTGTTGAGAACATTCATGATTCACAGGAAGAGGTCAAATTATCAACGTGAACAGGAGGGGAGTTTGGAAGAAGCTGATTCCAACCTCATGGATGAAATTAAGGTATGTACATTGTTCTTTTAGGCATAATGCTACTGCATACTTAACAGACTACAGTATAATGTAAACATAACTTTATATGCCCTGGGAAAGCAAAAAATTCACCTGACTCACTTTATTGCAGTGATCTGGAACTGAACCTGCAGTACCTCTGAGGTATACATGTATTATCACTATTATCAGTAATCTATCCAGTCAAACATTTGTTGTCTGCTTGTACATTTAGTCTGCTGAGTACTACTGGAATAAAAATTAAAAACACATTGGAGCGTCTGGGTGGCTCAGTCTGTTGTTAAGCCTCCGACTTCGGCTCAGGTCATGATTTCACAGCTCGTGAGTTTGAGCCTGACATCGGGCTCTGTGCTGACAGCTCAGAGCCTGGAGCCTGCTTCGAAACCTGTGTGTCCCTCTCTCTCTGCCCCTCCCCCGCTAATGCTCTCTCTCCTTCAGAAATAAACATTAAAAAAAATTTAAAAACATATAAAACTATATAGGTTAATAGTTATTTCTGGTCTCTAATCTGAGCTGAATCATCCATACCTTTTTCACTAGAGAGCTCATAGAATTGAAAGAACATTTTCAGGTATTTTATTTCAATCAAACAACATATGCTCTAATCCCTCTATTATAAAAATTTCAGTAAAGGGAAGGTCTAGCCTGTGCTTGAAAACATCCAGTGACAATAAAGTCACTATCTACCTAGGTTGACTATTCTATCCTCTATACCATGACAACATTCCTTCTTACATTACGTTAAAATCAGGATCAGGGTGCCTGGGTGGCTGAGTTGGTTAAGCAGCTGACTCTTGGTTTCAGCTCAGGTCATGATCTCACAGTTTGTGGGTCTGAGCCCCGTCTTGGGCTCCTTGCAGACAGTGTGGAGCCTGCTTGGGATTCTCTCTGCCCCTGCCCCCCTCTCTCTCTCCCTCTCTCAAAAATAAACAAATACTTAAAAAGGAAAAAAAAACACCTCATGAAAGTCTTTTTAAAACTAAACAGTCCTCAGTCCTTCAATCACTTTCCATATGCTAGAGTTGCAAATTATTTTATTTGCAAGATTCTCTAAGTGATTTTTAGTTTACTTCTGCCTGTTTTGAAATGCATATGCTCAGAAAGGTATACAATATGAACTTCCTTATTCTAAATAATATGTTTCTAATAATTCAGCCTAAGACTAAGGTCCAACTAAGTTCCTTATTATTAGGCTTGCTGTTAGGAAGAAATATCCAAACTGTTCTTTAAAACAACTAGTTTAATTAAACCTCTTGGGGAAATAATAGGTCAATATAGGATTTGCTACATATGAAAGCTCCTGATTCTCCTAGTTGTCAGAAACACATACCTGTGTAGGAAAAAAATGTGTTTTTGATGGAAATTATGCATTATCTGGAATAGGGTCAGTTCTATAAAGGCCAGACAGAAAGCATTCAAGTTTAGTGCATCATATTGTCTGTTTTAACTATTCAGTTCCATCTTTGTACCAAGAAAGAAGCTATAGCCAATATGTAAATGAACGGGAATGGCTATGTTGTAATAAAACCATTTATAAAAAAAAAAGGGGGGGTGATGGTGAGAATATTTGGCTGATAGTCATAGTTCCCTGATTCTCACTCCAGAGCCCAACATTCTAGGTTATCTGATTCTCATTCTATAGGAGCTATTTTACAACTCTATAAATTGTAGATAACTGAGAGCAATGCAAAATAATTCTTATCTACTGTCTGCAAAAACATTCTTTCCAGTAAAGGGATAAACAACTCTCCTCCACTCTCAACACTTCTAGCATCCTGCTCCAAAGGGGGAAAATGTTTTGTCTACATTTGAACATTATTTTCCGTAATCTTTAAAATTTATTTTTAAATGTTTGTTACTAAAATATAGTTAACATGTCATATTAGTTTCAGGTATACAACATACTGATTTGACAGTTCTATATATTACTCAATGCTCACCATCATAAGTATAGTTTTCATTTGTTGCCATTTAACATTACTACAATATTACTGACTGTATTTCCTATACTGTACTTTTCACCTCCATGACTTATTTTATAACTGGAAGTCTGCACATCTTAATTTCCTTTATCTACTTCACTCACCCCTCACCTCTGGCAACCACCAGTATTGTTCTCTGTATTTATGAGTCTTCTGGTTTTTTGTTGTTGTTGTTTCTTTTTTAGTTATTTCCATAATTTTCATCTATGGCTGTCTGTTTTTGGATTCTCCTTTGAACTGGTTCTGACACCTTACAGATTTCTTCACTGATGAGATAAAATCTATATACATAGTCACTTAAAAATTGTTTCTAATTTTTATTTATTTTTGAGAAAGACAGAGCACGGGTGGGGGAGGGGCAGAGAGAGAGGGAGACCCAGAATCTGAAGCAGGCTTCAGGCTCTGAGCTGTCAGCACCAAGCCCAATGTGAGGCTCGAACCCACGAATAGCGAGATCGTGACCTGAGCCGAAGTCAGATGCTTAATCGACTGGGTCACCCAAGTGCCCCTATACATAGTCACTTTTTATCTGTAGGACAGTCATGACTACAGATTTTTAAAAATTTATCTTTTAACACCTGCAATGTGCTGTTGTTATAGGAAAACTAAGATCTGTCTAAACTACCTCCTATTCCATGGTTCATGTATGGCCTAGAGCTAGACCATCTCAAATAGTTGCCTAGTCTCCAATTCATAAATTCTCTTGCATATCCTGAACCTGGATTTAACTTTTCTAAGAAACACTTGTATTTTTCATCATGCCACACATGTCCGATCCCAAACCCTTACAAGATACAAACTGGTTAGGCATTCAAGCAACATCCTTATAATTCAAACACCTCATACTGTTCCCCAAAACAAATATTTAATTCAAACCAAACTAAAATGCTACTATTCCCAGAATCCACATTTACTTATTTGTTTCATTCAAAATATATTCATTCAAAAAGTATTCACTGATACCTTCTATTGATCAGGCACAGAGTAGGTGCTGAAAATACAACAAACAAGCAGCCACTGACCCTGTCCTTACAAGCTTACAGTTTTGGTGGGAGAAAATTAAGGAAGCACCTACAAAATGTGTTGAATATTATTACCTGTATTTACATTAGCCATATGTTCTCTTTCCCCAAGATGTCCTCCTCTCAACTTGGTCAAATTTTACCCATTCTCCAAGATTTTGTTTTATTAAGTTTATTCATTTCTTTTGAGAGAGAGAACACGTTCGCACACATAGGGGAGGGACAGAGAGAGAGATAAAAAGAGAGAGGGAGACAGAATCCCAAGCAGGCTGTGCACCATCAGTGCAGAGCCTGATCCAGGGCTCAATCCCATGAACTGTGAGATCATGACTTGAGCTGAAATCAAGAGCTGGATACTTTAACGGACTGAGACACCCAGGTGCCCCTCCAAGACTTTAGAGTTGTATACTTCCTTTGCAAAATCTTCCCTGTATCAAAAGCATGTTAATTTCTCTCTCTTCTGTGTTCTCATACCTGTGCCACTTCCTTGAGATTTACTACAGGTTATCTTATCATTTTAATTAATTTTCTCTTTGTACAGAGCTGGTCTCCCCCAACTAGAATGCAAGCTTCTTGAGGCCTGATGCTAAATCTTTTACTCTGTTGCCTGGTACAGTTCTTTATACATGATAAAACAAATTCTTGTTGATTCTTTATCTTTTAATCAAGTCCTATAATGTGTGAAGATGTTTCCTTGATATTTTTCTTTTCTTTTCTTTCCTTTCCTTTTTTTTTTTTTTTTTTTTAAGTAGGCATAGAGCCTAACCTGGGGCTTGAACCCACAACCCTGAAGATCATGACCTAAGATGAAATCAAGAGTTGGACACTTAATAGACTGAGCCACCCTGGTGCCCCTATTCATTTTTTTAACCTATGCTTTTTTATAAGTAGAAGTTTTTAAAGTTTTTGTTTTGTTTTTTTTTTAAGTTTATTTATTTTGAGAGAGAGACAGGGGAGGAGAGGTTGGGAGAGAGGGAGACAGAATCCCAAGCATGTGGGGCTCAATCCCAGGAACTGTGAGATCATGATCTGGGCCAAAATCAGGAAGTGAACACTTAACCAACTGAGCCACCCAGGCACCCCTCAGCAGAAGTCTTTAATTTTGATTAATTCTAATTTATCATTTTTTCTTTTGTGGTTTTTAAATTTTTGTATTCCGTATAAGAAAGATTTGCTTACCCCCAAATTGAGGGGATATTCTCCTGTTTTCTTTTTATAGCTTTATAGTTGTAGCTTTTACATTTAGGTCTAGGATCCATCCTGAATAACTTTTGTGTTTAGTGTGAGAGGACTGACATTCATATTTGTCTATATGAATATCCATTTATTATTGCATCTTTTATGGAAAAAAAAACTGTCCTTTCTTCATTGGACTATTTTGGCAAAATGCTGAAAATCAAATGAACTACATAAAGCGTGGGTGTACTTCTGGGCTATATTCTGTTCTAGTGTCATATTTCTCAATCAGGCCAGTTTGTGCTGCTTAATTACATATAGCTGTACACCAAGTCTTAGAGTCAGGTAGCATAAATTCTCTACCACTGCTCTTCACTTTTTAAGACTGCATTGGGTATTCCTAGGTTCTTTGTATTTCCTAAGAAAATTTTACTTTTACTTATTTATTTTAACAGGGTTTTTAAATTTTTTTTTCTTTTTTTGAGAGAGAGAGAGAGAGAGAGAGAGAGAGAGAGAGAGAGAGAACACGTGTGCACATGAGTCGGGGAGGGGCAGAGAGAGGGGGAGACACAGAATCTGAAGCAGGCTCCAGGCTCTGAGCTGTCAGCACAGAGACTGATGTGGGGCTTGAACTCAAGGACTGTGTTATCATGACCTGGGCCAAAGTTGGACCTTAAATGACTGAGCCACCCAGTTACCCCTAAGAGGGTTTTTAAATAATTTTTAATTATTTTTGAGAGAGAAAAAGAGGGAGAGAGTACATGCAAGTACAAGCAGGGGACAGTCAGAGAAAGAGGGAGAGAGAGAATCCAAAGCAGGCTCTGGGCTGTTGGCACAAAGCCTGATTTCGCATACTATGAGATCATGACCTGGGCTGAAATCAAGAGTCAGAGGCTTTAACCGATGAAGCCACCCAGGCACCACCACCCTCGCCTTCCAAAGATTTTTAAAATCAGCTGGTAAATTCAGCAGCCCCCCATTCCTCCCCAAAAATCCTAGTGAGGTTATGACTAGGATTATATTTAATCTATAGATCAAGTTGGGAAAAAATGACATTTTCCTTTTTCTTTTTTAAATTAAGAAAAAAATTTTTTTTAAGTTTTAAAATTTATTTTCAGAGAGAGAGAGAGCAGAGGAGGGGCAGAGAAAATCTCAGGCAGGCTCTCTGCTGTTAGTGCAGAGCCTGATGTGGGGCTCGAACTCAGAAATCGTGAAACCATGACCTGAGCTGAAACCAAGAGTCAGATGCTTAACTGACTGAGCCACCCAGGCTCCAGAAATGACATTTTCAAAATATCGTCTTCCTATTCATAAACATAGTACATCTGGGGTCTCTTTAAATTTCTTTAAGCAATGGTTAGTAGTATAATTTTTACCAGTGTTGAGGTTTTTACAGGTCTTTTGTTAAAATTTATTCCTCAGAATTCCTATCCATTTCTTGAATGCTACTGTAAATGGCATTTCTTTTCATTTTATCTTTTAAAAACTAAGCTGTTACATACATATAATAAAATGTTCAGATCTTAAGTGAACTACTCCATCAGTTTTGATGAATGCATAATAAAACATTTTTATCACCTTAGAGATAGGGTCCCTTTACAGAAGAACCCTCCTCCTATTGGCAACCACTGATTTCACTTCTATCAATACAGGATAGTTTTGCCTATTAATTCATATAAATGGAGCCATACAGTATTTTTGAGATTTTGGCCTGTTTCACTCACTATGACATTAGTGGCATCATTAGATCATTCCATTTTACTGCTGAATGACATTCAGTGTATGAACATAATATAGGTCATTTGTCCATTCTCCCACTGAATATCTGAGTTTCCAGTTTTAGGCTATAATGAATGAAAGTGTCAGGAACATTTTTGAGAAGAAAGCTTTTTGTGAACAATGTTTTCACTTATCTTGGATAAATACCTCAGAGTAAAACAGCTGAGTCATGGGGCAGATACATATTTAACTTTCTTAACTGCCAGTTTTTTAAAGTCATTGTAACCATTTTACAATCCCACTAGCAATGTATCATCTTTCTAATTTAGGTATTCTGGTTAGCCCTGTACTAATATGTAACTCTGGTTTTAATTTTCATGGGCCTAATAGCTCATAATGTGAAACTTTTTTAATGTATTGATTACCCATTTGTATATCTTCTTATGTGAAGTGTCTGCTCAAGTGTTTTGCTTATTTAAAAAAAATGGGTTGCTTTTTATTATTGAGTTGTCAGAGATCATTGTATTTGTCAGACAGGTGTTGCAAATACCTTCTCCCCATCTGTGGCTCCTCCTTTCATTTTCTTGATGAGTGTAAGTTTTTTTTTTAAACCACTTTATTGACGAATGATTGACATACAAAAGTCTATACATATTTAATGTGCATAACTTGGTGAGTTTAAGATGCTGCTGTTTTTGTTGTTGCTACTGTTGTTTTTTAATTTACATCCAAGTTAGTTAGCATATAATGTAACAATGATTTCAGGAGTAGATTCCTTAATGCCCCTAACCCATTTAGCCCATCCCCTCTACCAAAACCCCTCCAGCAACCCTCTATTCTCCATATTTAAGAATCTCTTATGTTTCGTCCCCCTCCCTGTTTTTATATTATTTTTTTCTTCTCTTCCCTTATGTTCATCTGTTTTCTATCTTAAAGTCCTCATATGAGTGAAGTCATATGATATTTGTCTTTCTCAGACTAATTTTGCTTAGCATAATACCCTCTAGTTCCATCCACATAGTTGCAAATGGCAAGATTTCATTCTTTTTAATTGCCTAGTAATACTCCATTGTGTATATTTACCACATCTTCTTTATCCATTCATCCATCGATGGACATTTGGGCTCTTTCCATACTTTGGCTGTTGTTGATAGCACTGCTATAAACATTGGGGTGCATGTACCCCTTCAAAACAGCATACCTGTATCCCTTGGATAAACCCTAGAAATGCAATTGCTGGGTCATAGGGTAGTTCTATTTTTAATTTTTTGAGGAACCCTCATACTGTTTTCCAGAGTGGTTGCACCAGTTTGCATTCCCACCAGCAGTGCAAAAGAGATCCTCTTTCTCCGCATCCTCGCCAGCATCTGTAGTTGCCTGAGTTGTTAATGTTAGCGATTCTGACAGGTGTGAGGTGGTATCTCATTGTGGTTTTGATTTGTATTTCCCTGATGATGAGTGATGTGGAGCATTTTTTCATGTGCTGGTTGGCCACATGGATATCTTCTTTGGAGAAGTGTCTATTTATGTCTTTTGCCCATTTCTTCACTGGATTATTCGTTTTTTGCATGTTGAGTTTGATAAATTGTTTACAGATTTTGGATACTAATCCTTTATCTGATATGTCATTTGCAAATATCTTCTCCCATTATGCTGGTTGCCTTTTAGTTTTGCTGATTGTTTCCTTCACTGTGCAGAAGCTCTTTTGATGAGGCCCCAATAGTTCATTTTTGCTTTTGTTTCCCTTGCCTCCAAAGACCTGCTGAGTTAGAAGTTGCTGCGGCCAAGGTCAAAGAGGTTTTTGATGGCTTTCCTGTCTTACATTTAGGACTTTCATCCATTTTGAGTTTATTTTTGTGTATGGTGTAAGAAAGTGGTCCAGGTTCATTTTTCTGCATGTTGCTGTCCAGTTTTCCCAGCACCACTTGCTGAAGAGACTGTCCTTATTCCATTGGATATTCTTATCTGCTTTGTCAACGATTAGTTGGCCATATGTTTGTGGGTCCATTTCTGGGTTCTCTATTCTGTTCCATTGATCAGAATGTCTGTTTTTGTGCCAGTACCATACTCTCTTGATGATTAAAGCTTTGTAATATAGCTTAAAGTCTGGGATTGTGATGCCTCCAACTTTGGTTTTCTTTTTCAAGATTGCCTTGGCTATTTGGGGTCTTTTCTGGTTCCATACAAATTTTAGGTTTGTTTTTTCTAGCTCTGTGAAGAATGCTGGTATTATTTTGACAGGGATTGCACTGAATATGTAGATTCCTTTGGTTAGTATTGACATTTTAACAGTATTTGTTCTTCCTATCTAGGAGCATGGAATCTTTTTCCATTTTTTTTGTGTCTTCTTCAATTTCTTTCATAAGCTTTCTATAGTTTTCAATGTATAGATTTTTCACCTCTTTGGTTAGATTTATTCCTAGGTATTTTATGGTTTGGTGCAATTGTAAATGGGGTTGATTCCTTGATTTCTCTTTCTGTTGTTTTGTTATTGGTGTGTAGGAATGCAACCGATTTCTGTGCTTTGATTTTATATCCTGCGACTTTGCTGAATTCATGGATCATTTCTAGCAGTTTTTTGGTGGAATCTTTTGGGTTTTCCATATAGAGTATCAGATAAGCGTAAGTTTTTAATTTTGAGTAAGTTCAATTCATCAGTTTTTCTTTCATGTTTTATGCTTATGTGTTCCCTATGAAATTTGTTTTGTAAGCAGCAAAGATATTCATCTATTTTTTTCCCTAGCAGCTTTATTATTTTAGCTTTCATATTTAAGTTCATGATCTATCTCAAATTTGTCTGTATATGGTGTAAGATAAGGATTGAAGTTTTTTTTTTTCCCCTTCTCATACTGGTAATTCAGTTGTTCCAGCACCCATATGTTAAAGAGATTTTTTTTTTTTTTTTTTTTTAAGTTGCTGGGTGCTCGTATCAAACATCATCTGCCATAGAAGGTATGGGTCGCTTTCTGGACTTTATTCTGTTCATGATCTGTCAATCTTTATATGAATACTACACTGCCTTGATTAGTGTTGCTTAAAATAGTAAGTCTTGAAGTCAGGTACCAAGACCCTCTTCTTTTCTTTTTCAAGATTTTTTTTGTTTCTTTGAATCCTAAGACTTTCCAAATGAACTTTTAAATGATTTTGTCAATGTCTTAAAAAAAAAGCCTGGGACTGACATCTAAATGATAATGAGTCTTCCAATTCATGAACATGGCATATCTCTCTATTTATTTAGATCCTCTTTGATTTCTCCCAGCAATATTTTACAGTTTTCATTGTTGAAGTCTTATAATCTCTTAAGTATATCTCTCAGTATTTTATGTTTTTTTGATATAGATAGTACTTTTTGGTTAGTTTCATTTTCTAACTGTTCATTGGTAGTATGTAGAAATATAATTATGTTTTTAGATTGACTTTGTATCCTGTGACAAAGCTAAAGGATTATTAGTTCTACAAGTTTCCTTGAGGATTCCACTGGACTTCTCATGTACACAAACATGTCATCTGCAAATTCAGCTTATTCTTTCAAATTGTCTTTTTTGTTGTTGTTGTTTTTAATTGCCTTATTACACTGGCCAGGACATAAAATTTAGGTCAGGAAAATGGAAAATCTTACCTTCTTCCTAACTTGAGGGGAAGGGGAGTGGGAGGTAGAGGGATATATAGTCTTTCACTATTCAGTATGCTGTTAGATATAAATCATTCATGTATACCTTTTATCAAAGTGAGGAAGCTGCTTTCTATGCTTAGTTTGTTGTGAGGTTTTATCATGAACATTTCATTTTTGCTGAATAACTATTCTACATCTATGGAAACAATTACATTGTTTTTCTCCTTCATTCTGTTAATGTGTCAAACGAAACTAATTTTCAAATGTTAAGCCAAACATTACATGTGCGGTTTTATCATTCACTTCATAAAATGAGCTGTAAAGTGTTCCCTCCTTCTGTTTCCTAAAACAGTTTGTATAAGGTTAGTATTGTATTTTTTCCTGTGCATTTGAAAGAATTCACCAATGAAACCATGACCTTCAAGCTTTCTTTGTGGGTTTTTTTTTTTTCTCTCTTACAAACAACTTTTACATCCCCCTCTTTTTTTATATTTTATTTTACTTTAATTCCAGTATAGTTAACACATAGCGTTTTGTTAGTTTTGGCATACAATATAGTGATTCAACACTTCCACAGGACACTCAGAGCTCATCACTCTTTGTGGGTTTTTGAGATGAACTTATTTTCATTAGTAGATACAGGGTTATTCAGACTTTGTTTCATCTTGTCCCTTTTGTAAGTATTTCTCCAAATTTATTTCACCTAAGTTGTCAAATGTACTGAACTGAGTTATTCACAATATTTCTTTATTGTGTTTTTCATGTATACATAGTTTACAATGATAACGTCCCTTCCATTCCAAATACTGGTAAATTGTGTTCTTTCCCTTTCTTCCCTCTCCCATTTTATCTTAATCAGCTTAGCTAGGAGTTACTAATTTTATGGATCTTTTCAAATAACCAAATTCTGGCTTTGTTATTTTTTCTATTATTTTTGTAATATTACATCAATTTTTGCTCTTTTTAGTATTATTTCCCCCTACTACTTACTTTGTGCTTGTTTTTCTAGCTTCCTAGGGCAGAAACTCAGGTTGTACACTACAGATCTTTTTGAATACAAGCATCTAAAGCTATACTTTTTTTTTTCTAGGCAGTTTTAGCTGTACCAACACATCTTGTTATATCATATTTCATTATAATTAGTTAGAAATAGTTTCTAAATTCCCTTATGATTTTTCAAACCACAGATTATTTAGACATAGGTTGTTTAATTTCAAAATATTTGATGTTTCTCTAAGTATCTTACTAACATAATTTAATTACTTCTGGTCAGATAATATACTGTATTACTTTCAAAAATTTCCAATCTATAGTTTTATAGATCAGCACATGGTTCAATCCTGTTAAATATAACATGTACCCTAGAAAGGCATTTAGATTCTTCAATTGTTGGGAACAGAGTTTTACAAATATCAATGAGGTCAAGGTAGTTGACACCAAGTGAACTAAGTTTTTGTGTATTTTGTCAGTTACTGAGAAATATAGGTATTCAAACCATTAACTCTAATTTTGAATTTGTTTATTTCTCTTTAATTCTATCAAATTTTGTTTCACTTATTTTAAAGCTCTGTAATTAGGTATATACCTTTATCATTGTTATATCTTCCTGATGCATTGACTTTTATAATTTTATCATTATCAAATAGCTGTATATAATGACACTGGTGATAATGAAAAAAGAGAATGGTTAAGAAGCAAATGGTAAGGGTAAATTTCCAAATAACTAAATGCTGTGTTTTTAAAGCTGTCATTTTCTCAGGCATGTGATACCTGAACACTGATGAAACTTAAATCTTCTTGGATAAAACCAGGACCCTGCCTCTTTTAGGTTTGAACATTTGAAGAAAAACTTATACAAACTACTTGGATACATGTTTGTTCACATTAGTGAAAAACTGTTGTGATGATAAAAGGATTTTTCATATCATGGTGAAGAATTATCCTTATTGTTAGAAAAGATGTTGGCTTCTATGTTCTGTGTTGAATCAATTAAAAAAATTCGATTGCAGAATGATCTATCATTGTTTCCAGTAAAACGGCTACACCAGTTTCTTTTTAATGGCTCATCAGTTATGGGACTGCCATGAAGGTAATATGAGGAGACTCATTTAGCAACATATTATTACATCATCTTAACATGAAGCAAGGCCCATCAGGCATTATTAAATTAGACTGAATTTTGCAGAATGTCAGCAGCATTTTATGTACATTAATAGCAGAGTTAAATGTTTCCTTGGGGAATATGCTGAAGAAAAATGGTTTCAAAGTGGTGTTTGGATATAATTTTGCAGTCACTGTTTACATTTCCTTCTATTATCATTGCATGGTTAAGATTTTTATGTTACTTGTGAATAGGCAAGACAAAATGACAGCCAATTTTTTACTGTATTTTTGTCTTCTTTGACCCATGATAACAAATACTGTTTGGGATATAGGTTTTTCTTTGAATAGTAGTGACAGATATTTTTTAACTCTTGAATATCCTAAGTTTACTATTTAGGCCTCAGATCAGTTGGTGCCATCCATTATAATTTTGTCTAGCAACTGCAACATAGGCAGAGCTAAGTAACAGTAATAAATAGCAAAGTATTTTTCCTTTCACAGCAAGGAATTCTTTCACTTGTTTTAAAAGTCCTCCTGTCTTCACTGATGTTTCTGCTGCAGTAAAATCTCTCCTCTCTGCTGAATTTTGGGCTTCCTCTTTGTGGTTCATACATTGCTTCTGTGCATTCTTTACCAACAAATCTTTCCCTCACTTGAATACCTTTAAATTTCTTGTACATAGCAATATTGCTATTTTACATTTCATACATTCCAGTAAACTTGTTTCTCTTTTCCATAGGTCTGCCTGATCTCTCCAAAATGCTATAAAAAATTGTTAAGCAGTAATCTTATGGCTTCCTCCTTTTTTTATACTCTCTATATGTTTATATTTGGCATGTAGAGAACTGGGTTTCTCAAAGTATAATCCCCAGTCCATGTGAATTAGCACTTGCTTAAAATATTAATTCCCAGAGCCCTCCTTGGTCAAACAAATTAAGTGAAAGAGTAGTAAGGGCACAGACTAGGAATCTGACACTGTAACAGCATCAACCGTGTGTTTAGAAGGTTTACCACTTGCTAGATGCACAGTTTTGAGCAAATTACTTAAAACCTCTGGAGAACATCCATTTTTCAGTCTGAAAAACAGGTGTTGTTAAAAGGATTAAACATGATAATGTTTAAAGTTTTGTTTTTTTTTTTCATTTTAATTTTGTTTAGAAGAGCGGGGTAGAGGGGCAGAGGGAGAGAGAGAATTCTAAGCAGGCTCCATGCTTAGCACAGAGCCCAACGTGGGGCTTGATCTCATGACCCTGGGATCATGACCTGAGCCAACACCAAGAATCAGATGCTCAACTGACTGAGCCACCCAGGTGACCCAAATATGATCATGTTTAATTCAATTCCTGGCTCAGCTAGTTCTCAGTAAATGGTAGCAACTGTTATTACAGTGTTATGCATCCAGGTTTAAAGTAAATGTTTTCTGATATGAGAATTAAATCTGGTGTTGTATACATGAAGCTAATATAACACTGTATGTTAACTATAATGGAATTAAAATAAAAATAGAAACTGTGAAAAAAAAGGAATTAAATCTGGTATAAACATATTCATCTTTGGAAAAACTGTTAAGATTCATCTTTGCAAAATTGGAGAATTATATAAATAGAGCTTACCACTAATCCTAACTGAATACCACTACCTTTGCAAAGGGAGTATAAAAAATGTAAGTGGAAACTCATTTAGTGTAAGCATTAACTGATTTATTAGATACAGCTGTAATTTCAAAGAGCTTAGAATCATTTTTTTACCTTAGGTTTAGCAATAGTGCTAACATTAGACCCGTGGCTCTCAAACCTTTTGGTCTCTTAAAAATATTAAGGATTCAAAATAGCTTTTGTAAAGTTTATCTCAGGAATGCAAGGATGATTTAACATACCAAAGAAAATCAATGCAAGTCACCATAGTATAGTAAAGTCTTCTAGCTGGCTTAGCCACTACTGGGCACTGTTTCAACTCATTCTGTGCTCTAGCATTTATCCATGTGCACTCTTACATGCATGCTCCCTCCTCACACATACACTTTCCAATCTATATACAGAGATTAGTGAGGATAAAGGAGGAAAGAATCACTGGGGTTATGAGTTATCCAGCTTGCAATAGGGTTGTGCTAAGGATCTTCTCTCACTTCCCAAAGCCAAGTGAGAACTCCAAGAGATTTAATAAGGCACATTTCAAGGAACAGCAATAATGACCTTTTCCTTAAAAAAATTTTGTTTTTTACATTTATTTATTTTTGAGAGACAGAGCACAAGTTGGGGAGGGACGGTGAGAGGAGACACAGAATCCGAAGCAGGGTCCTGGCTCTGAGCTGTCAGCACAGAGCCCGATGCGGGGCTCAAACTCACGGACTGTGAGATCATGACCTGAGCCAAAGTCAGATGCCCAAGAGACTGAGTCACCCAGGCGCCCCAATAATGATCTTTTCTGATGGGATAGTGAATATAATGACTTGAATAAATAATACAAAAATTAAAAAAAAACACCAAAATAGGTTTGTTTTATAGGTTATATGAATAGAAAAATTGTTAAATGTGCATTTATTTTATTACATGCTTTCACAAGTACATGGAATTTAACCTTCAGAGACCTACAAAGTAGGTGGAAGCAAAATGCTAATTCTGTTTCTCAAGTGAGGAAATCAACACAGAGACAGGATTTAAGGTTAAAAGACTTGTCTTAGGACTATAGGTCAATAACTTCTAACGATGGGATTTCAACCTAGGTCTTCTGAATCTGAATGGCACAATTATGTAGTATGTACTAAATGGGAAAGTATTGTTAGAATGAGAGTTAAAACTGGCTCATATGCCCATGTCTGAAATTAGGGTGGAACTCATGAAAGGCATGTGAACAGCAGAAAACAAATTTCCTACATTCTGCCTTTCCTTTCTTTTGTTTTAGCTTGATCCTGATGGTAATCTACAGGTGAATTAAGTATTCAGGATTCTCTCTAAAGATGGGGGGGGGGGGCAGGGAAGCAGAGAAGATGGCCATTAGTAAAAATGCAATATGCTAAAGGAATGTGAAGAGTTGAAACAACATTTCCAAGTCAAAGATACTTTTGGAAGCTTAAAGAATTGGTTAGAGTATAGGACTGAAATGAAAATACTCAGAACAATAAGTTTAACATTACAGGATAGAAAAGCTACACAGAGCAAACGTAGGTTCTTCACATAATTATGTCAGCAACTCTGTTCTTTTTATGAGGAAATATGCAAATTCATTTTCAGAAGTGATAAGCATTTTGTAAAAGGGTAGGAGGATAACTTGCTTTGCTTCCACTTAAAATGGAGGTGAGTGTGAAAATCTCTGATGACAGAGACAGTCTAGTGAACTGGAGAACAGAAACCATTTTAAGTGGAGGGAGAAGAAAATATGTTTAGTTACTAAAATCTTAGCACATTTAGTCACAAATTAAAGGTATAATAGTGAAATAAATCAGATAAATTTCTACCTCCTCTATTAAAGTTCTTATTTGTGTGTTAAAAATGATCTCACTTTTGTATTTATTAAACTTACTTGACAGCCTGGTAATCCGGTGTCTCTGCTGTACAGGGAAAATGAGCCTCTCTCTGACGTTTTTCCTATAAAACAAAAAATATAACTGTATACAAAAATCCTCACTTATTGACAATCAATTCAACCTCTAGACCATTCATAGTAACTATACTGTGATTTGGAAGTACAGAGAACAAATAAGAAACAAGAAGACAAAATCTAATAAATAAAATTTAAAAAGCTTACTATCATTCCAGTTTAAAAAATTCTGATTTTTGTAAAATAGCATGTATTTTATTGAATACTTTCTGCTGTGAAACACTGAAAAAATATTCAAAAAAATGGAAAAGAATAGATATCTATATAGCCAACAGTATGATCCATGTACTTGGTAGAGAGAATAACGTTTTCCCATATTTGCTTCAAAGTGAACATTTCTCCTCCTCTTCTTTCTCAGAAATTGAAACAGTGTAGACACAGTTCAAATCTTAACTCAGACCCCAAGGTAACCATCATCAAAAGGTTAGTGTATATGATCCCCCACCCCCCCTGCATATTTTGAAACTGTTAACATATATTTATGTACTCAAACAATATATGTTACTGTCTATATTTAAAACATTTATTTTGTGTGTATCTTTAATACATTTAAAGATGGGATTATATAGTATCTATTCCTTTTGAAATCTGCATTTCCATGCAACAGTATGCTCTTACGATACATGCGGAAAATAGACACCTGGTGTATTCATTTTTACTGCTATAAAATGTCCTATTATGCAAACATAACCACAGTTAATCTATTCCCCTACTGAGAAAGAGATTTAGCTTTTTTGCTATCAGGATGGTAAAACAAATAGCCTTGCACATGCGCATATGTACACATAAGACTTTCTCTAGGATAGACACGGAGAAGTGGAGCTGCTGGATTAAAGAATGCACACTTTCAACTTTACAGGTGTTGCCTTACTATTATCTGATGTCATCATGCGAATTTATACCCTTTACAGAAATGTGTACAAATTCTTTCTGAGACTCTATAGTTCAAAAGTTGGATGGTTAAGTGTTAGAAGTGGTATGCACTGGCTCTAGAGGAAGAGTAGGCAGTACTGATACTGAAAGAAGTTCTTATTTGCTTTTCAATACACCAGAGTTTATGTTCAATACAGTAAATTTACAAATATTACAGATTTTAACTAAAGAGTCTCTCACAGACATGTTGCTTAAACAGATTTCTGTAAGGGGGCATCTGGGTGGCTCAGTCAGTTAAGCATTTGACTTTGGCTCAGGACATGATCTCGTGGTTTGTGGGTTCAAGCCCTGCACTGGGGTCTGCAGTGGCAGTGAGGAGCCTGCCTGGGATTCTCTCTCTCACACACTCACTCTCTCACTTGCTCTCTGCCCCTCCCCCACTCGTGTGCTGTCTCTCTCAAAAATAAACTTAAAAAAAATAAGGATAAAAATCTTAAAAAAAAAGATTTCTGTAAGGATCACACTTTGATGTTAGTATCAAAGATGGAGACACAAATAAACAATGACAATGGCAGAGCTAATTGTTTTTCTCCATTCCAAAGTAAAAACAGTAACAATATAACTAAATCTGACCAGTTTTCCAAAATTTTTTAAATTACTAAGGCTAGGGGTGCCTGGGTGCTCAGTCGGTTAAGCATCTGATTTTGGCTCAGGTCATGATCTCACGGTTCATGAGTTTGAGCACCACATCAGGCTCTCTGCTATCAGCGGGCAGAGCCTGCTTGGGATCTTCTCTCTCTCTCTCTCTCTCTCTCTCTCTCTCTCTGCCCCTCCCCCGCTTGCACCCTCTCTCTCAAAAACAAATGAAATTACTGAGGCTATATGAACTTCCTCATAATTGTATACTACGGAGTTATTAGCTTGTCATTATATAAAAATGTATAGTTTATTAACTTAAAAACTCCACACATAGATGGGATGCTCAAAATTATGTACTGATATGGTGCACATAATTTAAAAAAACTTTAAGATATATGTACTAATATCTGATTAATTTCATTGCCGTATACATGCCACACTGGCCAAATGATGTAAAATCATACAACTCTAAATTTAGTATGTACTGACCTGTTAGATATAGAAAATAATCCTTGTAATAACAAAGCTAGTTATTAGAAAATACAGTAATAACTCAGAGTATAATTTCAGAGCCCATTAGACATTATAGCACATGTCTTAAAAAGCACTTACTGGCTATTAGTGATGAAGCACATATTTCAGGTGAAGTAATGCTAACACATAAAAATGCAGATTTATGAGAAAAGGTTAATTAATGTAGTCTATTTGTCTCATAGTCTCACCATAAAGCAATATGTTCTACATAAAGTGCTTTAATTTGCAAAATATACATATGGAATAAAATGGAAAAAAAACTGTTAACTCTCTGAGGATCTATCCTTTACAAGCAAGACCGCTTGTAGGAGTCCAGATGATACACAGGGGTTTTGGACTCTACTCTTCTACTCTTGGAATCTGACCTTACAAAACCACAAAAAGATTGTACTTTTGCAACTGTGACACACACACCATTCCTGTGTCTCATCAAAATGGATAAGAAACCCTGCTGGACCAAGAACATGGCAGAGACTGAAGGGAAATGCCTACTCAGAATGACTGGCAGAGAGATTACTGAGGTAAAATAAAGAACAGCACACATTTTTGGTTTGGAGGTATTACTTTATTAATCAAATAAACATGTTTATGAGATAATAAAAATCACTCTCAGTACATACCATTTTTTAAAAAGTTTATTTATTTATTTTGAAAAAGAGAGAGCATGGGTAGGGGAGGGGCAGAAAGAGAGAGAATTGCAAGCAGGCTCCACACTGTCAGCAAGAAGCCCAATGCAGGGCTTGAATCCATAAAGTGTGAGATCATGACCTGAGCTGAAACCAACTGAGCCACCCAGGCACCCCAAGAAAATACTGCTTTTGAAAACAAATCATGTACCATATACTTGGCAGAACAGAAATGGGAGACTATATTAACATTTTAATTATTTATTTTTTAATGTTTATTTTTGAGAGTGCAAGTGGGGGAGGGGCAGAGAGAGGGGGACAGAGGATCTGGAGTAGGCTCTGCACTGACTGGTATAGGCTGACAGCAGCAAGCCCAGTGTGAACTCATGAATGGCAAGAGATCATCACCTGAGCCAAAGCTCAAAGGACTGAGCCACCCAGGTGACCTGACTTATTAACATTTTAAACAAATACCACAGAGTTAAAAAAACAAAACAATGCTTGTCTTTTACCACAATATACCACCAAGTAATTAATGGCTGAAATACTCAATAGGCCCTTCCTACCTTACAAATTCCTCTTCCTGAAATACTATTTAAACAACTAAGAAAGACTTAAAGCTCAACAACAAGTTAAGGCCTATTATATTTTTACTTTCAAAGGTACTAGATTCCCCCCCAACTGTTGGGAAGAAAAGGAAACAAAGTAAGAGATCAATATTAGCTCTGCTTTTAATAAAGTACAGTTTTCAAGTATAATTTTAATTATCTGTGTGGAGGCTACCTGTTATATTATTTAAGAATATGTAAGCTTTTAAACCTACTTTTCTGTGCCTATTAAAATTCCTAAACTTCTTCCTTTCACAAGGATATTCAAATCAGAGAGAATGAAAACTAATTTAACATAAGCTAAAACCATTACAGAGAAGTTTCTTCTGAGATGGAAAGCTGATAGCTTGTTTTTAAAATGATACTTAACCTATTCAAATGAGATTTTGAAATGTAAATACATTTTTATTTCACCTTTCATTTATTAGGAACTAATTATTTCTGAGGGACTTAGAAATTCGGTTACACTTGAAATAGAATAATGCATACTCTCAGTCTGAGATTTAGAAGACATTTATCTTTAATTCTCTCAAAATTACTTTTTTTAAGAACTATTTTCATGAATTAAAATTAATCTCTATTTTATCTCAGGTGTCTGACAAATAACAACTTTTGGCTACCGTTTTACAGTTTTCTGCTAAATAATATATATGAAAGCTGTATGTAGATAATTTTAATATATGTCACACAGCTAAACACAGCTGAAGAACTGTTAGTAACTGGCATGTATCTAATTTCCCTTGAATGGTGAAGGATCCATACCATCAGATCAGCTAAAAAAACCCCCGAGATGTTAGCCTAGAGAGGAGAGAATCTGAAAGAAGTGCAGTCTCTGTACTTTTTATATTTGCAGAACTATCATGCTAAGATGGAATCAAAATTACACTATCTGGTCCTAGTGAAGAGACTTAGGAAGAGGATAAAAGTAAAGACATGCGTTCCTTTACCTTGTTATAAGGAAGAAGTCTCAGAAAACAGAATTTCCAATAGTAAAACTACTAGTGTGCAGAAAATTATAGAATATTCCTGGTGTTCTTACTAGTAAAGAGATTTGGGGAATAATTAGCTCTTTTATTGTGGGTTTATTTATTAATGCTGTGGAAAATTTAAGAACACTTTTGGCAACCAAGTTACTACTAGTAAATCACAGTGAGTTCATGTTTACTGAACGTTTGGGTATTTTATAATGAAATGGTCATTCAAATATTTTGTTTACTTTTTCCTACTGGATTGTCATTTACTTGCTGATCTGTAGGAGTTTCTCAAGTATTTTTGATACAAGACCTTTTATTGTCTCTATGTAAATATTTTCATCCTTTTAATGGTGTCTTTGGATAAACAAAAATTCATTTTAATGTAGATTAATTTGTCCATTTTTTTTATATGTACTGTTTAAAAAATCTCTGCCTATTCCAAGGTCACAAATCTGTTTTTATTTTTCTGTGCTTTCTTCTAAAAGCTTTACTGCTTATCTTTCACATTTAAACCTGAATTTGGTTTTTGTGTATGTTGGTGGTGGTGGAGGGATGTCAAGATACATGTTTTCTCCACAGAGATATCCAAGTGACTTCAGAACTGTTTACTGAAAAGATGATCTACATCTTGAAAGTATCATCATGGCTGCTTATGAAGAACAAGCTGTAGGGGAACAAGTGGAAGCAGGGAGACAAATTAGGAAAGTACTGAAATAATCCAGATGAAAGCTAATGATAGCTTTAGTTCTTCCAACTCACTGAGACAGGTACTATTAAATCCCTATTTTACTAATGAGGAGAAATAATTTGCCCAAGGTCACAGAATTACTAAGTAGTCAAAAGAACCTAAATACAGGGCTGACCCCAAATTCTTAACAGAATACTATACTGCACTGTTCTTCAGTGGAGGTTCAGGACACAATTCCCAGATTCAGCTCATGTATGTACGCAATTGGTGGGGCCCAAATATAGTACAGAAATTTTTCTCTATGTAGCCCTCTAAGCAGCCTCTACCAATGAAATGGTTTGGCACTATCTATTCCTGCTGAAAAGAGGGATGGATGACAAATCATCCCCAAAATGATTGGCAGCAAAACCCAACTACTCCAAGGATTGGTTTTGGGTACAGAACGTGGTCACTTACGCTGCCTTCACTCACAAGTAACTGCTGTTCTTTTTAGTTCTCACAAAGGGCATAAGTTAATGTTTTCCTTAACTTGAAATACCTGTTAGAAAAATACTTATTCTGATCTCATTTCATTTTTCTGGGTCTCAGTTTCCTAGTCTGTAAAATGAACAAGTTGGACAAGATCAGAAGGTGTGTAACAACATCCCGGGAGGCTGGGGCCAACGTAGAGATTTATTTTTGTGTATATATTTAAAACAATTAAAAAATTTAATTGCAGTGGTAGCCATGAAAAAGCACCTTGCAAAGCTCCTACTTCCGGGAATATAACTGACTGAGAGATCCAGCTGCTACGCTCTGAAATGATAACTTCTGCAGTGAGGCGCACTTGCTTCCATCAACATGCTTTGACAGAGTATGTAGGGGGGAAAAGCACACTTCTTCCTGGGGGACATACATTTCTATGTTGACCAACTTTGGCTCAAGAACTCCCTAGCTGCTGTACTGAACCCTCCTTAGGGTGCACAGCAGTCAAGGACTCTTCCACTCTCTTTCACTCTCAGAGTCTTCAGATTACTGCAGGCAAGGTGACAGGAACCAGCATTTGCGGACTAGTTATTATGTGCAAGGCAGTGTGAAACATGCTTTACTTACATTGCTGGTACCACTGCTAGTTGTATTCTTCTTCCTACTAGAAATACTCCTAATGCCGAAGAGTGATTGAAGGACTCTGGTAACAGGTATGAGATATGACAGTAAAACTGCAAGATCTCCTACAGATCTCAATCTACTGGCTGTAGAAGCCTTCCCTGTAATACACTCCTGGCCTATATGCTCTATTCCTACCAATTCAAAATAACATTTTTATAAAGAAATGGCCAGGGACAAAGATATTATGGAAGGTAGAGCTAGCTCAGCATTTATTTCTGAAGCAGTCTAGTGAATACCTGAAGTTCAGTAATTTTAATGAATAGATACTATTTAAGAAATATTGACTTCATGAGTTAATGGCACAAATCAGAACAGTTTCCCTATTTGTCTGAAAGCCAGTATTATTTCAATGTTCATTTTTGTAAGGCATACTGAATTGCACTCATAAATTCAAATTCACCCCACCAGCTATATTTTAAATGGGCAGAATTAGACTGATTTTTCTTAAAAGATAAAGGCTTAACCTAGAAAAAGAATCCTTGGATGTTTCAAACTGAAATATTTTATTACATACAAATCATGACAACTTTTCCAGATTTAGTTTTCAGAGAACAATGTGAAATCCCTACTTAGGCCAATCTAAATATTTGGGCATAAATCTAAATATGATCACAGTTTTATGAGCAGACTGTCTTCCTCCCCGCTTAGGTATCTTTGAAAAATCATTATTTACCTAACCTCTTTGCTGATGGAGAAGCTTTTCCTCTTCTTTTGTAGAAGAACACTACCACAAGTTTCATACAATTTCCATCACACCAACCACTCAGAGAAACATAAAAACACACTATCCTATAAGGTGGGGAAATCTGTAATGCCATTTGGTATACAGCAGAGCAGAGACTTAGGATTCTGGTTACTGGATTCATCTCTTGGCTCTTGCTTCTCTCGTACTGAGTGAACTAAGCAAGTTACACGTCATTTGACATCAACGTCCCCACTCACTCTTTTAGGAAAATCAGCTCAGTAACATGTACCTCACACAGGCCTGCACAGTTTAATTAATGCTTATAAAGTATTTGGAAATTCTTGTCTCAAAGAACCGAGGCCAATGTTAACTACTGGTATTACTGACTTCATGTGGGTAGCAGTCAGCTCAAACTTACACACAAAAAATCTAGAAAGGATCTCAAACTAACAGATTATTTTTTTAAAGAAAAGAAAAGAGAGAGACAGAGGCGTTTAACATAAATGCCTATTTTCTTTCACAACCATTTGTTTAAGTATTATTGGCTAACATGTGTGCCAAGTGCGCTGCTGGCTACATTGAAGATACTTAAATATCTAGTGCCAACAAGCACAGCTGCCGGACTCTCTCTGCCCTCCTCTTGTTCACTCCATGCCAAATTACTCACACAGCTATGAATGATGAGGCAGCAGCACAGGAAACTGCCAAGTGTGAGTGAGATTAGTGATAAACCAGAGGATCCCTATAGAGGTCAGTGATTAGCAAGTTCCCAGTTGTAATCACTTTTCTAACCCAGCCTCTATCTCATCACTTATTTAATCTTAACTCTGCACCAACTTCCTGTGACAGGCATCAGAACCTTAAGCAGGTTCCCAATCAAAAATTCCTGAAGAACTGCTAAGGTACCAATAAAGTATCTCATTATCCTTGGTAAGAGCATACAGTCATATTTGGGTAATTTGAATAGGCTTTAGAAATGACTTCTTGAGACTAAAACCGGAGATGAAGTAGACCAGGATGCAAACATTCACCAGTCCAGCTATTTTCCCCCATGTTCTCCACGCCTTCCTAAAAATCAGATTCACACAGTAAATATATACAAATAGACAAGGATGAGAAGGTTTACACAAAACAGTATGTTTGCCTTTCAGCCCTGAGAATGCCCAGAGAGAACATTAAAATGCATAACTCTATATAAGGGAGTGTGGTTGACAGGTAGATTGGAAATTAGGAATGAAAAAACAGAGTAGAATAAGATTGTGATCAATTTTAGTAATCTTTCAAAACTTTATGGGTCATTTTATGGTTCACTTTTGCCACATATGGAATACATAACAAGGTATTCATTATAGGTAGCTCAAAATCTAAACGGCCCTTCTCTGAGACATTTTAGTCAATAATTATATTTTCAAATTGTCCCTGAACACATATTTACATCTGTATTGCATTGTTGCTTTTCCTTAGGTTAAGAATTTAAGTGTTTTCTTACTTAATGTCTCCCTACTTCCCTAACCACATGTTGTTTAGAACTTAGAAACAAATTCATTTCATTTTTATACCAAGCCGAAATATTACAGAACTAGGAATTATCTCTTCATCCTTGGCTGCATTTCATGAAAAAACATAGTGAATGCATATTCTTTAAAAATAATCAAATAACTTTTGTGTCTTAATTTTTATCCCATTCTTAAATAAAAAAGGATTTCAAAATATTCATTTGAGGCTTTACAACTTTCTAGGGACTAAACTGAGCCAAATTTCAACACCTTAATTTTAGTCCACTCCCCTTTTCCCAAAATAAAAAAAAGAAAATCAGGTTAAACTCATATCAACAAATAATTTGGCTGGGGAAAGAGAGGGGGGCATATTTTCAAAACGGTCCTGGTAATCATACTTCATTCTGACATACTGTTTCCACCAAATCCTTATATAGATGCTTCTGTCAGAAATTTCTTGTATCATACAATGATAAACAGAATATTAAGCTCATTGTTAATTCCTGTGATTTTTCTCACAACTTTCTGTATTTTGGCTGTTTAATTTAAATCATGACCTTACCACGCAAGGTCAATGTCTGTTTTTTATGGCACTTGGGGACCAGAAGGCAGATGCCACTTGTTTAGGAACATTGGTCTGGAATTCTAGACTTGTTTTGTTTGCATGCCAGGGACAGATTCTACTCTAAGGCTCTATCTATGGCATACAGCCACATGGAGACACAGACAGTATAAGAAAACTGTGCTCTAAAACAGTGGATAATAAATGATTGTTAATTGGCTAGTTTCCCTTGACAGCAAGAACTGGAATAGAAAGAAAGGAACTAATCAATGGAACTGCTACCATTCACCAACTATGTAGTCAGAAACAGAGTAGTAAAATGAAACAAGCATGGAAATGAAGAGTCAGAAGGGTCTATTCCTGTCTCTGCTATGAAGTAGCTGTCTGAAACAGGTAAGTTGTTAAACTCGCCAGGCCTCAGTCTCTTCACCTGGAGAATGGGGTGGAGTAGAGCAAATTTGATTTGGGATATCTCTTTCTGTTTTAATATCCCATCAAACTGGCATGCCCATCTATTTTGCTATTAATCAAGCACTCTGCTTCTGAAAGAATGTAGATCTGTGAACCACCAGTAGTAGGAGGAAGAAGATAAACTGCTAAAAAATACAGAGATTTTTGCAGGAAGGGTAAATTCAACAACACAAGAAACAACAGGTGTTGGCGAGGATGTGGAGAAAGGGAAACCCTCTTGCACTGTTGGTGGGAATGAAAACTGGACAGCCACTGTGGAAAACAGTATGGAGGTTCCTCAAAAAGTTAAAAATAGAACTACCCTACAATCCAGCAATCGCATTACTCGGTATTTACCCAGAGAATACAAAAATACTAATTCAAAAGGATACATGCACCCCAATGTTTATAGCAGCATTATCTACAATAGTAAAATATGGAAACAACCCAAGTGTCCATTGGTTGATGAATGGATAAAGAAGAAGTGGTGTATATATACAATGGAATCCTGCTCAGCCATTAAAAAAGCATAAAATCTTGTCATTTGTAATGGCAAGGAAGGAGCTAGAGAGTATTATGCTGAGCGAAATAAGTCAGAGAACGACAAATACCATATGATTTCACGCAAATGTGGAATTTAGGAAAGAAAACAAAGGAGCAAAGGCGGGGAGAGAAGAGAGGCAAACCAAGGAACAGACTCTCAACTATAGAGAACAAACTGATAGATGGTTACCAGAAAGGGGGGTGGGTAGGAAATGGGTTAAACAGGTGATAGGGATAAAGAGTGCACTTGTGATGAGCACCCAGGTGATGTATGCAAGTTTTAATCACTATACTGTACACCTGAAACTAGTAATATTACACTGTATGTTAACTGGAATAAAAAAAAACTTAAAGAAATGTTAACTGGAATTTAAAAACAAACTTTAAAAAGGGACTTCTGGAATAATGTACAGTTAAAAAAATGATGTGTATAAGCAGTTTATCATACATTTGTTTAATACATTGAGGTATTTTACTGGAGGAGCCAAGATGGCAGAAGAGCATGGAAGTTTTTTTGTGTCTTGTGTCCATGAAATACAGCCAGATCAACACTAAACCATCCTGCACACCTAGAGATATTTTACTGTGAATACGGTATGTTGAATATGACAAACTGAAGTCAGTATACTTAGGGTTACCAAGACTTTATTTTATTTAGATTAAGAAAAGCTCTGAATGTTAATAAAATTTCTCATTGGAGCTCAACACCCTCCACCTATCTAATGCAGAAAGGTAAGTACTTTGCACACCACAGAAAATACACAGATACAGAGCAAATGAAAGAAGATGATTCTATTTTGTTGTAACAGATGAGAAAATGGCCAAAAGGGAGTCTTAAATTCCCTCTGTGGTCTGCTAAGATTTACATATGATTCTTGCTACATAATAGGTACTGAGGGCAAAATATGAGACATTCAGTTTTCCTTTCTTCTTTTTTGAAAATGTTTATTTATTTTGAGAGAGAGAGAGAATATCCCAAGCAGGAGATTTGATGTGGGGCTCTATCTCATGAATCGTGAGATCACAACCTTAGCTGGAATCAAGAGCTGGATGCTTAATCGACGGAGCCACCCAGGTGCCCCAACACACTCAGTTTTCATTGAGTGGCTTCCAGTATTGCATGCAATTTACTGCCATCCTACCTTTGCAATTTGAAAACAGGTAAAGGCTGACCTCAAGTGCTCAATGAGTTATAATCCAAATTAATTTGTGAGTCAGGCATAAATCAAAATAAATATTTTACATATCAACTCATTATAAATGGCTATACAAATCAATTTTAAGTCACAGAAGAGCTGTATATAATATTTGTGGAAGGGAGGAATGAAGGAAGAAAGACTGACGAAAAGAAAAAAAAAACTGTAATAATTTAGGGAGGAGGTATGGGGAAGTGATTATGAACAGAGACTCTGGATGTAGACTAAGTAGGTTTAAATTCCCATTCTGGAGTAATATTGGCTTTCAGACAAATAGTATTTTATTTTGTATTTTAATGAAGTCATTGAAATAGATTATTCTCTAACCTCACTGTACTTTAGTTGCCTCAAGTGTGAAATGGGATAGTAACAGTTTCACTTCACTGGTTTTTTGTGAGGATAAAAATGTACTGACAAAGTGCTTAGAAAAAATGGAAAACACAAGATAAGGCCTAATTAGATATTAGTTATCACTCAAATCAAAACCATACTGAGATACCACCTCATGCCGGTCAGAGTGGCTAAAGTGAACAAATCAGGAGACTACAGATGCTGGAGAGGATGTGGAGAAATGGGAACACTCTTGCACTGTTGGTGGGAATGCAAACTGGTGCAGCCGCTCTGGAAAACAGTGTGGAGGTTTGTCAAAAAATTAAAAATAGATCTACCCTATGACCCAACAATAGCACTGCTAGGAATTTACCCAAGGGATACAGTAGTGCTGATGCACAGGGGCACTTGTACCCCAATGTATATAGCAGCACTTTCAACAATAGCCAAACTATGTAAAGAGCCTAAATGTCCACCAAATGATGAATGGATAAAGAAATTGTGGTTTATATATACAAAGGAATACTACTTGGCAATGAGAAAGAATGAAATCTGGCCATTTGTAGCAATGTGGATGGAACTGGAGGATATTACGCTAAGTGAAATAAGTCAGGCAGAGAAAGACAGTTACCATATGTTTTCACTCATGTGGATCCTGAGAAACTTAACAGAAGACCGGGGGGAGGGGAAAGGCGGGAAAAGAAGTTACAGAGAGGGAGGGAGGCAAACCATAAGAGACTTAAATACTGAGAACTGAGGGTTGATGGGGGGGTGGGGGAGAGGGGAAAGTGGGTGATGGGCATTGAGAAGGGCACCTGTTGGGATGAGTACTAGGTGTTGTATGGAAACCAATCTGACAATAAATTATATTTAATAAAAAAAAGATACTATTTTTTTAATGAAATACATTGACTAAAAAAATCTATGTATGTGTATCTTGAATATCAATGGTTGATGAAAAAGGCTTAAACAGAGAAAAAAAAGAAAGGCAGATTCCAAGGAAATAATTTAAAGGAAGTTTTGGATACTTTAAAAGGTTTGAGAATTCTTTATGCTTTTCCTTCCATTAAATTTCATTAAAGGTTGATGGCCCCACTCTTCCTTTAGCATTCATGAGTGGGTCTATCTCTACCACTATTTGTATACTTAGCCACAATTAAGTTTCTTTTTTAAAAAGAAATTTTTTTTTATATTTATTTATTTTTGAGAGACAGAGAGAGACAGCGTGAGCAGGGGAGGAGCAGAGACAGAGGGAGACACAGAATCAGAAACAGGTTCCAGGCTCTGAGCTGTCAGGATAGCGCCTGATGTGGGGCTCGAACCCACGAACCGTGAGATCATGACCTGAGCCATAACAGACTGAGCCACCCAGGCGCCCCAACAATTAAGTTTCTGTTCACATTTGAATAAAAAGATTTACCAAAGAAAGCGTACATGATATGGAAAAGGTTATAAGGGATCTCAAGAGATTTGAAGGTATAAAACATAATCTAAAATGAATTTTAACAGAGTTATAGATTCTTTAACAAAGTGGGGACAGAATAGATAGGCTCAGTGTAATCCTTAACCTGCTTATTCTCTTTTTCCCAGAGGCTGGGGAAAATGGGACTACTTTGGGTCGATGGTTCTAAGCTACTGGATTCAATATAGCTTGGTTGTTGTCTGAAGCTCATGGGGGAAGTAGGAGCAGACCACCCTGATTAGATAAAAAGGTGTTACAGAGCATTAGTGTGTAAAGAGATGTTGTGATGTTCACTATTTAAATGTTTTCATCTAAGGAAGAACCTGTAAGTACAAAAACCACTGGAAAATATAGAAAATAAAAAGTAAAAAGCTTGTTTTCAATCTCTTGTTACTCTGTGTGCTTCGACTATATACATTTAATACAATTATTGATATCATAGGATTTAAATCTACCATTTTGTTAGTTGTTTTCTATTTGTCTCATGTGTTATTTCTTTTTCAGCCTGCTTTTGAATTGAGTATTCCAGTTAGTCTTTCCTACTGGCTTTTATTTATATTAGTAGAGTTTGCCCTCAATTTACAAAATCTATCTTTAATTAATATGATCTACCTTTAAGTAATTATGTAAGAGTGTAAGAATCTTTCAATAGTATACTTCCGCTATCCTCCCCTCCATCCTTTGGGTTAATGTTGTCACAGAGTTTACTTTACATATTTATATACCCCACATACAGTATTACTATTTTTGCTTAGAAATTTTATTATTTTATAGTGTGATTAAAAATAAGAAAACACGGGCCTCCTGGATGGCACCGTTGGTTGAGCATCTAACTCTTGATTTTGAGCATTTAACCCAAGGTCATGGGACTGAGCCCCACATCGGGCTCTGTGCTGAGCAGGGAGCCTGCTTAACATTCTCTCACATTCTCTCTCATTCTCTCTCTCTCTCTCTCTCTCTCTCTCTCTCTCTCTCCCTCTACCCCACTCACTCACTCTCTCTAAAAAAAATAAAATAAAATAAAAATAGGGGCACCTAGGTGGCTCAGTTGGTTGAGTGTCTGACTTTGGCTCAGGTCACGATCTCATGATTTTTGAGTTCAAGCCCTGCATTGGGCTTTGTGCTGACAATTCAGAGCCTGGAGCCTGCTTTAGATCCTGTGTCTCCCTCTCTTTCTGCTTCTCCCTCACTCATTCTCTCTCTCTTGCTCAAAAATAAATAAAAATATTGAAAAAATAAATAAAAATAAAAGTAAATTTTGAAAATAAAGAAAAGTGTTTTTTACACTTACTTTGATTTTTACCAATTCTGAAGCTCTCATTTCTTTTTATAGATGAGCAGTTGGCATACTATGAACCAAAGTTGGCCTGCTTCCTGTTTTTGTAAATAAAGTTTTATTGGAACACAATCACATCCATTTATTATGTATCATCTATGGCTGCTTTGGGACTATAATGGTGGAGTTAAGTAGTTGTGACAGAGATTTGTCTGACTTACAGAGTTTCTGGCCCTTTACAGAAAAATTCTGCTGAGTCCTGATGCACATCCAAGTTTCTGTATAGTGTCACATTCCCTCTGCCTAAACAATTCTATTTTAGTTACTGTAACTCAAGTCTGCTGGGGATTTTTGTGTATCTGAAAAAGTCTTTGCCTTCATTAAAAAAAAGTATCTTCAATTAATATGTAATTCTTAATTGACAGTTTTTCTTTTTTTAAAGTAATCTCTACACCCAACATGACCCCAAGGATCAAGAGTTGGATGCTCCACTGACTGAGCCAACCAGGTACCCTACTTTTTACAATTTTAATAAATAATACTTTAGAGATGTTACTCTATCCTCTTCTTGACTGCAAAGTTTTTAATGAGGTGTCTGCTGTAGTTTATTTTTATTGCTGACTATATATATATATATATGTTTTTCTGCCTCTGGCTGCCTTCACGATTTTTTCTTTATTGCTGGTTTTCAGCACTTTGAATACGATAATTCTAGGCATGTGTGTGTGTTTTGTTTTTTTTAATCCTGGATCTATTAACTTTTCTCTCTTCCTCTACATCTGAGATTTCAATCACACATGTATCAGGCTGTCATTGTCCCATAATTCTGTCTTTTATCACTCTTTGTGCTTCAGTTGGGTTTATAGTCTACTGATGATCCTAAAGGAATTCTTCACCTTAGTATGTCTTTTATTTCTAGTATTTCAATTAAATCCTTATTATTTCCATTTATTTGCTAAAAATCCCCTACTTGTGCGTGTTGTACACCTTTTCCACCATATCCTTTAATACGTTAATCAGAGTTACTTCAAAATCCTTGTCTGATAGTTCCAACGTGCATCATCTTTCAGTCTGGTTTTGCTGATTATTTTGCCTTTTGACATTTCTTCACTTTGCTTATGTGCAAATCTTGTAATTTTGACTGAATGCAAGACCACTGTGTATAGAAGAGTAAAGAATGAACTAAACAGTGCTTAGGTCTGGAAATAAGCATGCCTCTTCTTGTTTAAGGCCTTTGGTGTGGAAAAATGAGTCAAACTAATCAGGAGTCTAGCTGAATATGACTGTTGTGTGGTTACCTTCAGTTGATGAGAGGCTTCAACTCCCTCTAATGATTGGCTGCTTTTGCCTAGTGCTTAGCACATGGCTAGGGTGCTGTAGGACTTTTCTCAGTTAATATTTCATCCTCAGCTTTCAACAGATCCTATAAAACCTGTGCCCCAGAGTGTGTGTCTCTCCATGCTTTTGCCTCTCCCAGCAGGTAGACTGCTGTTGCTTTCCTATCCCTCATCTCTTCTTCCCTGTAAGAGTGAAACTCTGCTTTACATCTAAAGATGACCTTGGGTTGGAGTTTTCACTACTGTCTAACAGGCAGGAGACCTATACTTGGTATGTGCATAAGATCTTAGGTCTAAGATGAGTTTCCTCTCCTCCCCCAATCAATGTGTCTTAGCCTGTGTCCTTTGGGCAAGAGGCTTTTTGCTGCCTCTTCTTAAAGCAGCTTAGAGGTCTCAGTACTTAGGGTTTGGGGATGTTGGTATGCTTTTCTCCTTTTCCCACAATGACAGCTGATCAGCTCCTGCATGCCGACAATATCAACACAATGAATTCTCTTCAGTCTCCTGCTCTACCCCAAATCCTTGTGAGTATGCAGTACAGGTCTGAGGGAAAAAGCCTGAGGTGAGTGTGAAATCCCTTTTGAACTGTTCTTTTGTTAGCTTCCCCTAGCTATTTCAAACTGATATGCTGCTAGTCTACAACTGGCCTTCTGTTTAACTTTAAAATTTTAGATGATTCCTCTTACCTGCTTGTGTTGTGACTGGTATGACACCTTATTCTCCCGTGGTTTGCCACAGGCAATACAGTTTATATGTTTCACTGTTCCTCAGAATTCAGGTCACATGACTGCCTTGCAATTTCAGTTCTCTGATGGATTCAAAAGAGAATTTTGTAGCTTTCAGGCTTTTCCTTTCTCATCATTAAGCATGGAAATGACATTTTTTGCAGCTTTCCAAACCCTATGTAAAAGCTAGATGTCCTGTGATCTTCATTTAGGATAGTTTGTTTCCAGGTCTGCAAATTCACTGATCTTTTCTTCAGTGGTGAATAATCTTCTGTTAATCCCATCCAGTGTATTTTTCATTTCAGGTACTGTACTTTTTAACTCTAGTCATTCTAATTTCCATATTCATGTTTTTCTCTACATTTCTGAGCTATGGAGTGTATTTATGTCAGCCATTTTAATACCCTTGCTTGCTAATTCCACCATCTCTGTAATTTCCTGCTCTATTGTTTCTACTGATGAATTTTATTCTTGGTTATATAGTTTCCTGCTTTTTTTCATGTTTGGTAATTTGACAGTATGAAGTTCACGTTTTGGGGGTGCTACATTTTGTTGTATTCCTTTAAAGAATATTGGACTTTGTTCTTGTAAGCAGTTAAGTTACTTGGAATCAAGTTTGGTCCTTTTCCAAGGTTGTCTTTAAGCTTTGTTAAGGCAGGTCCAGAACAGCCTTCAGCCCAGAGCTAATGTAGACTCACCAACATAATACCCTACTGAGGACTCTACACAATGCCATTTATTATGAGATCTTTGCACTTTCGTTGGCTGGAAGGAGGACTACTCCTAGCTTTGTGTGAGTTTCGGGAATTGTTCAGCATTTTCCTTTCAAGTGATTCAAGCATACACAAATAAGTATTTAGTCAAAGACTTGAAGACTTTGTTCTGCAGATCTCGAGTTCTTTCTCTATGATCTTTCTCTATGATCCCTCCTTTTTGCCCTGCAATTTTGACCCAATGAGGCTTCCCTGAATTCTGTTTGATTTCTACTCCCCATTGCTGTGGCCTAGCAGCCAGTTGGAGAATTGTGGAATTCACCTCATTTATTTCCTTTCTTTCATGAACCATCTACTATCCAATGTCTCAGAACTAACATTTAATCAGGACTAATATGAAAATTCCCGAACTTTTTACACCTCTTGAAAATTCTTCCACCAGCCCCGCCCACAAAAACATCAAAAACAAAACCAAAAACAAAACCAAAAACAAGACATTCTCCCAGTCCTTCTCTTGCAAACCCATTTTTTAAAAATCAGAAAGCTAGAACACAGCAAACCTTGACTCCAATAAATAAGTAGACTTTCCTATTATTAAACTGCTCAGAGAAGTGCATATGGTAGAAGATAAATAACAAAACAGATTCCAAATTTGTTATTCTTTTTACGTGGTGGAGGTCTTCCAAATTAAATATATCCTGCTCAACTAAACTTTACCATAATAGAAAATGGGTTTGACAAACTTTCGGAAAATCTAAAAAACTTTGTCAAAAACTATTTTTGTTTTTATGACATTGTAAAGAGGTTCTCTTATATGTAAACCTCTAATGTTTTATTTCTAAAATACTTTGAATTCCACTATGTTTGCTAACATACTTGAATTTGGAACAAGCTGCTCTAGGAATATGATCTCCTGCTCTAACTACACACACTGTTATTTCTAAAAGGTTAAAAAGCTGGCAATTTTCCAGTTCTTTCTCATCATTTCAGTTATGGAATACAATGTCCAGTTTGCCATTTCTCCTCTACTTCTCTTTGGCATCTTGACTAGTTCTCTAAATTCAGTATCAGGTATTTTTGTTGTGCAAATCTTGAGTTTTCAGTCCTATTGTACACGATATGATACACACATAAATACATAACATATGCTCTAGATACCATATAACATTAAACGTATTTATGAAAACTGCTGTTATTAAACTAATTCTCTTAGAGGTCACTAGTTAAGAGTATTTTCTCTGTAAAAGTAAATCGTATTTATAGCGGTTTTTTGGACACATTTTTTTTCTGAATTACTTCTTCCCTACATCAGACTATATTCAATAATGATTTTATAAAAATATTCTGAAAAACAATACTAAATAACAGTAAAACACTTAAAATTTTAATTTTGAAACAATCCCATTCTTCCTCTGAGAAATTCCTATATCCTGGCAACCTAAACTTTGATTTAGGCTCTGATCCTGGACCTGTCCCATGTGAGAAAACTGGTCATGTTCTAGTTAACTGTATTGCTTTAAAAGTCTATTACAACATTCTTGTTTTCTTCAACTTTGTTCATAAACTTGAAATTTTATTATTTTCTTTAAACATTCCAAGTTTTAATTCTACTGAAGGCTGCCAGCCAGGCCTGCTAGCCTCTCTACATGAAAAGTTCTTATGCTAAAGTATTCAGGTCTCTGCTCAAATGTTACTTCCTCAGAGAAGCCCTAACTATCCTATCTAAAATGGTCCATTCTAATCCTTTCTTCTCTCTCATCTTTTATGAAGTCATAAAAACTTGTTTCCCTTCCATATATAACTTAGCTGGGTAACCTTTAGTAAAATCATCATAACTCAAAACTTTCCCCTTTCTTCATATAAACTTTAGAAATTCTATTTTAGGGACACCTGGGTGGCTCAGTCACTTGAACGTCCGACTTCAGCTCAGGTCATGATCTCACGGTTCGTAACCTCAAGCCCGATATCAGGCTCTGTGTTGACAGCTCAGAGCCTGGAGCGTGCTTCAGATTCTGTGTCTCCCTCTCTCTTTGCCCCTCCCCTGCTCATGCTCTGTCTCTCTCTCTCAAAAATAAGCTTTAAAAAAAAGTAAAAAAAAAAAAAGAAATTCTATCGTAATTTGTACTGCCACTTTACCTGTTTTTTACTATCATTTCCCATATTTTATTTTGCTATACCACATTTGCTATAATTGAACCCAAAATTCCTTTGTGTTTTGTTTCTATAATGTCTCTTTCCATTCATGACTTTATAAAATATGTAAAAGGATTTACTTAAATCTCTGTATTTTAAAATTTTTATATTTTCTTTTTTTTTTTTTTTTTTCAGACCATACAATCATCTTTGTGTTTCAGTCAGAGTTTATTTTGGGTAAAGCTCCCACTCCCCCACCCCTGTCACTAGAATGCCTTAAAATGTTCTGAATGGAAGATTATAATAGGTAAATAGCATGCATGAAAATAAAAATTCAGGGATAAGAAGCAATTGTTTAATAGGGTATAAATTTAGAGATCCCAATAAATATCTTAAGATCAAGTAAAACGTATATAGACAGCTTGTCAAGGGTTGGGTAACTATAATATTGATGTTAAATACCACGTTCACTAGAATTCAACTTCCTACCAGCAGATAGCTTAATAACTGAATATACAGTTATATTCTCAGTATTAAGAACAGAAGTGATCCAGAGATGACTGCATTTATTCCACATTTACTTCCTCAACTTTTTTGAATTATATTCAGCCTATATCTATTTTAGGAACTGCTTTGGAAGGTCCTTATGTTTTATGCAAGGAACCACTATTTTCCCAGATGAATAGAATATCCATTCTCTGGCTCCAAGTTTCCATGACAATAAAAACAAAACATTCATCAGCACCAACTTGGTATTTGATGGCAAATGCAGCTGCAGTTTTTAACAGTTCAATCTTTATCCCAACGTTTTCTGCAGAATAGAGGCACTATATTTCTCCAAAGCAACTGAATTGTTTTTACAGTGATTTCCCCCTTACCACAGACCTAAACACTAACAACTAAATGTGTTACACAATCTCTAATCTTCAAATCACCCAGTCTTTCCAAACCCATGCCATACATGATGAAAAGTTCCTGAATTTTGCTAAGAACACATCTGACTTGTGAACTCTGAAAGCTTAGTTGGTTTAAGTGTTACAGCTTTAGATATAACATATAGTTAAACATAAGCGTTTAAGCTTTCATGATAACTACAAAGAAGACAGAATTTGGGGGCATTCACAGTAAACAAAAAAAACTTAAATTCAGTTGGATTATGGTAAAACAGTGCCCCCTTGTGTCTTGGTATTTCTGCCTTGACTAAATCCAGTATTAATTTCCTTAAAGTTCTATAGTATGGATTTGAATAATTTTTGTATGATAGAAATAAACAAGGCTTGATAACTTAACAGTTCTCTGTAGACAAAAATCCCAATTTATTAAAATATAAAACTACACTGGTTATTCAATATCAGCCACTTTAACATGCATAATCTGCAATATGAGGAAAATGTAATAAACTTGGGAAGACTCAGTAGTTATTTTTATTTTAAATTTAACATTTAATTTACTATTAGTAAAAGAGGTTGAAAAAGTTTTAAAAATGAAAAGAAAAACTCACCACTATCAATTACATTTTCCTCTAGTAGTCATTCTCATCTATAAGCACTCTATACTAGCATCTTCATTATCACCTTGGAATAACTAGTGAGCCTTTACTCATAAAGCAAACAGTCTGTACTAAATGCAGGAAATTAATATGAAAATTTAAAATGTATTTGTAATAACACATTGAGCAATTCTCTAAGTTACATATACTTTTAGAAATTATCTAAGTTACATATTCTCTAAGTTACATACAGAAAAACATCATCCATGTTTTAACTTCACTCAAAACATAATTCTCATGCTAGAGGCCTGGGCATTTTAAGTTTGTAAAAAATCAGAATCTCGGTTCTTGTCCCAGATGATCTGAATTAGAACTTGCATTGTAGCAAGATCCCCAGGTGATTCTTATAAGCATTAAAGCTTGAGAGACACCACTCTAAAGTCCTTGCCCTCCCATCTCTAACTACCATGGGGGCTGGGGGCCGGAGTTGGGGTGGGGAGAAGGAGGGGAGAGGGAGAGGAAGAGGCAGAGGAAGGAGAAGTTGACTGACTAGAGACCAGGTGGATTCAATCAGGAACAACTTTAGAAGGCAACTCGCAGTATATAACCCGAGCGAGAATGGCCTGCTTAACTAAGTGGCTCCTCTACTGCAACTCGGTTTTCCCACAGACTTTTTTTTTTTTTAAGTAAAAACTAGAACCCTGCCAGTTAAGAGTTTAATGTAGGGATCAAGAAACTTTCAAAATGCAAATAATTGTATGAGAATTTTAGGTCCATCACTCATTATCAATGATGCCTAGTACACGTAGAGTTTTACATACTACAACCTACATTTACAACCTATGCATTATCTCCTTTGACACCACAGCCCTGATAAGCTAGTGTTACTTCTCCCATTTTATAAATGAGGTAACTCAAAATCACTGAGATCAAAATCATCCATTAATATCAATGAGCTTAGATTGTTTTTCTTTTAATAGTAGCTGAAGTCAGTATGTTGAAGATATAGTAAGCCACTGGAGGATAGAGATAACTCTGGACAGAGTGCTCTGGGGGAAAGAACCTTACAGCTCAAGACTAAAGCAGCATAGTAGCACTGGGCTTATGGAAACTTGGAGTAAAGGACTCTGAAAGGAAAGGGGGCTTTGCAGACATGAAGGTGGAAAGATTCCAAAGATATATTATACTGAGGAAATAGGCATATATTTTTGCCTGCCCCAGTAAAGCATATTTTGGAAGAGAACTTTCTTTTAGGTATCCCTTTTGTTCTTTGTCCTATACAACAACCCTCTTTCTGGATACAAGTTCAGTTACCTCCTGTTTCACTTTCTTACAGACCAGTCTGAATAACTACTCATATTACTTCTAACACTGTATTTATGGGAAAAGATACACAAGTCCCAAACGACTGGCATACAAGCTTTTAGAATATACAACATGTTCATGTGTCAATAAAAACTCATTATCCTCCTAACCAATCAGGAGATACTTAGCAAATACCTAGTTACACAATTGAGGAAGATAACCAAAATGGAAGAAATGTTAAAGATCTGTTAAAATCAAACAGATTTGGGTTCCAATTCTGCTTCACTACTTAGTACTGGGATGTTGGATCAAGTTAATCTCCGATTTTTAGTGTCCATATTTTTGAATGCTAAGGAGTAAAGAATGATTTATCTTTGGTAATAGTATTAAAATAGTTTTTCTTTTAGCTCACTTATATTTTGATTTCTACAATAAATGTGTGTTATATTTGATGAAGGAGGAAGGTACTTTTTAAATGTACATAATATATTCCTTATAAACTTTAACCTTTAAAAGAATTCATGGATGTAAAGTACTTAACATGTGCATGAAGAAGTTAGGTTATTTACCCAATCATCACCACAAAATAGCCACTGTGAGCACAAATACAGGAGAGCAAAGGATAAAATAGTATAAAAACTCTCAATAATTCATGTAGTTACTAGTACTACTTATTTACAGAATAAGTATTATATTAAAACAGTAATGTTTCATCAAATTATTTTCAAATAAGTTCAAGAATATTAATATTGATTATTCTGGTACAGAATTTGAGCCTATTTGTAACTAAGTAACATCTATTTCCTTTCTGTCACTTCCATTTTAAGAGTAAACAAATCTCAAAAGATAACCTTAGGATGTGCTTCAGATCCACCACTTTCTTCCCACCCTCAACCACCACCATTCTCAGTTCAGGCTCCTACGGATGAACACCTAAGCAATTTCCCAACTGACATCCCTGCCTTTGTCTCTCTTTAATCCCATCTACCCACAGATTGATGATTAACTGCTATACCAAGAGCACTTTCATCATTACATTCCACTGTTCAAGATTGATAAAAGTTTCCTGATGCATGGAATACAAAACCCATTTTTTAATCCTGACATTCCAAGCTCTCCACATTCAGGTACCGAGCTAAATTTTTGTTCTTTTCTTTTAAATTTGAGAAAAAAAAAAAAAAAAAAGCACAAAGCTTACCAGAAAGGTACAAGCACAGTAAAAGGGACCTTCTCCCTCTTAAACCACTTTTAAGAGTAAGTTGTAGACATGATGCCCCACCATCCATCCATCATTACTTTAGTAAGTCCTACTATGTACTGCGCAATTAACTACAATACCTGCACCAGAATCATCAAATTAACATTTACAAATTACTACCTTTTAATCTTTGGTTCCCATTTGAGTTTTGCCAAACATGATTAAGTTCAGAATCATGACTGTCTTTAGATGTCTTGTCTTTTTTTAACTTTCTTGCCTTTCTCATGTCCTTGATATTGTAGGCCAGACTGTCACTCATTCTGAATTTGTTTTGTCTGATATTTCCTCAGGATTAGTTTCAGGTCATGCATCTTTGGCAGGAATATCACAGAAGTGATGCTGTGTTCTTTGCCAATGCAACCTATCAGGTGGCACATGAACCAAATGATCCCATTACTGATGATGTCCACTTTGACCACTTAATTAAGGTGGTGTCAGCCAAAGCTTCTCAACTGAAAAGTTACTTTTTCCCATTGTAATTAATAGGCATTTTTGTGGGAAGATTCTTTGAGATGACATAAAAATCCCATTCTTCACAAAACTTTCAATTTATTCATATCAGTATGGACTCATGGCTTCCTATTTTATTCAGTGGGCTATTATCCATTACTATCATTATTTATATTGTTAAAATTGTCCCAGATTTCAAACTGGCTTCCACAACCTTCTGACAAGATCTCATCATTCTTTGAGTAAGTCATTACTTTCCAGCACAACAAGATGTTCTAGGCTCATCTTGTACTCTCTCTGCTCTGGTTTTAGAATCAGTCATTTCTCCAAGAAGCCCTGGTTTCTTTTAGCAGAGAATAGTATTTAGAAAACAAATTCTGGATTTCAGAGATGGCCACTGGGTTTTTCTACTTCTGGGCCCTCTTAGCAGACAGAGCTGCATTATGTACACATATATACATATATACAACACACATTTATATCTACATTTCTCTTACTATATATACTAAAAATTATGAGTTCATATAAATGTCTCCATTTCCCTTCCAATACTATAGGATTCCTTCTAGTTTCATTTCTTTCCTTATTTGTAACTTCCTTCAATAGTAGTGAGAAATCTCCTTATCCCTAATTTATTGTTTAATCAATTCCCCTGTATATAACCAGTTTCCAGTTGTTGTGTGGCTGTCCTCTTGCACAGAAGCTCTTATTTCTCCTCTGTTTGTTGTGACCACTGGCTTCCAAAAGGGCTGTTGCACAAAACCAAGCCAGATGAGGCCTGTGTCCTCCCTCCTTCAAGCTACTAAACACCCCTACGATTCCTCTGGTTTGCCCTTCTTCCCTTTATGATTCTCTGCCAAAAGTTCCTAAATCCTTTCCAAACCTTTCCATAACCTATCAATCTTCCTATTCCTACCTACTCTCTGAAACCCTTGCAAATTAAAAGAGATAAACCTACATGGATTGATTTCTGACATTTGAGTCCAGAATTAGAAGGCCTGTACAGTATAAAAGGAAGTTGTATCAGATGTTTCTACTAAAACAATTGCTAAATAAATGGAGGGTCTCTAAGAAAAAGGGAGTGGGAAATGGTGAGCCTGCTTCTATCACTTTAGTTGTAGAGTGCTGTTGTCTTTTCTCTACATTTGGAGATAATGCAGCAATTGCAGAGTTCACAGTAAGAAAACTCCAAGCAATCTAAAACTTGTGCACAGTGACTGGACAGTAAAGACATTTGAAATAATGGAATCTGAGTGGAGAAAATGTCCTGGAGAAGAAAAGGTGATAGCTTGCTCTAAATATCTGAAAGGCTGATGTAGTTTGGTGTGATCCGAAGAACATATCTAGGGCCAAAACAGGACAATTCTAGAGAGACACAATTTGTTTTTTAAGTATACCATAAACCAGATCTTTCTAACAAACATATCCAAGAATTAGATAGCTACTTTAGGGATAAAGTAAGTACTACATTATTGAAGACATTAAAAGCACATTTTAGACAACACTTTGATGGAGATATAAAGGCAGGCAAAAAAGTAAAAAAAAGAGTACTGGACTTGGAGTCAGAAGTCATGATATACTGGCTAAAATTCATGTATGGGGCATCTGGGTGGCTTAGTTGGTTAAGCATCTAACTTTGGCTCAGGTCATGATCTCATGGTTCATAAGATCGAGCCCCACATTGGGCTCCGTGTTGACAGTGCAGAGCCTGCTTGGGATTTTCTGTCTCCCTCTCTCTCTCTGCCACAGCCCCCACTCCCCCAGAGCTTTCTCTCTCTCTCAAAATAAATAAATAAACTTAATAAAAAAAAATGAAAGCACAGGCTGTGGAATTAGACAGACCTGGGTTTGCAATGTAGACTGTCAATCCTGTGCAAGTTACCCCATTTTCCTCATATGTAAAACAAAAACAGCTGTGTCTATTGCATAGAATTGTAGTGTGACCTTAATGCACTGATAAACACAAAAAGCTTATTTCGTGTCTGTCACAAATACATGCTTAATACAGGTTTTCTATTATAATTACATGGTATTCTGTAATCAACAAACCCTAAGTTATGGAAGGCTTTATTACTAGGCATTAGTTCTATTAATACAGAGACTTTATAAATCTTGTTCCATTCCCCTAGTCCTTGGCACAATGCCTGGCATTTAGCACAATCTATTAATATTAAAATACTGATGGGCTGTTGGATTATGAACCTTTTAAGGTCCCTTCTTATGCTGATAATCCATAACCCAGCCATGTGATATTAGTAAAAGAACATCCTTGTATTAATATCCATACTCCTTGGCACAATCTTCTCTTTAGTCCATCTAGAATGGTTGGACAAATGATGAATACTTTTTATGGGCCGAACACATTTACCTACAACCTAGCTGATGAAACAAGACAAACACATGGCACAATACATTTAACATGGGAGTATAAGTTCCATGAAGGTGGGGCTCAGTTATGCTCAGTTATTTTCTTAGCACTTAGCACTGCTGATTAACTCAGTTTCAAAAAAGGAATTGGAAAAGAGAAAGCTGGGTAGATGAGAACTGTTACAGAACATTTCATAGAACACATAGATAAAAGTTGGAAAGAGCGAGAAAGGAGAGGGGCTGAGAGAAGCAAATAGCACTGCATAAGTAAGAGACCATCCAAAGCAATTATAAAAGAGGAAATGAACAGAGTGTGTGAGTCAACATGTCTATCTAAAATAAAGATGAAATGCTAGGATCTAAAGGAAAATAGCACTGTGTGTATTCAACATATATCTACTTATGACTCAATGCATACTGTTGAGCACTGGGCTGTCCCCAATACTGGGTTTCGAGGGAAAATAATGAGCAATTTTATGTGCCTCAGAGAACCACCCAAAAATCTCACAACTTTTGACTAGGCAACTTCTCAATTATTAGAAATTTATTCTAAGGCTATAACCGAGTTATGACAAACTTAAAACATAAAAGATGTTCCATATGGAATTGTTTACCAACAATTATAGGCTGATAATAGGTGAGGAGGAAATTATATTATATGATACATATATTATATGATACATGACAGATTACCCTAGAGTCCTTCAAAGTCATATTTATGGTTAGTACTTCAAAAACAAGATTGATTTAACTACGTTCTCATCTATGAAAAATATTAGAAATATGCTAGATAAATTAATCCTCCAGATTAAACCAATATACTTCCATTCGCTCTAGAAAACACAGTGATTGGTCTCTAAAACACAGTGAGTGCTCATGGCTGATAGGCTGTTCTCTTTTTCATTAAAAAAATTTTTTTTATGTTTATTTTTGAGAGAGAGAGAAAGAGAGCGAGCGACCAAGCAGGGAGGAGGAGAAGGAGACACAGAATCCAAAGCAGGCTCCAGGCTCTAAGCTGTCAGCATAAAGCCCGATGCGGGGCTTGAAATCACAAACTGTGAGATCATGCCTTGAGCCAAAGTTGGACGCTTAACTGACTAAGCCACCTAGGCTGTTGTTCTCTTAATACTCTCAATATTTCTACTCCCACCAATTGAATTATATGCTTACCAAGAGCTAGTTCTATTCATCCCCAAGTGTATTTTATACCAATGGTACTTTTTGTTGTGATTATGTAACTAAATGAAATCCACAAACCGAGGAAATATGAATGCCAAAATAAAGGTAGTCATTTCTATAAAACTAAGTTGAATGTGTGAAGAAGTTGGTCCCAAATCATCATCTAATTTATGTGGTAGCCAGACAACTACAAAAGACTGGGACAGGGTGTCATAAAAGTCTAAAGGAATGCACATAGCTGCTCCAAAAAAGTTTAAGTTTTCCTATACCTTTGAATATAATTTGTAATTCACGATCTGTGATTTTCAGATGGTGAACTACAGGTGTGGTTTAAGCAAGAAAAGTAATCTAAAACCCATATTGCCCTATCCACTAATGTCAGGCCTTGTTTCTACTTCAGAAGACTGGTGACTGAATGTACTTTTATATATTTTATTACTGTTTCGATAAAATTGCGTTTTAAGTTGTGGTAAAATACATACAACATAGTATTTACCATCTCAACTATTTTAAGTATACAATTCAGTAGTGGTAAGTATATTTCACTATTATACAACCAATCTCCAGAATTTTTTTCATCTTGCAAAACTAAAATTTTATGACCATTAAATAATTCTCCATTCTCCAGTAACTACCCCTAGCAATTACCATTTTATTTTTGGTCTCTATGGTTTTTATTACACAATGTACTTATCATATAAGTGGAATTACACAATATATGTCTTTTGGTGACTGTCTTATACTTAGCATAATGCCCTCAAGGTTCATCTATGTTGCAGCATGTGTCCAAATTTTCTTCTTTTTAAGTCTATTCATTGTATGTATATATCACACTTTATTTATCCATTCATCCATTGATGGACACTTGGATTGCTTTTGTCTTTTGACTATGGGAATAATATGGATATGAGCATGGGTGTACAAATATCTGAGACTCTGCCTTTCATTTTGGGGGATATATACCCAGAAATGGAATTACTGGATCATATGGTAATTTTGTTTTTAGTATTTTGATAAATAAACTGTAATTAAATGGCATACTACCTGTCACATTTCTGTAGAAAAGAGTACTTCTACACTACTCCAAATGTTAACACTGACTGATGGGATGATGGGATTATGGATGAATGAAGTTTGCAGTCTCTCTTTGGCTTATTATAATTTCTAAATTTCCTATAGTAAGCATTATTATGGTACCTAAGTAACAAAAACATATATAAAGCTTTTATGCTGTTACTTTTACTTTTGAGTATATCACCACAAAGGCTTTAATATTCCTGACCCCTAAATATTGGGGAAAGCCCTATGGTCTGAATGCCAATCTCCCCAAAATTCACACATTGAAACCTAATTCCCAAAGTGATGGTATTAGAAGGTGGAGACTTTGGGAGGTGATTAGGTCCTAAGGACAGATCCTTCATGAATGGGATTAATACCCTTATGAAGAGGCCCAACATAACTCCCTGCCCCCTTCCACCATGCAAAAATATGATAAGCCTGTAATCTAGAAGAGGGTCTTCACCTAACCAAGCTGTTACCCTGATATCCTGGCCTCCAGAAGTGTGAGAAATAAATGTTCATTGTTTATAACTAATCCAGTCTGTGGTACTTTGTTATAGCACCTCCAATGAACTAAGATGAACTAAGACACTAAGAATACTTTCCTGTATGGGTACAGGCCAAAGCTATGAGTACAGGCCCACTACCTTCTTTGTTTGTTTTAATTTAAAGACACAAACATACAGATTTTTTTAATGGTTGCATATGAAGATGATGGCTAGGTACATGGAAATTTTGTCTAGTGCTTTAGCATGAGTGACACTGCTTACTTTTCCAAGGAAAAGTACTAAGATTCACTAAAGTATGCCTAGGTTTGAGAATCTATCTTCTGCCCCTGATTAACAGAGTTACTGATAATACTCTTAAACTCTGTGGGGGGCAAAGACAGGTGTTGAAATCTAGTTATATTTATTAATATTTCCAAAAATACCCATATGATAGGACCCTAGGTCTTGGTTTTTGAAACTGAGTGTATGCAATTAATTAATAGCCATAAAACAGGTTATCAAAGATTATCCTCTTTGTGGTACATATGAACAAGAAATTTGAGAGCAAAAGGTAAGTAAATACCAAAGGGAGGAGAGTATCAAGGCAAAAGGAAAAGGATACTGTCATTGAGGGTAGCCAGAAAGGAAGGGGAAAGAGGGAAGGGATAGAAAGAAAGATTGAGACAATCCAAGACTAATTTTCATGTGTTTGGGACAGTCTAAATATGATCTTAGCTAGAGGAACTTTCAAGGTCCTTTTTGCAAATGGAACTCTATATAAAGTTTAGATATGAATTCAAATTCTCAGCTGAAATAGGGTAAATAATTTCAGCTGTTAATATAATCATAAATTCACTTATTTACAACTACCAATTGAAGGGCACCTGGGTGGCTCAGTTGGTTGAATGTCCGACTCTTGATTTCAGCCCAGGTCATGATTCCAGTCTCATGGGGTTGAGCCATGCATTGGGCCCCATGCACAGCATGGAGCCTGCTTGGGATATTCTCTCTCTCTCCCTCTTCCTCCTTCCCCCCCCCTCTACCCCACTCCCTCTGCCCCCTCTCTCTCCCCCCGTGCCCCTCTCTCCTGCTCACATGCTCTCTAAAACTAAAATAAAAAAAAATAATAAAAAACCTTCCCAATTTAAAAAATATTAGGTACAATATTCTAAATATAGAATTTTGCTTATTTAATAACAGAAGTCTTAGTAATCTAATACTTCAACTAGTAGCATGCATATAAAAAACTATTTTAATTGCTTATAATTTGTTTACACATAATAATAATTCTTGGTCATTTTTAAAAATCTTTTAACCCCAATAAATATGGCTAGATCTCTTGTAATACCATTTTTTTTGCCTACTTCCCTATCTGAATCCTAAAGAATTCCTTTGATGTTAAGTCATTTCTTAAATAAACAGCTACCTTTTCTTAGAACTAATTTATAGAACAGCTTCTGGGGAGTCACACCTGAATAACTCCCACAAAGTTGTGCTATTTTACAGTATAGTTTAGACATGAAATAGATCTGTTTATGCTGTTTCTTGCTGTCTGGGGTAGCAGACGCAGTTGCCTCAATTTCCACTGGAGGCAGCAGACTCCTCAAGCAATCCCTAGGTGCACGGACTTCCCAAAGAATTTTCTTAAGCCAAGAGTGATTAGTAGTTAAGGGAAAAGGACTTAAGTTTAGGCCCATTCCAAGCTTAAGACCCTTCCAAAATCTGATTTAAGTGCTAAGAACCAGTTCCAACTGCAGAGAAACAGTGTTAAAAGAAAAAGCATGAAAAACAGCAACCCTGATAGTGCTGTAATATTTAAGACATAAGCATCAAAGTCCAATCTTATGAAATACTTAGCCATTCAGTGATGATAACAAGTAAAAAGAAAATGGAAAAAATTGGAACTCCTTTTCTTTTCTGTCTCTGTTCTCTTTGATGAAGTGCTACCAAAGAGAGAACTACCAAGGATAGGCTGCTGAAAAGAGAAGAAAAAGTAGAAATGGTGGTTAACAGTCTTTAAATCAAATCTTCTTTATGAAAAACACTTAACTGTCACTGGAGAAAAGCAGTGTTCCTCAGAACTGTAACTTCTGCCAATTATCGCACCCTTTAAGTTAAATCTAGACAATAGCTGCAATACCACTGTATTATATAGAAGCAATGCCATCACCACTAAATATCAATGATTGGAATGTATAAATTCTATAACTATTCGAATATTCCCAGTTAATTAAAAAAATATCTTTAGAAATAGCATTTTAAGACACACAACTTAGGGGCACCTGGGTGGCTCAGTCAGTTGAGCATCTGACTTTGGCTCAGGTCATGATCTCATGGTTCGTGAGTTTAAAACCTGTGTTGGGCTCTGTGCTGACAGTTCTGAGCCTGGAACCTGCTTCAGATTCTGTGTCTCCCTCTCTCTCTGCCCCTCCCCTGCTCATGCTCTGTCTCTCTCTCAAAAATAAGTAAACATTAAAAAAAAAAAAAGTCACACAACTTAGATTAGCAGCTTAAATATTTTCTTTGATTACAGATTATTTTTCAAAATAATATGATAAAGGCCCTTCATTAAAAAAAAAAAAAAAAAAAGCCTTCATATCTAAGCCTCAAACTTTTACCAAGGTGGAAAAAAAGAATAATGTTTCATTATTCATCCACATATCCTTAGTAAATTACATTTAAAAAATATGTATAAACATATGCTAAGTATCATATTATTTATGAAAACACTATAAAATGGAAGAAGGGGATCCCTCAAATCTATAATAAATTATTTTCGTGTCCCTGAATTTTTTACTATTTTTTAAAACTTTAATTAATTAATTTTTTATATATATGAGAGAGACAGAACAAGAGAGAGAGAGACTGAATGAGCAGGGGAGGGGTAGAGAGAAAGGGAGAGAGAGAATCCCAAGTAGGCTCCGTGCTGTCATTGCAGAGCCCAACGTGGGGCTTGATCCCCTGAACCGCAAGATCATGAAATGAGCCAAAATCAAGAACTGGACACTCAACTGACTGAGCCACCCACGTGTCCCTTACTATTTTTTAAGAGGAAGTTCAAATACTTCTCTACGTATGTAACAGTGTGAGATAATATGCCAGAAACTGATAACCATTTTTTAAGTTTGTAATGCAGAGATAAGAAATACCTATTGATTTGTTAAAAGATGTGACTTAATTATCTCAGGAGTATATTACTGTTTTATGTTTAAATCTTCCTGGTTCTGACAGACCACTGTGACTTCATAAAAAAGAAAATCTTTTGCGAGAGTAAGTAAGCAAAACAAACAAAAAACCAGCATGGTATTCCACATGGCCTCACAGCCTAGATCTCTTCCAACTTGCAGTGTTTTCTGAGAGAGCAAAGATGATTAAAAAGCTCAGCCTTTGACTTCTGTATGTGTCTCAAAGACTCAAAGTAAACTTTCAAAGATGTCAGTAACTTGAGGGCTATTGTTTAGTAGGCGCAAGAAACACATTTCTTTACCCACTGTGCTCAGGGAGGGCACATTAGCTAATGTATCAAAGAGATTCTAGCTCAAAATTACATTTCAATGATTTTATTTAGACAGAAACATGTAGAACACATAATTTAATTAATGACATAATTCTACATTTTACCTAAACACAGAGTGGAAACTAAATTAAAAAAAAAAGATCTAAATGATTTCAAGGCTGTTTCAAGAAAAAAATGTTCTTAATTTCTTCCCCCTCTGAGCTAAAATAGATGTCAGTTCTTAACAACAATGCACTTAAACATTCTCTATAGATAACTAACCTTTGGTTACACTGATCATTTTGCCAAAGTGACTTTTGGTTTTCTTATTCTTACCAAATAACACTAAGTATCACAAGGATATATATAAAAAAACAAGGAGCCTGCAGTTAATAATTTTACTACTGTTTAACACAACAAGAAACCTTGTTTCTACTGTATGTAATACCCTCTACTATATGTAATACGTTTCAGGTCAAAAACAGGATACATTAAAAAAATCGTATCTATCTTAAATCTTACAAATCCAATTCACCTCAGGGAAGGCGACATTACTAAAATTATTTCAGAAATGACACTGCTTGCTCCTTCAGGTCTTCAAACCTGAAATACTGGGAATACAAAAAAAGCTGATGCAAATAATTTTCCAATCTTAAGAAAGGAAAATTCATTTTAGACATTACTCTAAAGAGAATAAATAATATAAGCTTATGTAAACCATGAATTTATGTGCTATATATACAGAAATAGTTTCCACAGCATTTTACAAAAAGACTGCACAGAATCCATGTTTCTGAATAGTCTTTCCTTCTTTGTTTACTTCTTTATATTTTGCTTCTTTAAAAAAATGTTCTTTTTCCAATTACAGGGAGGAAATAAAAAGAAATGCAACTCTTTTATGTAAAGTAAATCCATCTGGATGTTTGCTGCATCCCATACTATAAACCTGTGATCCCCAACCAGAATGAGTTATAGTAAAGCTGCAGGCAAAATTGTCTCCATATACCACAATCCATTATCCCTGTCAAGTTAATGTTCCATGTTGAGCCATATGGCACGGGTACACATTCAACAAAGGAAATTCCTTAAACTTGTTATAATCAGCACTTGCAGTCATCCAAAAAACTGACATAAACAGCTTTATTGTGTTTAGTGCATTTCAGTTAATATCCATGACAAAAACAGGAAACAGTACAGGAAAAGGAGGAGGAATGTGGGGGAGCAGAGTTATTAAAAGAAAACTGTACATTTTATAATTAGATTTTTTTCCGAAGCAAGTGATTTTCAATTACAGTAAGCTCCAACTTCTTGACAGTGATCCACTGGGCCATATTTAATAAAAAACTAAATCTAATGACTTCAATTTTCCACGGTATGAACAAACCTAAATTTTAAAAGTCTTAAAGTATCTGATTCATTTAAAGGAGTTCTAGCAAAATCATGAATGATTTAAATTTTCATGTTTGTTTTCTTTCTACAGTTGTCTCATAATTGCTAAAATCTAACTAACAGTGCCTCATTAAAAAATAAGACAATTTAAATAAAGTGTCTTTATATGCATTAAGTGTAGGTCACGGACGAATCGAGGGCTCCCAGAAGCCTCTGGTACCTGGCACAGCCCAGCACATCAAACTCTAGTCAAGGTACAAGTAGAGCAGAACTTCATTTCAGCCCCCGCAGTGACAACAATAAAACGCTGAGAAAACACACTATCAAATACTGAACTCAGCATCAATTTCTGTTAATTACAGCCTTGTCAGCAACGTGATTATTCAAACAACTCATGCAAATGTTAATGAGGCCTTATTTGCATATTTATTTTTTCCTTTGTTGAAATGTCATTGATTATTACATTCTACTATGATGAATGTGGCTGATGATGTGCTCTGATATGTAATTAGTCATTAGGTGGAATGAATAGATCAATTATGAAAAAGAACTAAGATTAAGAAATATCAAACAAGACCGCCCAATATAACTATAGAATCTTTTTTAAAAAGAACCTAATAAATAATTTCTTGACATTTAAACTGCAACATCAGTAGTTTTCAATAAATAAACCACTACTTTTGTGAGGTTAAATGAAGGCTTAAAATACATCAGTACTTTGATAATCCAATTATGCTCAGAGAAACCATCTTTTAAAAAATTGCAAGCCATCTCAAGTGGCCTGTCAGAACAACAAATAGCAAAAAAAAAATTTTGCTTTAGACTTGCAAAAATTAGAAATACATAAAATACATTTTAATCTAGAATGAGGAGGGTGAGGTGGAAACAGGTCAAAAGAGAAAGGGCTATAACATTCCAGAGAGAAGGGGTAGGAACCTCATGGAGAATGACTACCTTCATAAAAACAAGGAAAGCAAAAACAAACTCCTTCAAATTCCAATTTGTTCTTAGAGGAAAGGATTATTTAGCCTCTGAAACTGTTTGCTGTAACTATCCAGCCAGTACTTGCTATTCACAGATGAAAAAAAAAAAAAAAAACCACATTACTGCAGACCAGATGGGAACATTCCACATGACCAAACCAATCAATCACCTCGGTGGGGCGCAGGTGCAACACAGCCGTGTAGCAACACACCATTTCACAGTCTATCGGGCACAAACACATGGCCACCAATCAATGGCACCCTGAGGACCTCAGAGGGGGCAGGCTCTCTGGAGTCTTACTGGTCCATGCCTGATGACTTCATAATCACACATCATTTCATTCACTAGAGGATACAAACTAGCATTCTAATAACCTTCTACTGAAAATGGTCATGTTGTGCATATTAATACAGTGCTGTTTGGAGTGAAGCAACTGACTTTACACGGCAGGCTAGGCAAGGCATGCGGGGCTGAAACAACCTGAAGCTAGAAACTTCCTATTTGAAGATGGCTGTTCTGTTCAGGCTGAGATCAATGGCAACATGATTCATTCTGCCACATCAAAGTTGGCATGCAAGGCTCGTATCTTATACAAAGCAACTGTTAAATAGTATGCTTGAAGAGATAAAGGATAGAGGAAGATGAAAATAAAAAGAGAAGTTGGTAGTTGTGTATGAAGGACAAAAAGACTTCACATCTTTTTAAAATAACCTAACTAAAATTGACCTGAAAATAAAAATTAAGTGACCATGAATAAAAAACTTAAATGCATATTCTTTGGCTTTGTTTTCCTCACATTTTTCCAGGGCTTGAGAGGTGACTCTGTAAGTGCATAATTATAGGAGATGATACATAGAACAATTTTCAGAGAACACTGCTATAATTCTGTTAGGTAGCATTCACAGAGCTCCTGTTGGCTCCTTTTCAGAGAGGTTGTGGGCAGGGTTATCCTGGGTAACAGTATTTTGAATAACTGATTCACTATAAACAATATAGAGATGACCTAATTTAAATAGAAACACCAGGAAAAATATGCTTCATCCTAAAAAAGCAAACCTGTCAACTCGAATCTTTGGTAGAACAAGGTCAGGCATACATCTGTTTTGTTAAACAGCAGATTTCTTTGATAATTCAGAGGGCAGTTTGGGACCTTGCAGGTCCTTAAATCCCATTAGGAACATCAATCATTACACCCAGGTTCCTGTGGAAACCACTGCAAGACATGTAGCATAGTCTAAACTGACCCTTGATAATACTAAAAGTTGGCTTGGGTGATTAAATTTTGATGCTATATTCTTATCATTTTGACCCTCACAAAGACAACACACAGAAAATCTAACTACATTTCAGATTTGGATTCTAGATATATAGATGTTTACTTATTTATAGATATAAATATGCTTTTGCCCACTTAAGGCTAATAGTGATTACATCTTTTACAGTCTAAAAGAAAGAATGTATACATTCTATGAAAATATACTTACTATAATTTAGGTCCCTTTAAGAAATCTAGTGATTAGTAAAAAAAAAAAAAAAGATATTATTATTATTCCACAAAGAGATAACTGGTAAGATAATCTCACTGGTGGTTTACTAACTATCACTCAAAAAATTTTTTTTAATGTTTATTTATTTTAGAGGAGAGAGAGTACACGAGCGGGGAGAGGCAGAGAGACAGAGAGGCAGAGAGAGAGAGAGGAAGAGAGAGAATCCCAAGTGAACTCCATCCGCACTGTCAGCACAGAGCCCAATGTGGGGCTTGAACCCACAAACTGTGAGATCATGATCTGCAGTGAAACTAAGAGTTGGGACGCTCAACCAACTCAGCCACCCAGGTGTCCCTACATATCACTTTCTTTAAAAAGTATGCCTAGTGGTGCCTGGGTGGTGTAGTTGGTTAAGCTCTGATCTCAGCTCTGGTCATATCTCTCACAGTTTGTGAGTTTGAGCCGCACATCAGGTTCTGCCCTGATGGCGTGGAGCCTGCTTGGCATTGTGTTTCTCCTTTTCTGTGCCTCTCCCCCACTTGTGCTCTCAATCTCTCTCTCAAAACAAATAAATAAACTTAAAAAAAATTTTTTTAAACATGCCACTTCTTTGCAAATGAAGAGGATACAAGATTCAAGTCAGCAGACTATGACTCTAGCTCAGGTTCTTATTAATAATTAGTTGTGTAGCCCTCAGCAGATCAGATATAACGATGACTTCAATTTATTAATCTGAAGACTGACTGGATTAGAGATGACCTTGAAGATTCTCCTAATTTATGATCTCCCTTTGTAGCCTGACATCTTTAAAGGCTCTGTCTAGTAGTTTTCAGGATACCAGATACGGATGAATAGGGATCAGGTATGCCTGTCCAAAAGTCTAACAGGGAAGAATAATAAATTGTGCTTATTGCTACAATGACCAAGCAGTCGTTTAAATGGATGATATGAGGTCCTTCCAATGAAGACATAAAAGACAACCATCCCTTTGGTTTACGGAAGTATGAGTAAAAAAAGTCAGTATTTGAGTTGAAGTTTGTTTCCCAAACAGAACAATACCAAAATTGTATGTTACCACTCCCTCCCCTAAACAATAAAACAACTAAAAAGGAGCATAAAACCTTTCCAAATAATCTTTGAGCTAACCTCTTCTGAAGTGACTCACATAGAGGCTGAGCTTTCCTTGCAGTAGCTCTGTTGAATCTAAAGATGATGTGGTTTAAATCACCCATTTTATAGAAAAAGAAAAACATGAAGATAAGCGTGGTAACTGGCCTCAGCAGAAGGGACTGAAGAGCATTCAAAGCTGTTACCATGAGGCATATCCTGGGTGACCACCAAAACACATTTTCTCTCTTTCTTGACTCCAAATTCAATCCTAAGTGAAAGCACTTATGTTTGAACCTTTTCCCTCAAAGACACAGGAAATGTATTATTAAAAACATGCCTGACAATAATGCTTTGAAAAGCAAAGTAATAAACTGTACTTTCACTTTTTAACCACTATGAACACAAAATGGTATTTAGAGACAATGTAAATACAATGTATTTAGAGAGCTCTAGGGTCAGACAGTATTTGATTTAAATACCAGTTCTATGACTTACTAATTTTGTGATTTGGGGACTAGTTAACCTCAACTCTCTAAACCTCAAATTCTTGATTTGAGAAAGATGAATAATAATAATACAGGCAATACTTATACCCAAGGAGTTGTTGTGAAGATTAATTGAACCAATGCATGTAGTGCTCAGTAATATGTCTAGCACACAGAACGTAGTCAATTTTTGTATCATTTAATATTAATAAAAACATTAACTTGAAAAGTACCGAAATCAGGAGGAATCCATTTAATGTTTTAGTCTCAGTTCATAAACAATACGGATCCCAACTCTGTTGTTTAAAAAAATAATACTTCACAAGAAAACTGAGAGCTCCTTTATGGAATCCAACAATTAATTGCAGGTGTTGGTCAAAGTACTCAACTGCCCCCTTGATAATTAATACATCCTAGAGAACTTGAATTAGGAAAATCTACCAAAAGAGTAGAGGTTTCTGCTTTTGTCTAGAAATATTTCTTGCTTTTCTTTCTCTAGATTTAGTTGTGCAAAGTTAAAAAAAAAAAAAGTTGGTCAATCTGTACACAATTGACAGACATTGCTTCCCTAGAATCCGTGAAAACCAAAAATATTTCATGAAAATGTCAGCTGTCCTGTTCATTCTAAACTACATTTAAAAACAGACTGGTTTTAAGATAACACCATGATCTGGAAACCAGAGTACCTCAGCTATTTTAGTTGAAATATCATTTGGTAGTCACATACAGACACTACCCAAAAGTGAGCCTTTTATTTGTTAGAAATGGAAATCTGTTAGAGGTGGAAGTGTAAGAGAGCCTTATATTTATATTTACTTAGGTACGGCACATTTTAAATTGATCCATACAGAGGGTTGATTAAATTAAATTCCTCATGGCGCCTGGGTGGCTCAGTCGGTTGAGGGTCCAACTTCAGCTCAGGTCATGATCTCACAGTTTGTGAGTTGGAGCCCGTCATCGGGCTCTGTGCTGACAGCTCAGAGCCTGGAGCCCGCTTCATATTCCGTGTCTCCCCCTCTCTCTGCCCCTCTCCTGCTCACGCTCTGTCACTCTCTGTCTCAAAAATAAATTAAAACAAAAAAACATTAAAAAAGAATTTTTTTTAATTAAATTCCTCAAAATGTTTTTGGGGCACCTGGGTGGCTCAGTCGGTTGGGTGTCCGACTTCAGCTCAGGTCATGATCTCACACTCCGTGAATTTGAGCCCCGTTGTCGGGCTCTATGCTGACAGTTCAGAGCCTGGAGCCTGCTGTGGATTCTGTGTCTCCCCCTCTCTCTGCCCCTCCCCTGCTTATGCTCTGTCTCTGTCTCAAAAATAAATAAAAACATTAAAAAATTTTTTAAAAATTCCTCGAAAAGTTTTTAAAAAATCAATTACATTTGCTTTTATAAAAGCAAGGATATAAAAGACTTAACCATGTAATTAAGTTTACCTATTCATTGTAGTCATTTCACAGTGGAGGCAGGTTTCCAGCAGGGGCAAAAATGAGGAACTGTTGGGAAGAGTACAGTGTTAAATCTAGTAGGAATAAGAAAGCTTTGGACTTGAATCTACCACTGGCCAACTAAATGCCAAATGAACTCTGGTGAATTATTTGCACCCTGTCTCTAAGCCTCAATTTCTTCATCTGTGAAATTGAAGGTGAAATAGAAAAGAAGAAACAAATATTGAATAAATATTTTTTAAGTGTTAGGCCCTGTGCTGGGCATTACATACATCGCTCCATTACAACATCCTTAAGGATACAGCAGAGCCAGAATTACCATTTCTACTTCAGAGATTAGAGTACCAAGTCTCAAAGAGACATTTCTCCAAAGAAAATATACAAGCAGTCAATTAGCACAAAAAATGATGCTCAATATCATTAGTCATTAGGGAAATGAATATCAAAACCTCAATGAGGTTTTCACACCCACTAGGATGGCTAAAATAAAAAAAAAATACAGACAAATGTTGGTAAGATGTGAAGAAACTGAACCCCTCAAAAATTGCTTGTAGGATTGTAAAATGGTGCATGCCACTTTAGAAAGCAGTCTGGCATTTCCTTAAATGGTTAAATACATAGCTACACTACTCAGCAATTCCACTCTTAAGAGAACTGAAACATGTCCATACAAACACTTGTATGCCAATGTTCATAGCAACATTATTCATAATGGCCAAAAAGTAGAAACAAGTATCCATCAATTGATGAATGGATAAATAAAATGTAGTACATCCATACAATGGAACAGTCAGCATAAGAAGAAATGAATTATTATTGATACATGCTGCAACATGGGTGAACCTTAAAAATATTATGCTGAGTGAAAAAAGCTAGTCTTAAAAGACCACATATTGTATGATTCTGTTTATATGCAATGTCCAGAATAGGCAAATCCATACTGATAGAAAGTGGATTAGTGGTTGTGAGGGGGTGAGTGATAGAGGCAATGAGGACTGACTTCTAATAGGTATAAGGTTTCTTCATGGAATTAGTGGCAGTGGCTGCACAACTGTGGGAATATACTAAAAACCACAGCATTGTATACTTTAAAAAGGTGAATTTTATGGTATGTGAATTATATTTCCATGAGGCTGTTATAAAAAATATACTGAGTTTCAAAATTTAAGAATAGCAAAGCCACTCCCAGAGGGTTATGAATATTAAATGAACTAAAGCTTATAAGCACTCTGCATGGTGCCTGTGGGACACACTGAAGGTTCTTAATGAAATGTGACCTCTTTTCTCCCTTTGTCAAATGCAGGAACAATAGAAGTTAAATATAATTTAAATATAATTTTGATTCTAACCTAATAGCTCAATCAAGCTATTCTTGTCATCTTATTAGCAAAAAAGGAGAACTACATTCATGGGTATACAGTACAGTTAGGAAAACCAGTACATATCCATTATTAGTATGAAAGAAAATGGACTAACCAGCCTACATCTAAAGCTGGCCTAGGTGAAGAAGATTAAGAGTATACTTATGGTGATGAGCACTGAGTAATAGTACAGAATTGCTGACCTGAACTAATATAACACTGTATGTTAACTATACTGGAAGTGAAATAAAATTAAAAATATATATATACTGTAGACAACCAATTTAGTTATATACAATCTCAAAGAATTCCTCCCAGATCTCTTCATCTGATCATCTCAGGAACAATGGAACTGTAGCCACAAACATCAATTCCTTTTTAAAAAAGAATACTATTGTTTAATTGAATTTGGTAAACTCTAATTTAAATTGCTCTAATTTCAGAATTAGATATTCTGATGTTCAGGAAAGCACTTATTTTTTAAATCTTAAAACAAACAAGCAAGAAATTTGTGTCACATGCTATCAGATGGCTCTCCTGAAAACTGGTAACAGTGATTAAAACAATATAACAGGCAGGTCTTCATATGCCAATTAATTTTTCACCCCAGTGATAGTGAAGAATAGACAGGGAGACCTCTCCCCATGGGGTACACTACCTGTAGGAAGAGTTCTCTATATTTGTTGTTGTACCTCACTGTTAAGTGACCAATGAATTACTTGGCAAATAATGTTACTACTGATTACTATATTCTCATATTCTTTATTCAGCATTTCATAAATACCTCTCAAACTCTGTAAGAGTTCCTGCTTTGTTTAAATCAGTGTGGGAAGCACTGGAAAGATATCCTTTAAGGAGCCCCAAATAAGGGGTCCAAGAATTCTCTACACAAATGGTGATGGAATTTATATAAAAGCAACCCTCCCCAATAAAGCCTTTTACTTGTAAGACCTATGGATGACCAAAAACTTACCAGTGAAAATGTTCCTTAACTATCTTTGTCTCCTCCAAGTTTAGCAGAACTTTTTAAGCATAGGTATTTTATAAATGTTTATAGAATGCATGAATAAAAAAGAGAAGAAAGAAGAATAGAGGGAAGAATAAGAAAGAATAAATTTATTGTTTTGTTTTCATATAAAAGGACCCTAACTCCTCACTCTGCCTCATCCTCTGCTAACACACAGAACAGACCGCCACACTGGAATGATACAATATAGCTAATCACAAACAATCTTAATGATCTTAAGTTATCTTGTGCCGCCTTATCACAGGAAATTTCCATTAAACATTAACAAATATGTAGCACAGAGATCCCTACCGTGACATTTTTGGATCCATTGTGGGGACTAGATGATCAGAAAATAAAGCAAAACTGGTAGATGCAGTCCAATTTGGGGCACATTAATGAAGAAAGATGGGATCTGACCAAGCAGCCGAGGGCCAACATTATCAGAGAAGCCTATTTTATTTCATGGTTTTCCCAATATGTAGATCAAGGGGAGGGAGTTCTAGCCTTTGTTTCTTATAGCAATATAATGAGCAACGATTGTCCAACAGGAGTGACAGAGCATATTATATTGAAGGGAAAGGGGAGTAGTGATTATAAAATTAGAAGAAGAATATTTCAGTATACCTTTTTTTGATTTTACAGATCAGCAGAACAGAAAGTTCAACCAAATTTTTGCAAAGATATGTAACAATGATACCGCAAGTAGTCACCTTTGGAAAAAACACTGGACTAAAGATAAATTATAATTGATAAATTTATTAGGTGTCAATTTAAAACAGATTATTGGGGCAGCTGCGTGGCTCGGTCAGTTAAGCATCTGACTCTTGATTTTGGCCCAGGTCATGATCTCACAGGTCTTGACAGCATGGAGCCTGCGGGGTTCTCTCTCCACCCCCCCCCATAAATAAAGATTAAAACCAAATAAAACATCAGATTCTTTATACACAAAATGTAAGTGTGTTAAACCTAAAAGTTATAAAACATTGTATTAACTGGAATTATTAGTGGCATTCATATCTTTTCTCCAATTCTAGTTTTCTGTACATGAAGAAAACAAGCTAAGAATAGTTTCTATATGGCCATGCTACAAAGAGATGTACCTTTTAGTTCAAGGGTTATAAAATAATTTAACGCTAGATAAAAAATAAAGAGTTTTTTAAAGTACAATACATTCCACACTTACCAAAAACATCACAAGCATTAAATTCATCAATGTAAAGGAAGAAGTTCTTGCTTTCTACCAAAGAATTTAAAAGTAATAGAGTAAAATTTAACTAGTTTTACTTAACTAGTTGTAGAAGCACAGCTGCTCAGAAATTTAGTTTGTTAGTCTAGTGTTTTAGAGTCTAAAGGCAAATGCTTAATAATTTTCTACTCACTTATTTCATGAATACCACTGCGCATTCTAATTATAGGTTTGCCCAGTGTTAATGGTAAAATATGAATCGCTCCATCTGTGGCTTAAGTTAACTGGATACATCATATTACGAAATAGCACTAGTTACATGATTTTACTCAGGCTTATCAGTTGGATCCACTACAACAAAAAGTTTTTAAACGTTATAAAAAGTCTGTAGGTTCTGTTTTATTTTAGGCTCTTTCAAGGGCCAAAGAAGAATAGGGCCAGTTACACTTCAGCCTTCAAATCCTACCTAGTGACCCCAGGTTTCCATGCATACAAAGGCCCTAAATAATTTTCCACAGAGACCTGGCTATATAATACTGCCAGATCTTGGAGTTGCAGCTGAACCTTGGCATGCAAGCTCAGTCATCTGTCCCTTGTGAGGTCTGCATCATTACCCCATTCGACTTCCCTATCTTATTGGTGATTTCTTCTGCTGAGGCACTGCTTAGCCATTGGGGGTGGGGCAAAGAACTATAATAACAAGGATGTGGCCAATCTGAAAAAAAATGAATAGTCTGAGACTCAAGACAATGTCTCTGGTGAAATGCCAGTGCAGTGACATGATATTAGCAGTGGGAGGCCAGCACAAGGGACTTTCTGGGACATGGCCACCTGTGTTTTCTTCATTTTTGTGGAGGAAATGCAGCTGTCACCTGCAATACCTGGCAAGTCTGGCAACACTCACAGAATCATTCTGATCTGATACACAAAGAGGGCACCAATCAAATTGGCCAAGAGGAAGTTTGATAGACTGCCTTGAATTCTAGGTAGGACAAGAACACAACCAAAAACACCAAGCACACTGGTTCCCAAAGTCCCCAGGCAGTCTCGGATGACCTTCAGCATTATTTGCCATAGCTATACTAATTGTTTCTTCACATCCTCCCTCCCACACCCCCCGCCTAAATCAAGTCACTGAAAAAGAAAATGATACAGCTTCATGGAACAAAGTAGAAGCAGAAACATGTAAACTGAAGTATGTGAGAAGCTTCAATAGAAAACAGTGAAAATCAACAGCACTGGCCATAAAAAGAAACTTTCTTCCCCAGACTCCAAGCATGAGGTCTGCTTCTCTTCCTTTGAAAGGAAGACACACAAGAATTAGAAAGGTAGTAAAGAGATGTTAGCAAAAGGGGATTGTCTACCTAATAGGAAAAATGAAAAAGCACTGGAAAGGAATTCAAAGTTATGGGATTTAAAGTTACTTAACTCTGTAATGGTAACCCAAAGAAATAATTTCAAGAAATTAAAAAAAAAGACTTTAACAGTTTTTAGCAGTGGTTTCAACTTCAAAATAAAGTTCATTACTAAAACAAATTACACTAATTGTGTACTTTATTGCAAAAGCCTCAGACTTTCATTCATATCCATTCACTTCATTTATACTGCCCAAGTCATGTAAATAAAAAATTCTGTTGTAGCAAAGATCTAAAGTTGAAATTTAACAAGAAAGAAATTTAACATAAAGGCAAGTTTTAGTAATAATTCTGTCTTTCATAGTTGCAAATCACATCTCTTGGTTTTTGCTTTAATCTGGTTGTGATTTTAGCGATTAAATGTTTGATTTTCTCATCCACTCAACCTCATCTCCACAATGATTTAAGATTTCTTTCCATTCCATGAGTCCTTAAGATTCATCATTTTAAACAGCTATTTTTAGTTAATCTGTCCTGCTTAATTTACACAATATAACGAAATTATTGTTGTTCTTTACCTGAATTTCTTCTAAACAATGATTTTATGTACACAGAATCTCTTCAAAATTTCTAGTTTTTTTCCTATATCTAATGAATAGGCTCAAATTTATGAGCCTCATATTCACAAAGCTTAATTTATGATCAGTTAAAAGACGTGTATTGACTATACACTTTCCTGAAAACTACTATTTAAATGGTATAATCCAAAGGTCTTAATGAAAAAACAGAAAGAAAATGATAGGGTACACTGGTTCTTTGGGTGGTTTTATGTGAAGGTGAAACACTATATCATCAGTACAGTGCTGTGTTTTTAGAGTGTGGACTTTGGAGTCAGAGAGAGTAGAGTTCTACCTCCTGATTCGTAACAGCTGTTGAGACAAGTTTGCTAGCTGACTTCTCAAGTTTGCTCCTTTACTCATAAAACAACACTGTTGTAGGAAATGAATGAAATGATTGACATAAACACTTCTCACAATATCTGGTCTATAGCTATGTGCTGAACAAATTGTAGTTATTGATATATATTTATTACTAGGAGAAGTACATTCTTTCTTTTTTCTTGACTTTTAGTTTTGACCCAAATGTAACCAAAGCTCTGTGACAGTGCTTCAAAAAACCAAACATGTCCCTCTCCTCAGAATGCTTAAGGCATGCTGAAGGAGACTTGAAGTTACAATGTAAGGCAGATTTCACAATTCCTTAAAGGCGCTACGGAAAAGATAAAAATGAGGAAAAAAACAACTAATGCTTTTTAAAGGAAATGATATTTGAGCAGGACTATGAAGCATGCACAGGTGTTCTGTAAAAGGAAACAGGGAGATGAGAAGCAGAAAAAGTGAAAACTTTTTAGGCTGTATAGGGGTGCTTGGGTGGCTCAGCTGATTGAGCATCCGACTTAGGCTCAGGTCATGATCTCACGGTTTGTGAGGTCAAGCCCCACATCAGGCTTGCTGCTGTCAGCACAGAGCCTGTTTCAGATCCTCTGTCTCCCTCTCTCTGCCCCTCCCCTGCTAGTGCTCTCTCAAAAGTAAATGAAACATTTAAAAAACAACAATAATAACAACAAAAACAAAACAAAACAAAACAAAACCCCTTTCCGACTGTATAGCCTAAATAGTAGACAATTAGTAAATGCTGGCTAAATATGGAATGTATGAATAAAAATCTCTATTTTATTCTGATCTTACCTATGGACATAATGTGTTCATTAAGCATAAGAAGAATATGCTGCTGACAACCAAATTAGTTATAGACAACTCCACAAAACTCCAAAGAGTCCCTCCCAAATATTCCAGAACAATGGAGCTGTATCCTTGAACATTACTTCTGTTATTTTTAATTTTTTTGAACATTACTCCTTTTAAAGAACACAATTACTCAAATGAATTTGGTAAGTCATGGAATTAGGTTAATTTTGGAATGAAGTAAATTCGTATTTAGCTAGTTACCAGAAATGCATTTATTCTGTAAATAGTGACAAAGTGGCTCTACCTATCAGTGAAGTCCTACTTTATCTTTGCCCTACATTAGCAGAGGGACCTCAGTTTCTGTCAGTCACGTAATCTACTAGTAGATATCATTATTTATAAACAGCCTCTAGAACATATGTAAGCTCCTGACTACACCTTAAGGAATTCTACTTCTTCCGGTATCAAAAACTGACATCTATAAAGCTCCTGTTCCAGATTACCTTTCAGTATCAGCTCATTTGTGGAGCAGAGACAAAAGGGCATTTTCTGAGCCCACTTAACAATTAAGCTCTTTCAGGCTATCATTAAGGAAGCTACCTAATTTCCACAGACACTATCTGCTCACTCAAAGTAGATCTCAGAGGAGTAGTATTTAGCAAAAACATTCTTAAGAGAAGGATCACTCTCACGGCTTCTGTGTGTAGGCATATGGCATGGTGGGGCACACCAACATAAATGTGTTAGTGCTATAGTTTTCAAGATACTGGCTGAACGTTGTGGGAGATAAGATATGCATGCAAGTAATCATAACACAAGCTGAAACACACAGAGAGCTTTAAGTCATGAGAATTCATTAATGGCAGGGATTATTTACTTTATCTACAGTTTAAAAATAACTATTGAACATCTGATGTATATCAGGTACTGGGCTGGGGAAGGGGAGGGGGAATGAATCAAGACATCCCATCCTCAAGAAACTTCCAGTCTAAAGTAAAGTAAGTGCACACAAAAAGCAAATTTCAAGATAACAGGTACAGGATGCCACAGACAGAGAGAAAAGGAGAATGAGTCCAATATGGGAATCTAGGCAAGGCTTCTTGGAAAAACTACAGTGTCCGTTGAAAATTCCAGAAGGTCAGGGTCATAATTTTTTTTTTAAACCAATGTATATCCAAGTGGCTAACATAGTACCTAGCACATGATAGAAATGAAAATAAGTTTTGAAATGAAGTGGTAGAATTAATCAATCAAAGAGAGGTATAGAGGGCATTTCAGGTGAGAAAAAGCATGCAAACATGAAATAATTCAAACTAAGCTATAAGCAGGTTAGTAGTATTAGAACCTAAGGCTCAGGCAAAAAGTAACTGGAAATAGGGATAATATATTTTAATATTCTGGATTTCACTGAGGTTCTGAAACAGAAAAAAGGTTGATGATCAAAAATGTTTAATGTAGCAACTTGAACAATTCATTTACTCTATTTTTCAAGACATGCAAAGTACTACCAAGAAGAAGAAGAGAAAGAGATTAATTCCTATTTAGGATTGCTAAAGTGGCACATGGTGAGGATTTATTAAATGTCTGCTAAGTCAATGACATTGTGATAACACTGCCCATTCATCTGAGTTATGATATTCAAGATCCGAAGTATAAAGGTTCCACATGGAGTGAAAGCTGTTGGATAAAGTGGGAAAAAGAAAAGAAAATCTATTTCCAGATTTTGTGTCCAAAAAATACAAATGAGGAACTTGTGTTAGCTGGTTTACAATTATTTGACTACAGGGTCTCAAAAATTACACATAGCACAGCATCTAGTATGTTGAAAATATACTAAGAAAATCTGAGAAGGTATACATGAAACAGCCCCTTGTTAACTGCAAATTCATGATTAATCCATCATAGTGCAGGATAGAACAAACAAGTGAGTTATTCCAAAAAAGTGGCAGGCCGGTAATATAGTCCCAACTGTATTAAAAGAAAAACTGCTAGCTTAGAAAATCTAAAGAATTCCTTCTTAAGTGCACTTTAAACAGAGGATAAAATATTTTCAATAAGTAGTATCTACACACACAGACATACAAATTCAAATTTTGGCTAGTTAAAGAAGCATTTAAAATGAATTTGTTGAAAGCTACCAACTTTAAAGACACATAGGCTGTATTTGCACTAGTTAAGCAAGAGAAGAAAAACTGGCAAGGAAATGAAAAACATATTGGACACAAAAATCTAAAATACATTGCCTGCTTGGCTGTCTGCCTAGCAAGGTTGTTGAGGTAGAATGACTAGTGAATTAATCCAGACAGGTGGGTCTGAGGAAGTAACAGACAAAGGCACAATGCAACTAATGACTGAAAAATCGATAATGAAGATCTAAATCTAAAGTTTGGAAGGTTTTTGACAACTACTCTGCAAATTAAGGTTAACATCACTGTCTGATGCTGATCAAATTGGCCAGATGTCAAAGTATAATTAAAAAAAAAAAAAAAGATTTCAAATGAACAGCATGTATCCCAGATCCAAGCACCCGTTAAAATGAAGAGAGGCCCTTCATCTGGGTAGTTTCTAGTTCAAATGCATCCAAAGACTCAGGAGACAGTCAGTGATTCTTTAACATTGGTTAACAGAAATAAGAGTTAATTTGCTCAGACAAAATTCTTTCCTAATGAATCACTGCCCTTCAATTTGCTCCTTTATTTAACATTTACAAAGGTTGTTATTGACGTCTACTGTATGTCACTGCCAGGGGACCAAGCTGTGTCTGTACTTAGAAAGAACACAATGGAGAGGAGGTGGAGTTAGAATCAACACTGAAGCTTGCCTTCCTCAGACTGCCAAACACATCCTAGCCTAACAGTCTCATCCTAAATACTGTACAGCCAACTAAATTGATCACTGTACTGAACAGAAGACAAGCCTTCTGCATTGTAAGAATTGACAGAACAAAGATAGACAAAAATAACTCAATAAAACTATCAACAACAAAATTTTAATATGCCTTCCCTGTTATTTTTTAGTAGACAGATTATTTAGCTGAATATGATCTCTTCACAAAATAAAAACAAGTTTTTAAAACATCTGCAAGCTTTCCTGTGCCTTTTATGATCCATAAACCCACTTTTAAAATTATACAACTGTTTTAACAATAGTTCTCATATTAAGAGTGGCCGGATTCTAACTGAAATAAAACGATCTTCATCCAAAATTAAGGGAAATGTTACTACAAATTTTAATTCATCAATAACAGGGAATGTTTATTGAGAATTATTAGTGTACCAGGTACTATGTTAAGCTCTTTGCATTGAGTATGTCCCTTACTTTTCAAACCAATCCTGTAACTTAGGTATAATTACTATCCTCACTTATAAAAAACTAAAGAAACCAGAGCCAGAATTTAAACCACATAGTCTGACATCAGTAATGCTTCAGAAAAGTAGCTTTTTTATTTACAGTTATGAAGTAGTTTTGCTCACTCAAGACAGATCTTAAAATTATAGTAATATGATAGATCATTTTCTTTTTTTTTTTTAATGTGTACTTATTTTTGAGAGAGGGAAAGATAGAAAGAAAATACAAGTGGGGTAGGGGCAGAGACAGAGAGGGGGAAAGGATCCAAAGCAGGCTCCATGCTGACAGCAGGGAGTGCGATGTGGGGCTCGAACTCCCTAACAGTGAGACCATGACCTGAGCCAAAGTCTGATACTTAACTGGCTGAGCCACCCAGGTACTCTGTGAAAGATATTTTCTACCAGAATTATTACAGACCTGATATTTACTATAAAGAAGAAGTTAACATACTTTCTTTCTACCTCTTTTATTTTACTGGATTTTAAAGATTCTGGGAATTGAATCTCAACATAAAGCATTTTTTTCTTTATTTCTATTTTTCTTCATGAAGAAAACTGCCATTAAGAAGAATGAACTTGCATGGCTAGCAGTTTGACACGGATGCCAAAGAATGATGAAATTTGGAAACACAATACCCAAATCAACTCACACCTGGGAAAGGAAGTCAATAAAAGTTGTCACTGAATTACTTTATCATTCTTCTCAATGATACCAGGCTTCTTCTCAATAACTTGATCACAACTAAATAAAGTATCTGTTTCTCAGCCATTAAATTATGTAGGAAAACCAAAATAATGCAGTAGTCTAAATGAAATGGGAATGGCAATTACTATATAAACTATACTAAAGTATAACCACTCAGAGGATGAGACTGTATAACTCTCATATATCATCTAATAAACAATTACTAAAAGAAAGTCCATGCTTAGAAAATATTATGCAACAGTATCTATCAGAGTAAAAAAAATACATAACTTGTCAACCACTGGGTCCCACAATCTTATTTGTATGTCAGCTATATTAGGAACCTGGAATTTACTTGTACATGAGAAAAGGTTCATATATGGAATCTAGGGTTAGAACAGTGTGACAGTTAAAAAGCTCTGGAGTAAAAAAGGCCAATATATTTCTGTCACTACTAACAGCATTAAGAAAATACTTAACCTTGCTGTGCCTCAGTTTCCTCATCCGTAAAATGAGCATAACGATACCTAACTCACATGTTTTTCTTGAGGATTACATGAGACAATGTTATAGAAACAATCAGAACACAATCCAACACAGTAAGGTCCTGTGTAAATAGCAGCCTAGCAACTGGACAGAAGTGAGAAGGAAAATGACATTTCCCCCTTCTTTTCTGGGTTTGGTGGGAGTTATCTTCTTACCTCTTACTGTATAATCCTCTCCTATCATCTAGTATCCCTCTGCTCACCCGGTGCCCAGTGTGTGCAACTTTTTACTGTAGATCCCTGCAGTGATTTGTCATCAATAGTGTATCACACATTCCAAAATAAATGAATTCCCTTCTCCTTTAATTAAAACTTCTCTCCTAGGAACTAAGTAATCCAACTTAACTAAGTTTTAAAAATACATTAACATTCTGACAGATTATGCTTATTAACCCAAACCAGTCACTGGTAAAATATAAAGCACTGAAACAAAATTAAAATTTAGACAAAAACAGACAGACCAGCCTTTCCTAAGAATTTGCCTACAGACCTGCTCCTTTAAATCATTTCTATTAGCCATAGCTTCTGCCAATATAATCCACAGCTCTACCAGGTTCTTAATATTTTCAAAATAGATTCCATAGCAGTGTGTAGATTTACAGTCATTTGCTCATGAGCTGCCAATGTCACCAATGTCACTGCCAATTTCACAGTAACTACAAAACCATATATTTTGATGTTAAAACCTCAGAAATTGTAGAATTTTAAACTTACTTTGATCAGATGCTAACATCTAGAATAAAATATGTTTCATTTGTTTATGGAATTCATTTCTTAAATATCTCAACATTAAATGCATTAAAGCTGGTGAATATCAATAGGGACCAAACTGTAATTTTTAATGGAACTTTGAACCTTTGACTTTCTTCAATTTTCCCAGTTAATGAAAGGGTGGAAAACTATTACGCACACTGTGAAGTAAATGGATCCCAAAAGAATCTTCTAAAATCAAAAGAATAGAACAAATCTGAAAGCTCAAAGTTTTCTCAGTCTAAACCAATACTTAATCAGACATTTAATTTTGTTTGAAAACTGTTTTATTTTTAACTGTCATGCAATAGAAACAGAGCAAAATGAAGATTCAGGTTAATTTGGGTTTTTGTTCTTTGCACTAAGACAGCCCTTATTTTAGTTTTGAGCTTGATAAGGATCTGCTTTTACTCATTCATTTACTCAATATATACTTATTAGCGTAAGGCATAAAGGTTCCAAAAGACATAAAACAACTTAAAAGTCAACCATCTAGATTATGAAACCAAGAACACTGTCTATTTGGGAAGAAGAGTGGGAAGGGTCAACACTGAGATTTTGTCAAACTAGAACCTATTCTGTGAGAAATTCATACATCCTAAAAAATGCTTACAAAAGCTAAGTGCTTCCACCCCACCGATCCCGCCATGACTTCCACTTAAAATCATAATTGTTTATGTAAACATTACAGTTGGTTAAAGAGCCTGTATTTTTTTCACTGGCTGAAAAGCACTGAAAAACTGCCAGTCATTACCAGTTCCCCTGCAAGTAACAAGCTTTTGATGGAGCAATAAATAAAACATCATGTAATACGTTCATATGTTAAAGAACAGAAAGTAATACTTATGTACTTTCAAAAAGTACAAAAATAAATTCACAAAAATAAATTCAGTTGCTAGGCTTCAATATGGTTCTCAGAATTTAAGCCCCACTCACTGAAGTCTCCTATTGCTATTGAGAAGGTCATTACCAAAGCCCAAGACTCAATTTCAAGGTTGGGACCATAGACAGGCTCACCTCTAAATCTACTTTTTTCAAAGGTTGTTCTGTATCTTCTGGCAGACAAAATTCTCAACTCTAGCAGTCCTTTCTTGAAAGGTAAGGGAAAGCCACTCAAGAAATGTTACTTTATCTATTTACTAAGTACCAGTACTATGTTTCAGGCATATACTAAAAGATATGGATACAAGAATTAATAAATGCTCAGGGAATTTATAGTTCAGTTGAAAAAGAGGTGTATACAACTCTCTATGATAAAAGATGATTTAAAAAAGAACTCAGCAAGTTGCACAAAGTATTAAGAAACTACAAAAGAAGCAGTGATATTGCCTCTATCTGAAGTCAGGGATATCAAATATGAACTGATTCTTGATAGGAAGAAAGTCGATGGCATTAAGCAAAGGCAAACACTGCAAAGTGAATGATAATTCTAGAAATAAGGAGTTGCTGAGATATGCCTAGACTGAAGAGTACTTGACAGAGATGGGGATGAAAAAAAGTGAGAGCTAGAAAATGAAGATTCTTTAAATGCCATGCTAAGGAACCTAAACTTTTCCTTGTAGAAAGGATAATGATGTAGAGAGATCTATGATAGATTCCTGTCACGAAAAACTAAAATTCCTAACAAAAAACTTAGCATTCATACTGAAAATCGTGTTTAAGTTAAATGAGTTTAAAATTTATTTTTCTTTTCCCACTTAAATCAAATGTACTGGGTTCCTACAGCTTTATCTGGAATTTAATGTCTACACAATATTCTATCTTTATATACATTATAAGCTTATTAAGTACAAAGTCTGAGTCCTTAATAGTTCTTCTGAATACAACGTAGTCTTTTTCATTTTGGTATTTTCCACTCTCACAAGCATGGTGTTTAACAAATAGAAGGCACTCAATAAAATATGAAGAGACAGGTGGTGTATTAAAACACTTACAGAAAACAAAAACTATTAGAATTTGCTCTATACCAAAACAATTTCACAAAATGAACTGCCTGTCCACTGGTTTTCCACAGAAAATCAAGGCCACACAGGCCTTGCTGAAAGGATGGAATATCAATTGCTACACTCACAGCACACAGCAATCTAAGCTGCTCTAGGGCAGCACCTCTTTATCCCAACAGTTGTAGAGATCAAATTGCAGCTTGGCCATGCACAGGCACAAAGAGTTAGCAGACATCTTAGGGCATTCCAAATGGTATGCTCTTTGCTCCCAGTTATCTGCCAAAGTAGTCATCCTTCAGGCACAGGGCTAATCTGGGGCCTATCCGTGAAAAAGCTACTGGAGGCTTGGCTCCTTTGCACTATGATGTCAGATCACTGGAAAGTCAGATCACCTGGGAACCCAAGTGAGGTCAGGCCACAGGGCTAGTTTGGCATGGAGGTTATTCCCAGTTCCCAGGCTTCCGACTCAAGCCTAGGGAGCTAGAGACCTCAGCTGCCAGAGGACTAGGGTTTCTGGACTGAAAAATTTCCAATAGAAGTCTTCATTTCTATCTTCTCAAGTTTCCTCTATGCCACACAGGCAAAAATGATGAAATCTTACCAAGGTCTGCTGATCAGTTCTGTGTCATCTTCCCTCAATAAGCATATACCAAGGGCTTCAGTTTAAATTATCTCCCACTGTTAGGTCTTAGGGAAGGATAAGCAATTTCTGCTATCCCCCAGTGAATCAAAAAATCCCTTTTTATGCCTGCAACAAGTCACTAAGAAAGGCTGTTGGCACTATGTTTTCATGGAGTTTGGCCTAAAACTCAATGAGATTCAGCTACTCCATGCTTATGTCCAGGGTGAAATAACAAGACATTCCAAGAAGCCAACCAGAAGCAAGTTAGTTCAGTCCGCACCAGTTCTGCCACAGGTGACCTTCATCTTTAAAAAACTAAAAAAACTAGAATGGGAATAGAGCAAGCCAGAAAAGGGAGGACATTCAAACATGACTTCACCTTAAGATACCATACATGGGACTAACACCAGGGACACTGCACCTGGGACAGGATATAAATGTGTTCTTCACTCAGTGAAACTCTATATTTCTGTTGACAATTTTAGCCCAGTAACCCACACACTGCAATTTGAATCTCCTATTATCACATCAACTCTTTTTTTCCTTTTCCCCTAACAACCCAATAAACGTTGGGAATATTCTGAAGGTGTAGCTTCCAAAGTACCTCAATTTTAACATCTCAGTTTCCTCACTTGTACAAGACGTACCAAGGCCATTTTTAGCTTTCAATAGCCAATGCATCCATTCTATCTAAGTCCAGCCCATATAACCCATAAAGACAGACTGAATCTCTTAAAGGGTTTTGTGGAACTGGACAAAAGGCAACAGGCTACATTACTACTCTTGTATTCTTTTCTTTCCTATACACAAAGAACTCACTTTCCCCAATTAAAAACAAACTTTCAATCAAATTCCTAAGAATTGATTCCTGAGAGCCTGGTCTTAGACAAACTAAGTAATGGGCACTATGGAAAGATGATTCCAGTTTCTCAGGTGTCTAAGTGTTTGTTTAGATTCTGTATTAAAAATGAGAATATCACACGCATTAGATTAGACACTATTAACACTAGCCAAGAAGATTCTTATAGTGTCATATAGTTTCACACTATTTGTGACACTATCCTGCTATGGCTTTCAAAGGCAAATGAAAGCTCCTTTTCCCCCTTATTATGGTACACTTAAAATGCTTTAAAACAGAATTCTTCAAAATAAAATCTTAATAAGCAGATGAACCAGAAATCTTGTGGGTTTTTTTTGGAGCCAAGATTGACCATGTTAATTCTTTCCTACTGCGTGCTTTACTGACCCTTAGAACCATTATCTTGCAAGGCAATCTATTATGACATTAATCAGATATATTATACATTGTTATGTTAACATGAGTATGCATGTTGAGAAAGCTATGTCTTTACAACTTGCTGGGTAATTTATGAGTCATTTTAACTTTTTCTGAATTTCCACAGTCCAGTTTCCTACAACACTGAATGATCTATATATTTTCTCATTAGAAATATCAGATCCAATGGTCTATTAGAAAGACCATTTGGATCTTGATTTTTAAAATATTACATATATATTACAAATATATACAGCTTGATGGCCATTCTAACTTCTTTAATTTTGCTCCTTCACAAATGAATGTTTCCTAGATACCCTAGATATATCTGCATTGAATAGGAAGTTCGTTATGGTTGACTTAAGTACAACTGTGATTTATGGTAATGTGTAAATTATTTAAATAAGAATATTTAATGACTTAAATAAATCTCATGACCTTAAACTAGTAGTTTCTAGGAAGGAAGGTAGAAAGCCAAGTAAGCTGGCTTTCTACAACAATTTCTATTCATTTGTGATATACAACAGTATTCAGTGTTTATCTCAAAAAAAACCCTAAAACACTACTGATGATAATAGCCTAAAATAAATAATCCAAACTTTAATTATCCAAAGTTTAATTAGTTAATAGTTAACCTAGGCCACAGGGTCAAATTAACTAAATATAAGAATAAGTTAAGATACTTTATGTTAAGAGAAATAAAAATTCCAATATTCTTACAGAAAAGCATAAACCTAAGTACAAAGAATTACAGAATTATTCATTAAATGCCACAGAACTTAGACTGTCCTATTTATGATATTAATAATTATGATCATTATGCATGGTTCCAACTAACTGCCTCATAGGAAATAAGAAATATATTTTTTAGAAGATCAGATGCCCTATTCCCTCCCTAAGACAAGATCTTAGTACCTTTATAATAGCTGACATCTTAGCCCTTCTAGCTTTCTCCAGCTGACCCCACACACTGAAGCAGAGTTACAAATGCCCAAAGAAAGAAGACCCACTAGGGAAAATTGTATTCGCTCAGCTTTGCATGCATCAGTGGACTTCACAGTAGATAAATATACCCTACAGCCAGATTAACTGACACAGTGAAGCAAAAAGGGAAATTTGAGATTTAGCCACTTCATCTTAAACCTCTTTTTAAGTAAGGGGTGGTTTGTTTTTACTTCAGCTTTCACTATATAAAAAAATCTGCCCCTAAGGACTCACACATTTCTAATGCTAATCATTTAAAAAAATGTTTCCACAAACCTTAAGTTTCTAATACACCAGTTATGATTTTAATAGATTCGTAATTACGGTCTTTGCATTTCACAAATGACACAAAAGTTTTAACACAGAGGAAAGTATGCTTTTATTATTAGCTCTTTGCACACATATTTAAAAGCAGGACTTCTTTAAAAGCTTAGGAAAATTTGACAAGTTATGTAGAATCTTTTAAAATACATGGGGAAGTTATAAATTAGCCTACTGATGTTTTTTCTCAACTCCATTTCCAAGAACCCTCCCCCTTTCTCCACCCAATTACCTCACAAAAGACTCCAAGCCAGAACTTCCACTAAGGAGTTGTTTGCCTAAAATACCTAACCCCAAGGACCACCAGAATAGCCTCACCTACCTAGATTCTCAAACTCTTCCTGTGGAACCAGCTTCCTGTGACTAGTGAAAATCTGAAAACTGCAGAAGAGTTTCCTAAGTAGGATTAGCATTTTAAGTGAAGGGGAGGAATTTTTTATATCTAATTGAAATTATAAATAGCAGTCAACCTGATCCTCAAGCCTCATTTCTCATTCAAGTAAAAGTGAGGATACATCCAGACAAAATTTGTTGTTGCAAGTTTCTACCTTGCCTTGGAGGTGAGGGGTGGGGAGACAAGGACCAGCCCCAGGTGAAGTTTAACCACCAAAAAATTAACTTTGGGACCTTCCAATATTTTTCTCTGACAAGCTTATTCTCTTTCCCGCATCCCAGGCACCGAGTGTTACATGCTGCCCTCTTGCCAGTATTTTTCAAGATAAATATTCAATTCTGAAGTGCAGATTATCTTGCTTTTTAGATGTCCTCAAGAACACATATACAGCTTTTTGGCCTTTGATGTTTCCCACTCCCTTTGCCCACAGGTACAATACTGCGTGCTGTGCACACAAAGCAAAGGACAAATGTTGACAAAAAGATTCTTCTCACTTGCTAGTGTCACCATTACAGTTACACAGTTTCCCAAAACTAAAAGTTCAAGAGCCATTCTTCCTTTAGAAATACAGGGATTTTCAGTGGTTTAATAGGCCCCAAGGGGGACTATTTTGGTATAGATTTCTATTGGAAATGTTTCTAGAAAAGTAATCTCTGCACACTATGACCCTTCTCTTCCCCCCTGTATTCCCTAACCTACACACTCCTACATCTTTTAAATTTCCTTCAATTTATTTATTTATATATTCAGTTATCTATTTGTATATGTATTTTTTCTTTAAATTTTTATTTTTGAGAGAGAGAGAGAGTAGGGGAGGGGCAGAGAGAGAGAGGGAGACACAGAATCTGAAGCAGGCTCCAGGCTCTGAGCTGTCAGCATAGAGCCCAACGCAGGGCTTGAACTCATGAACTGTGAGATCATGACCTGAGCCGAAGTCGGATGTTTAACCGACTGAGCCACCCAAGTGCCCCTGTATATGTATTTTTAATTAAACTTTTCTTTTGCGATAACTGTAGATTTACATGAAGTTGTAAAGAAATAATGGAGACATCCTGTATACTCTTTATATATTTCTCCCATCTTGCCATATCACAACTAGGCCATCAACACTGACACAATCTACTTGTCATATTCAGATTTCTCCAGCGTTTTTTCATTTGTGTGAATGCGCATGTATACATTTAATTGTATACAGTTCTATCACAGGTGTAGGTTTACATATTTGCCACTGCAAATCATGATACAGAACAGTTCCATCAGCCCATAAGGATCTCTTGTGTTCAACTTTTATAACTACATCAACCTGTCTCCTTAATTCCTGGTAACCAACTATCTGTTCTTAATTCTACAATTTTACCATTTCAAGAGTAGTATATAGATGGAATCATACAATATATAATCTTTTGAAAAGTGGCTCTTTTTCCCGCTCAGCCTAATTCACTCAAGATCAGTTTAAAGTTTTACAATTAAAGTTTTTAATAATTCACTCCTTTTTTATTGCTGAATAACATTTCAAGGTATGAGTGTACCAGTTGTTTAACCATTCACCCAGTGAAGGATATCTGGACTGTTTCCAGTTGTTGGTTATTACCAAACAAGGTGCTATTAACATTTGTGTAAATTTTCATTTCTCTGGGATAAATGTTCAAGAGTGCAATTGCTAAGTTATATAGTAATTGCATATTTAGTTTTATAACAGTCAGAATGTTTTCTATAATGGCTGTACCATTTTACATTCCTAATGTAAATTTTCAGTTACTTCCTTAGATTAAATTCCTTACTGGTGGAGTTGAGACACAATGCCTTTTTTTAATAGATATACAAATTCATCTTCATAAGTATGTTGGGACCATGTTTTTCCTTCCAAGTGTATCATGGTAAACTGGAAAGGTAAAATCATGATCAGGTCATGATCTCACAGTTTGTGAGTTCGACCCCACACCGGGCTCTGTGCTAACACTTCAGAGACTGGAGCCTGCTTAGGATTCTGTGTCTCCCTCTTTGTCTGCCCCTCCCCTGCTCATGCTCTGCCTCTCTTTCAAAAATAAACATTAAAGAAAAAAGAAAAATATAAACAGACATAGAGAATACACATAACAACATAAAAATTATGAATGAATATATACATATATCCCCTCTGTATCTCTTGGGAAAAAGTAAATTATAAGCAGACACCTTCTATTGTGCTAGTACCCAAAGATGTTTTCTAGGATCTTTGTAAGACACCTAAAGATAGGTGACTGGCTGGCTCAGTTAAAAAAGTGTGAGACTCTTGATCTCAGGGTCTTGGGTTCGAGTCCCATGTTGGGTGTAGAGATTGCTATAAATAAATAAATAAATAAAAACTAAAAGCAATTTTTTAAAAAGAAAACCTAAAGATAAGGGTGCCTGTGTGGCTCAGTCGGTAAAGTGCCTTACTTTGGCTCAGGTCACAATCTCACAGTTCGTAGCTTCAAGCCCTGCATCAGCTCTGTGCTGACAGCTTGGAACCCGAAGTCTGCTTCAGATTCTGTGTCTCCCTCTCTCCCTGCCCGTCCCCTGCTGGTGCGCGCTCTCTCTCTCTCTCAAAAATAAATAAACATTAAAAATAAATAAAGTACATCTATATAAAAAAAGAAAACCTGAAGATAATACTTACATTTTTAAAAAGATACCTGACTGAAATCTTACTGTAAAATGAAATAAAACAAAAGCCTATACTTAATGTGCTCCTATCTGGTCTAAACATACAGATGTGCATGTATGCATGCACATGCACACACATACCAAGAGTAAAAATGCTCTCTGCATTTAATATTGTCGCTAAATGTTTTGCACATATATGAAAGGAAAATAAAAAAACAGGTGAGAATTCTTTGGTGGGAGCATATTTCATTGTATGCAAACCTGAGCAAAAATTTACAAAAATCATCATATAGCAAAAACACCCTACATTTTCTTTTAAACCTTTATGACAGAAGAGAGCGTGAAACTGAAGACGAATAGCATTTCAAATCAGAACACTTCCTAAACACAAACCATTAAGGTACGTTACATGAAAATTACATGAACTGCAACAAAAATCTGTAATTTACATTTACTTTACAAAAACTGTTCGGATACAAATCTAGAAAATGTTATAATATTTTTACCACACACCCTTTGGAGAGATTTCCAAATTCAGAGTGCAGACTCTCAAAAAAAGCAACAAACAATATACTTTTTTGATGATTACGCCACTGCCACACTATCCTCTCATCAGAGACTCTTCCTTTGGACTCTTGCCAGATATTATCTGCAGATTTCTCTCTGTAGAACTGCCCCAATGCCACATCTCCACTGGGTTGCCTAAGTTTCACCTTTTCCTCTCCTAGTGTGATAGTTCAACTCAGTACAGCTACAATTTTATATTGATGTTATGAGAAGGAGTTTTCTGAAAAATTTCAAGTTATAGAAAACTAAGGGAACACCAAGATTTCAGATGAAGGAAATCTGACATGTGCCTAAAAAGCCAATTATCAGTATCCTATCTAAAGACAAAAACAAGAGAAAAATAATTCACCTAGTGAGCAACTTACTATTCTGTATAGAGGTAATAAAGCCCTAGAAATTTTAGAAATAATTCACCAGCACCACAAGCACTAATCACCATGTCTGGATATTCAAAACACACACCCACACCCACAACAACCCTGTTATGTTTCCTAGAATTTCACACACACATATATATCATGTTACCTCTTCAAAAAATTGACAGTGTTGCTATTGTTTAAAGTATTTTTGTTACATTATCTGGAATAAGATTAACACACTAAGTCCTGGAGAACAAATCCAGGCCACCAACTGTTCCTTTTATAGCCCATGAGCTAAGAATAGTTTTTTGTTTTTAAATGGTTATATAAGTACCTGCATAATATTGATTTTGCCTCCTGGGCTGCAAACCCTAAACTATTTACTATCTGGCTTTTTGCAAAAAGGTCTGCTGACCCCTGATCTCAGGGATCAGTGTAGAAAAGTATGTAACAGAAATTAATAAAATTTATGACTATTAACTAATTGATTTAATTTGCAGCAAAGTAGCCTTGCGCCCTACTCCTATTTAATTGTGACTCCCTAAGTACTGATGCATAGGGGCACCTGTACCCCAATGTTTATAGCGGCACTCTCAACAATAGCCAAATTATGGAAAGAGCCTAAATGTCCATCAACTGATGAATGGATAAAGAAATTGTGGTTTATATACACAATGGAATACTACGTGGCAATGAGAAAAAATGAAATATGGCCTTTTGTAGCAACATGGATGGAACTGGAGAGTGTGATGCTAAGTGAAATAAGCCATACAGAGAAAGACAGATACCATATGGTTTCACTCTTATGTGGATCCTGAGAAACATAACAGAAACCCATGGGGGAGGGGAAGGAAAAAAAAAAAATAATTGTGACTCCCTAGAAATTTCATACCATCTGAGGAGTTTGACAATCCTCCAGAGATATTCTCAAAGTGAAAAACAAGTATGTAATACAAGGATTATTGTTACATACTTCACTACACCATACATATGATAATAGCCACAAAAAAAAAATTCTCAACAAGAAAGAATTAAAACTCACCCTGATATACACCAGAAAGCCCTAAAATACAGGTAAGAAAGGCGTGTGTTGCTGTTCATAAAAACCTAAAATCTCAAATAACAAAAACAAAACAAACCCATCATGGAAGCCAAAGAAAATGTGAGCTATAAAAAGCAAAGGCTGAATTTTGTAAGAAAAAAAAAAAAGAAACTGAAATGCGAAGAAGATTACATAAATGGTGGACTGACACTGAAGCAACAATCTTTTGAGGAGATTCACTTAAAACACAAAGCTTATTAAGTACTGCAGCAATGCAGTACAAAACCTATACAACTGAAGGATCTGAATGCCATAAATACCTTCAAACAATAATGTTTCCACAATTTAAACCAAAACAATTCAGGATATGCTTTCAAATTTTTAAAAAATTCACTTTCATCTGGTGGTTAATTAAAACTTGCAAAAACAGTGTGACACTAACCAAGCTAGTACTAACTCTTCATTTTGAAAGACCCTCCAGAGTTTTCAGCGTATGGGAAATACCAGCTGCACCTCCTCCTACTTTCAGTCTTTATGATAACCATGTATTTTTCAACCTTCTCAATTGAGAACTACTGAGCTAGATGACCTTTAAGATCCATTCCAGTTCAACCATTCTATGAGAATTTTAGTATTTATTTTTAACAAAACACTCAGAAAACCAATAGTAAATGATAAAGGGATCATTGTAACCATTAGCAATGAAATCTGAAATATTACCACATAGGAGGCATGATCTGATAATGCTGTTCCGGGATTTTCCCTTATTCAAATAGCACCCCAAATTCTTAACTACGTGCCATGGTGTGGATCTCAGATTACATGTATCTAGGAAAACTGTAAAGTTTACAAAAGTTCCTTTAACAAAATTATTCTTTTGCTCTCTAGTAACCAAGTAGCCAAGTAGTAACCAAGTGGCTACTAGTAGTAACTAGTAGCCAACTAGTTACCTCCTGCAATGTATCCCACTATGGGCAGAGTTCACTTTCACTTGGTTGCAATTAGACACAAACAATGGGAAGATTCAAGGAAGAACCATTTATCAGATCTATGCCACTGGCTGACTATAAAGCTATGCAGAGCAGTAGGGATAACTACTGATCACAGAACATACACAAGTGATAATGAGCACAGGAACTGGGTAAACAAAAATAAAGGTCCTCCTTACAGGAGTCCCTAGAGTTACCAGTATGCAAGGATGCAGAGTTAAGCCAACATTATGACCTCATGAAAATATTCACTAATAACCACAAAAGTTAAAAAAAAAAAATGTAATCCCTGTGAAACAGGCCTGGCAGATAGTGTGGCTATCTCGGGCTAGAGTCAATGGTGTCATTGGTCAGTCTTTTCGTAAATATACCACTATACCAAGCTATACAAAAGAAATCCATCAAAAGTTCAGTCTCACGCAAGAGACTCAAAATTGCATGAAATCCTTGAAAATGATGTCAAAGAACCACTTCATTAAACACAAAAGTCACTGACAGATTGGAACCTGAGTTAGAGTCTGTTAATAACTAAAGAGAAAATCAAAAAGGTTCAAATGTCAGGTACAAGACATTTCTATATTACCAAACAATTTTCTGAAGACAAAAACTACACCAAAAACTCAATAATTAATTCATCCTTTGTTCACTTAAGACCTAGGGGATTATGTAAATCACTGTTTGCTTTGTCAATATTAGTTTTACTTTTCAAATAAAGTCCCAATCAAACATTTTTTTTTCTTCTATCTTCTGAAATTTCAGCATTTCTTTTATGTAATTCTAACTAAATCTTCTAAGTAATTCATTCCAGGATTAATTATGCTTAGATAAAAGGGATCTGAATCTATACAGAAGTACTCCTGAAACTCTGAAACCTCTTTCAAGTACTAACTACCCTGGTCTTTCCCAGACTGGGTGGGCCTAAAAAACAAACAAACAAAAACATTAGCTAATCTTTGGCTCATAAGAATGATTTCTGAAAGAACGGGTATCAGGTCATTTGAACTATGGAAAAGAGTCTGCTTTTCAGGGGTTGTGAAGGCAAAGTAGGGATATGGAAAGAGACAATGTTGCTAGGAGCAGAGTATTATTTAAAAAAAAAAAACAAAACATAACATAACTGCATTGAAAGAAAACATTCCAAACCACTAAGGAATAAGGTATCCTGTAAAATGGGAGCCAGAAGGGTCAATTTACAACAATTTGCAAAGAATGGAGTGAGGGAACTACAAGTACAGACTAAGACACAGAAGCACCCCCTTCCGTATTCCACTTTCTTGGCCCATTTTGCCTCTCCAATTTTATCCCATTCTCCCAACAAAAACTTTTAAGGGTAAAGTAAGGGATCTGATGACATTGTTTGAACACCTGGATCTGCCATGTCTAAAATCAATCTATTTTCAGCTGTCTGCAATATGTGACTCAGTACTTTTTATTGAACACAGTTTAAGTTCATTTCTGTCATTTGTAAGGAAAAAAGTCCTGACTAATACACTAGATTATGTTACTCCACAATAAAAAACTTTCCCTGTTCACTTCCGGCTCTGTCTTATTTTGATTTCTTCTGAATTTCTGTAAAAACTTCTTTGTATCACTCCCCTTCTAACATGTGTAATAATTATCAAAATTATTTCCCCTACCACATTAAAACAGCAAAGTCTGTAAAGACAGACTGAACCTTACTTTCATATTCTGCCATATGCTATTTTCACACATTAAAAGGCAGAAAAAAGGCATGAATGGATACATGAAGGAGAAAGAGGGAGGTATTCAACAATTCAGACTGGTTAATTCAGACTGGTCTAAGCAGTAGCAGAAGAAAGAAAAAGATATGCATGAGGAAGAAAAAGATACTAAGAGCTACAATGTGGAAAAAATGCTCGACAGAGGTACAAAAGAAAAAAAGCAGTGTAGGAGAAAGGGGATATGAGCTAAATTAGAATGAAGAGGGTTGGGTCCAAGGTTTCTTTAACTACTCACTTCATTTTTCTTGGCTTTGGTTTCTTCAATGGTAACTAGGGTTTTTTTATTCAAGTTTCTCAGTGCCAACATTTTGTTTGTAAGTAGCCAAAGAACAGAGAATAAAAATCAATGAATATGTAATCCATATCCGTTAACAAAACATAAGTATCGTCCTTATGAAATACTGTCAAACCAGGTACTAAACTACACTGTTTCCCCTAGGCACAATTATCATTAATTGTTAATCATTAATTGTTAAACATTAATCATTTTCATTAACTCATCTAGTGAAGGAATTTCATATACATCAAAGTTATAAATCTTTTTATTTTAAAGTTTATTTATTTTGGGGCGGGGGGGAGGAAGAGAAAGACAGAAAAAGAGAAAATCCCAAGCAGGCTCTGCACTGTCAGCACAGAGCCCAATGTAGGGCTTGAACCCACCAACTGCAAAAGCATGACCTGAGCCAAAACGAAGAGTCGGCTGCTTAACCGACTGAACCACCCAGGTACCCCAAACTTAGAAATCTTTTGAGGCCAGAGTTCTACTTACTGTGCTTTGATATTCTGAAAATGGTGATTCTACATTTTTTTGTAACTCTAGAAGAACTCTGGATTAATCAGAAATTATACTGCAGGCAAGATCAAGTATACAGAAGAGTTGAAAAGAGCAAATGTATAGGAAAAAAGTGTACTTGGGTTTACATTCCCAGACAAGCCCATAGAAACCTACTGAATCCGTAATAAAATGAAAATAATGTAGTAGCTGCTATTAGAGGGGGCCCCTTAAACTCTGAGGTAAAGAACGGTAGGGCTGACAGGCGCCTGGGTGACTCAGTCAGTTAAGCGTCCCACTTCAGTTCAGGTCATGATACCATGGTTTATGAGTTCAAGCCCTGCATCAGGTGGGCTCAAGCCCCACTCTGGGTTTTGCACTCCCTCTCTCTCTGCAACTTGTGGGATTCTCTCTCTCTCCCCCTCTCTCATAATAAACAATTTTTTTTTGAAAAAAAAAAAAAAAAAAAAAAAAAAAAGAAGGGTAGACGAGCTGAGCAAACAGACTCCAACATGAAAGGAAGGACAGTTGGTTTATTTATAATTCAAGTAAGTCTGCTAAAAAGACTTAACAATACTGTATTTGAACAACTCAACCCAACCTATATTAGCTAAGATGTCTAAAATAAGTTATAAAAATATATACAGCGATATCATTAACATTGTGCCATTTTACATTTCAGACAACTTTTCATGTATTATCTTTTATTTTCCCCATAAAACAATCTATAAGTATTGCTCAGTGTGTGCCTCATGGAAAACTAGTTCCTCAAAGGCTAATGATCCTTTATACAAGAAGGATTCTGTGTGTCATCTGAATCTAGGATGTGATGAGATGACCAAAGTTAAATAAGCTTTTCCTCCTGTTTTTGTTGTTGTTGTTTCCAGAGACTTTAATATCCCAAAGCACAATATGAATCTCTTAAGAAGGGGCACATGATGTACAATGTGTCCCAAAGTTATATAGCTATAGAACCATTTTTTCCTGGTCATTTCTGCAGACCAGGGTCTCCATAATTAGAGTGTAGGAAAACGATGAGCTAGTAAAAACCTGGGAGCATAGAAAGAACAAATACCTGACATGCCTAATGGAAACAATACTTGGGAGTCAGGGGACATGGATTCTATATTCAGTTTTGCCACTTATTGGTTCTGTGCCCTCAGGGGAAAAATAACACTTAATTTTCCTGTGCCTTAGTTTTATCATTTGCAAAATAGCAATTCTAATTCCAGTTGAAGTCTTTTTCAGGGTTGGATAAAAGATATTAGATACATGAGATTTTAGAACTATAAAATTCTAGACCTGCAGAAGACCTTTCAGACCAACCAGCAATATCCTATCAGAAAGGTAATTTTAAGGGTCTGGAATAAAACCCACATCTCCTTTTGGCCCCACATTTCGCCCTATACCCTTCACATGCTGCTTTCACTCTTTAATAGATAAAATATTAAGAAAACATCTCTAGAGGCAGAATAAGTCTCAGAAAGGAACACAATTGAAAGTCTCAGAAAAAAAGTAATATTCAAGTGATATAATCTCGCCTTAAAATTCCCATTGACAACATATACACATATAGTCCAAAATAAGTAAGGCTTTGAAAAACATGGAGAGGTAAAAAGATAAGAGTAGCTCATCCCATAATCACTTGGAAATTGAAGGTAGACAATTTTTTGAAATAATTCATTTCTATATCCAATTAATAAACTGGTCCTACCATCACCAAAAATATACCTAATCAACAACAGGTAAAGAAAAGCAAATCTTACTAAAATCAGTGAGAGAACTAAGGGTAAAGAAATGGACTAAAGCCGGAAGAGGCTAGAAATACATAAGATTACTGCAATTCAGGGCTACTGTCAAAGCTTTGCAGCTTTCCTATAATAGAGTACAGGACTGTTTGATGCTAATTACTTAGTGATGTGCCAAAAGGATGTATTTATTTCACTTGAAACATAAGAAAGCCCTTTTTTCCATAATGACAAATCAATGGGATAATTCTGGAATTCATTAAAAAGAAACACTAACTGATCCAACATAATAGCTTTATTTCCTATGTAAAACACTTCAAAATATCTAAATGAATATAGAAATGCATTTTTCTGTAGTAGATTGTTTATTATTGAATCATTATCAACCCTTGTTAGACAAAATTTCTCATTTTTGCAATGTGCAAAATCATTAAAGTGTTTGAGAGCTCCATCATGAAAGACAGTGGCACTTTATAATCCATTATTTCTTCAGGCAAATGTGCTTATAGTTGAACATAATACGAAAAATAACAATATTCCCTAGCATATGATTCTATCCCCCCTCTTAATGGTATTTTTATATGTTGACAGCAATGATGAAATATGTTACTGCTTTCCTATTAGCTTTAACTGTTTCTAAGCAGTCATCATTTACGGCATCACTCTGAAGTATTACCTGTAATGATGATTAGGTATCTACAGTTCCGAATGCTTCCCATACTGCTATGCATGTCTCAGTCATGCTTTAACAACATAGGTTTTTAGTCTGAAATTCCTTTAGATTACCAAAAGGCTATAAGAGTGAATCTATCCGTACACTATACCGAGCACTATAAACCTACATATTTGAGTATCTAACAGTTCATTTACTTCAGCTCACATCAAGTAGGATTGCCTGTTGCTGTACAGAACTGCTCTAAAATTTAGGAGAAATTCATTTCCAAAGCTACTGTCATTCAGATTCCTTAAACTGTTAGATACCTCATGTGATCATTTTATTGAAAATAAAGGGAAGAAGTATAGTAAAGTAGGTATTACCAATGACCGGTGAAATCCTTTTGAACATACCTGCCTAATATTTTCAGGGTTATTTTCTCCTTCCTTATAGGTAAATTAACATTTTTAAGATTAGATAGTTAAAATTTACAATGAAAATGTATAGCTGCATATTAACGGTACAGTGTAGTTCAGATTAATCCAGATTTTTTCACTCATACTGTGAAGGGATCAATCTGTTTATAAATTTGAGGGTTTTTTGGTTTTTTTTCAATGTTTATTTTTGAGAGAGAAACAGGGTGTGAGCAGGGAGGGGCAGAAAGAGAGCAAGATACAGAATTCAAAGTAAGCTCCAGGCTCCGAGCTGTCAGCACAGAGCCTGATGCGGGGCTTGAACTCATGAACCACGAGATCATGGCCTGAGCCGAAGCCAGACACTCAACTGACTGAGCCACCCAGGCACCCCTAAATTTGGGTTTTCATAATGTTTCCAGATTTATTTTAGATGTTGATGTTATACACAGAGTATGTATGACTATTAAAAGATTTGTAATAATTATCTGTAAACTGAAGAAACCAAGAAGCACATTTTCATAATTGCTCCAACTAAGAAAATGTTACCTCAAACTGAATTACAGAAATATTTTTAGTCAACAGCTGCTCAGAGCAAGTGACTGACATGCACACTTCTCAGAATTCATTTACTTCCCACAACTTTAACAGTCACCTTGGCTCAAAGCTATGCTAATGATGCAATTCCACTGGGCTTAAAAATCATATCTGTGAGCTAAGAATAAAGGTAAATTGCATAAACATAAAAAGGAGTAAGTTCTGATTTTTCACTTCTAAGAAGTATAGCCTCAATTAAGAAAGCTTAGTTCAATCTGAAATTACAACAGCACTGACTAGAGCTTGCTCTACCATATTTATAATAAATTAAATGCTACTTGGGAAAAAGATACACTACAAAAAGAAATTATGTGGAGTGTCACATCTATTTTACTTTGATGGTAAGTTCAATAGAAAATTAAAAAGATAAACTGGAAAGTTTTCCCTGGCTAAATGCAAGGATAATTATCTTGTTCTCAGTTTAATATTGATTTTTACCTGGAATAATGTGGTTTTCATTTGCATTTACGTTAAAACAAACTGTCATTTTAAACACAAGTTTTACTGCTCATTAGATTTTTTACTATTGTGTCATATTCAATGATTCTGGCTTTAAACTGGTAACTGCTTTAGGCAAAATCCACACTAGAATATCAGACTGTGTCCTCAACACTTCATGGAGGATAAGGTAATTAAAAAAAGACTTTGCAAAGCAAAACCATTTATAAAGAAATTGCAGACCACCAGGATTTTGGATTTGGGTAATCCATTTAGATTAGCATGGCTGTGTCCTAAAAGGACAATTCTAAGATCACAATATAGGTCATGTCCTTAACAAATAAAGCAATGAAATTAATGTCAATTACACAAACTTCCATATTTACATGACGCCAATGACAACAACTAAAATAGATTAAACAAAGCTTTCTAATGTGCTCAGGCCCAGCAGAAACAAGAAGGAAAAATCATGTCATAAAGCTGAAATTCTTTTTAATCCGGCTCTGCAAAAAAGGTAAAATTACTGTTTTTAAAGAAAAAAAGAGTGGCAGCCAAAGTAGGAGGGGGGAAAAAAACCCAACAACTTGGGCTTATCATTTCAGATTGAACAGCTAAAAACTTTCATATGAGGAAGCAAGAAAGGAAGGAGACAGTGGTGTTTTGCAGGGAGTAGGGGGGGAAAAAAAGAAAAGCTAACCTTAAAGGTTTTGCCAAAATATAATAATCAGGTTTGGGTGGCAGGTAATATCCTTCAAAGTACAACTTCACTATTGCAGAACACAACTTTCAAAATCCCCAATATGAACCCAAGTACTTAAAACAAATGCTGCCAACATCTAAGTGTACTATTAAGTTTTAATTATATAGTGCCAAAAGACATATTGTCCAACATAAGTAAAATCTGCTTAAAATCACTACTTTGTCATATTTTTTATTGCCACACGTATAAATGACTGTTAAGACAAATAGTCAATTACAAATGTCTCCGAAAGACATTTCTGCCCAGAAAGCAGAAAACATATAATGCCTGATGTCACAAAGACATTGCCAAAACTGACAGTTAAAACACTACTATTTCTTTTTTTGATACTGATGCTTTTTCTGAATGCTTGCTCCTCAAAATGAGCTGAATAAGGAAAGCCTGGATGCCCCTAGAAACACAGGAACTTTCTTCTAGATACAGATGTGTATTTCCTGGACAAGGGGATAAAAAATGTCTCTGACCAAAGAGGCTTTGTGAAGACTCCTTGCAGAGAATTACCAACTTACCCATCAGATTTGAGTTCATGAAAGGTGTTGGGGACAAGCCTTCATGGGCCCCTAATCGACTGTCATTCAAGTGATCACTGTAATGAGGGCTGTCTGTAAAACCCTAGGGGGAAAAAAAAGACCGGAGTATTAAAGAGATTATTTGGCAGTCCTGCTAATTGAGCATAATGACACTCATCTAATTAATATACAGACTTACAAATGGTCATTCCTAACCAAATTCCTTGTTCATTACTTGAAAAACTAAAAAGAAATGCTCCTTTTATTCCTTTTAAGGTTTTAAAGTAGTTTCTTAATGATCTTAAAGAAAATTAGCCCTAGGAACTCTTTACATCCAAAAGGAAAGTTCTATAGTTCATCTTTTTTTTTTAAAGGATAAAGAAAATATATTTTTAAATTGTAATAAATAAGGAAAATGTTTATCTCTACCCTCCATTCTGTCTCTAAACCCTACCAATTACTTAAAATACTAAAATAATCTACAATCAGTATATTAGAATTGAATCCTTTCCTAAATGGAATGGCAAACAAATATTTAACAAAAAAGATCTGTTTGTACTCTTTTGATACTAGTATAACAAGATATACTGCTAGAGAAACTGAATCATGTAAAAAGGAAAACATTTATTAAAAATAGCTGATTTAAATTCTTATGAGTTTTAAAAATGAAATTGTACACCATGAAAACAATAAAACTAATGTTATTATCTCACAAGAGGTGTTATTAAATTTCTCCTTATAACTTAAAACATGTTTTTTAAAAGCAAAGGAGGAAAAAAGATACTAACGTTTACAAATAAATGTTACAAAAGCTCTGTGGATTAAAAACTCTTCTGGTTCTCAGTCTCACACATACTAAGTACAAAATCATACTGTTTTTAAACACGGCTTTGAATGCTGGTTAATTAAACCTCGGGTGGATACCTACCCTTCTGCTAACTTACGATGGTTTCAGTAAAAATCAGAAAAACCTCCTAGAGGCCCAAACAAGAATACAAACTGCCTTGGCTCCCAGAAACAGAAAACACCCAGAATCCCCTGGGATTATAAAATCATCAATCACTGAACATTTATCATTACTGAGACCGCAGGCTAACATTCAAGAAGACATTAATGGGGCTGAAACAGGCCTCACTATCTTTGCAGGCATGCTGTCAGTTCAACCAAAGGGCTAGGAACTGAGGGCTAAGTAACTGTCAAATCATTACAATTGCTTATGGATGCATGTCACAACTCCTTCTGCTGTTCTGTTTTAAAACTAATCTTCTGGGAGTGCTAACTCCCAGATGAATCTTTGTTTCATTTTTACCTACTTTAGAATTACTGATACACATGTGACAGACATACAAGAAGAATCTTGGTGACATTTACAACTTGGTTATGACCACAAGGATGTCCTCTGGTAGCCACAAGGAAAGTCTCATCTGTCACAGCCACATGCTGTGGCTTATACAAAACACAATGGCTCCTAGCTAAGGTCACTCCTTGGAGTTTACTTTTGTTGTTTAAAACTTAACACTCTTGAGGTGCTAAGTGACATGTCACTATCTCAGACATCTGGGTATTTCTGCCACTTCCTCCCCCTGCCACTTTTAGGTATGTAAGTCAAAACAAGGCACTGAAACCTACAAAACACTCACTGAACCAGTGTTTAACATCATTACACAATGATATTACTCCAGAAAAACGCCAAGAGAAATGTGTTTGTAGGTGAGCCACACTGTTCACACTTCACTTAAATGCAAAAGAACAGCAAAAGATTAATTCTGTATGCTCTCAGAACTCTTCATTCTTGAAGTACCAAAAAAGAACTTGTTTCTATCCTGACCTTAAAAATAAAACATTCAAGTTTTTAAAAACTATCTCCTAAAGCACAAGAATACAACTAGATCTAAGTTTTAGGGTAACAATCAAATGATTACACACACATAGCATATTAACTTCAAAGATTACGTGTAACATAGATTAACAGAGAGGATAGTTATCTTTAGGCTTCCATTAATATGTGCTCAAAGAACACAGAAATTATTTTACTACCAACCACACATAAATAATAGTAAGTACTATCCCATACCCATGGGCATCCATATTCTGCAGGACACAGTACAGAATTTACTACAAGATTATTTTCCAGTCTACTGATAAATTCTGGGATTGTCATACTGCATGACAGAGAAGTAGTCTAGAAACTTTTTTTAATACATACAAGCAAGATTTGCATATCAACCCTCAGTAAGGCATAATTTTGCTCATGTAAGATAAAAAATTAACAGAAATTTGAACATTTTCCCTACACCTCAAAAGTTCATCTTAATGTATACAATTTTCTTGAAAAGTTACAGCCCAAGAGGCAAAGAGAAATAGTACCTCATCCACAGATGCAAACTGATGCAACAGGACAGGACAAAGAAAACGGACTTATAAAAGACTGACATAGTTTTGGATCTAATATATACCAAAACTTCACCTGAAAGATGAACTAGCTACTGTTTCTAGATTATTCGTCATTCTTTCCACAAAGTCGTAGTGATATCTACCAGAACAGAACTTTTCATGAACCAAGATGCACAGTTAAAAACTGATTTATAAACATTTAAATAAGATCACTATAGGTCACATTTTTAAGATTAGTTCTAGAAAAGTACAGTTATCTGTCAGCTTGTTAATGTGTCAACTAGCTGGACGATACCTAGAACAGTGTTTTGCAAACTTCAATATTCATATCAATTGACCGGAGATCATGTTAAAATACAGATTAAGAAGCATAAGGTCTAGGGGTGCCTGGGTGGCTCAGTTAGTTAAGCAACTGACTTCGGCTCAGGTCATGATCTCACGGTTTGTGAGTTCGAGCCCACACCAGGCTCTGTGCTGACAGCTTGGAGCCTGGAGCCTTCAAATTCTCTCTCTCTCTCTCTCTCTCTCTCTCTCTCTCTCTCTCTCTCTGCCCTACCCCTGCTAGTGGTCTCTCTCTCAAAAATAAACACTTTAAAAAAAGAGAGAGAGAGAGAAAAACATAAGGTCTAGAATGGGGCCTGAGATTCTGCAGTTCTAACACAAAGGTAATATGATGCTACTGGCCCACAGACCACACTTCCAGTAATAAGAACATAAACAATCTGGAAATACAGATCTCTTTCACATACAGAGAAGAAAAATTCAAGTCTAGGAAGGTGATAGCCAGGTTTCCCCCAACCCTGCCTCAACCAGAACCACATTAAAAATACCAGAAGTTTCCAGAGAATTATGTTAGGAAGAAATCTCACAGTTAACCAAAAGATCTAAAGCAATCAGAATAAAAAATATTTTTATGTATGTAGGTCTGTATTCCTCCATGTAGTTATAAGGTGAAGACAGATGTCAAATAGTACTTTAATGAGACAAATTTAGTTGACCTGGAGTTTAAACAGACTCCATGAGTACCACACAGATTTAGGCAATGGGGATGGATGCTGATAGAAAAGGCAAAAGGAAAGAATGCCATACATAATACAGTTTCGGGACAACAGAACAGCAGGGAAGAAAGTGGAATAATGCAGTGGCCAGCCAGAATATTAGAGGGTAGAGAAAATAAGGGAAAGGTGACTGGCCTGAGGGAGGGGGTAGAGTAAAAAGAAGGGAATAAAAAACAAGCAAGCAATTGTTAAGATGAAGCCCAACAGATCAGTCAATGGTATTGATAAATGAATGCTATTTCAATTTTAGGATGAAAAGGAAGTAAGCCACTAAGATCATTAAATACAAAACTATCAAGGTGCATATTTTAAATTGACAGAACATCACTATGCTAATAAAAATGGTCAATTCTGTAAAATGGCTTTACTATTAAAATAACCATTAATAAAATACTTTTGTACATAAGAGATGATAAACGTACATTATATAGGCTAGCACAATATTACCAAAATCATCTATCATAGCAGCTTTTTACTCATAGTATGCTAAAACCATAAAAATATTTCCAAATGTACTCTAAAAAATTACTGTTCCTGTTTAATGATAAAAATGGAAAGCAAAAAAAATCAGTAACTGATAAAATCAGTTAATACACAGATTACAAAAACTGTTCAACTCTATACTTAAAATCTGTCTAAACTACAATTTAATTTGCAAATCTTAAAAAGTCTCGTCTATGAATGCATAACACTTTGCAAAATCTTTATATTGTGAAACATGTTCTATAAAAACGCATTTAGTACTTTTCTCTATGTTCATTTCATGATACACAATTCAGAAATGTTAATCCCTGCTATAATATGACAAGAGACCTGACGCAGTCAATCAGATCTTCCACCATTTTTAAACTAATTTAAAATACACACAATAAGTCAAATCTTTTCTGCCACAAATAACAAAACAAAAGCACCCAGTATTGTTTACATAATAGTACTCTACTCTGGTTTGTCTCCTCAAAAATACAAGAACTTTCACTGTTGGTTAATTTTTTAAATATTTCATTTAAAAAATTTATTTCACCCAACCAATAAAGTATAATCCACAGAGTACCTTCCCAGGTTGGTAACAGACTCATGGTTTTTCTAATCTATATTGCTATTTCTTTGTATGAAAACCAGTGCCTAACCCTATTTTAAAATATCCTTTCCAATTCTTTTCAATAGTTAAAAAGGGAAGGGCAGGAAAAGGCTATTTCAACAAAAATTTACCTTCTCAGAAAAGTTTTCCCTCTTTGCCAGGTCCTAATAAGATCAAATTGGGTGAATTCATTCTGGGCTCCCACAACAGTGAGAACTTCCATTAAAATCACAGTTCAAACTTATTGAAATTACTTAACTATCCATTTAAATTATACCATAATTAGCTGTTATAATTGCACTGCCCAGTGTAGTGGATAAATGTAGGATTTTTGAGCCGGAATGCTAGATGTGAATTCCATCTTTCCATCCACACATACTAGCTGTGTGACTTGAGGCAAAGCAATCTTTCTTGCCTCAGTTTCATTATCTGTAAAACTGGAATATAACAATATCTTCATCTCATGGGTTGTTGTAAGAAGTAAACAAGTTAATATACTGTACCAAATGGAAAAGTGCCTGGCACATAGTAAGCATACAATAAACGCTGGTCACTATTTTATCATCTCATTTAGAAATTGTTGTCTAACAAATTTTGAGAATGCATGGACTGTGTCTGTTTTTTTCATAATTACATCCTCAGAACAATGGCTACTGCATACACAGCAGTTGCTCAATAAATGATGGATAGGAGATTTTAGCTGCTAAATGCTGCGGAGGTTCAGATATTATAAAGGTTCAATCAGTTTTTCTATAGAACAACCAATAACTCATAGCAGAAAGAAGGCTGATGAAAAACTAGCTTATTTAACTGGATTGAATAAGAACCCACAGACCTTTGGTATTTAGAGAGCCACAGGATTTCACACCATGTATTGAAATCCTCTAGCTCCTAAGTGGTCAATGCCAGCAGCATCAGTTAAAAGCTATAAGCCATCAGAAAGCTTTGGACAAGACTAGGATACAAATGGATATGACCATATCTCAAAGACAGGTAAAACTGAAATAAAAATAAGTAGCAATAGCAAATGAAGTTTAAAAGAAAAATGGTGGTCTTGTATTTCTTTATATACACCTATGATAAATTACCAAAATAAATGTCTACATAAAGAATGTTATACTTTTTAAAACAAATGCTTGAATGTGATTTGTCTCTCTCCATTAAAATGCACCCATGAAAAAGACAAGTGAATTGACTTGATCACAGTAGTCTGTTATCTGAAAGCAGGGACTCTGTCTATATCTATCACTAGTGACAAGCACATTAATGGGCACACAGAATGTAACTAATAAAATCTGTTAGTTTAATGAATGAATTAAATGAATCAAGCTTACACATGAAAAAGCTACTTAATATTCAACAGGTTAAGGTTCTGTTATCCTTTAACAGGTCAGATGCTAATACATAATAAATTTTCCTGACAAATAGATTTTGTCATCCAGGTTCATAAATTCCTGGAAGGAAGAATGTTTTCTCTTTATGATCCCAAAAGAGACCAGCACAGAAATTTGCATGTAGTAAGTGTTCAAGCTTTTCTTGAGGATGAATAACCTCTCCAGGTAACTTTTTGAAGTTTTTTAATTTTAAATTTTTTAGTAATCTCTATATCCAAAGTGGGGCTCAAAATTACAACCTTAGAATCAAGAGACATGCTCTTCCTACAGAACCAGCCAAGTGCCCCTCCAGGCAACTTTTATTTTAATATTTGTTTGTTTGTTTATTCATTTTTTGAGAGAGAAATAGACCACAAGTGGGGGAGGGGCAGAGAGAAGGAGACACAGAATCTGTAGCAGGGTCCAGGCTCTGAGCTATCAGCAAAGAGCCTGATGCGAGGCTCAAACTCACAAACCTCGAGATCATGACCCGAGCCAAAGTTGGACACGTAACTGATTGAGCCACCTAGACGTCCCTATTTATTTTTGAGTGGGGGGGGGGGGGGGGAGAAAGCAGGGGAGAGGCAGAGAGAGAAGCAGACAAAAAAATCTGAAGCAGGCTCCGTGCTATCAGCAGAGAGCCCAATGTGGGGCTCAAACTCATCAACAGTGAGATCATGACCTGAGCTAAAGTCAGACGCTTAACTGACTGAGCCACTCAGGCGCCCAACCTCCAGGTAACTTTATTTATGAATGCTAAGACATGGTTTCATACAATTACTATAACCCCAGACTGAATAAGAAAGTCTTAAATTGTCACAGGTGGGAGGAGAGGGAGAATCAAAATCTTTTAGAGGTGAAAAGGATCCTCAAAAAATATGATGGACACATGAAATACTGCTTAGCACAGGGACGTGAAATACTTGTGAACATGAGATTTCAGAGGACCACCTAAAAAAGCTCACACAGGTTCAATGCTAAGTTAAGCCCACTCACGTTCACAAATTTATCCAAGTAACTGCTAATGCCATCTGTTAGAAGCAAAGTTGATGCTCTCATGTGCTGGCCTATAGCTTTGTTGTGTTGGAAAGTTTACAAGCAGAAATGTTTCTACATTTTACTTGTTTAAAGTTCATTCTCTACATGGAGAAATCAAAATATCTCCAGGCATCACACGAAAAAGAATACTGAAATGAGAAAAGCAAAAAATACATTACTGAATCCAGATGTTACGTAGGATTTTAGGGCCCTAATACACCATATAGTTCACACTCATTTTACCTACCATACAGATGAAAAGACACTAGTGAAGTTCAGTGTCTTGCTAAAGATCTGGAAGTGAGGGAATGGCACTGAGGTTAGTAAGAATTCCACATACCTAATAATCCATTCATAGTGGATTGATTATATGAGGCAAGTGTAGCCAAGATTCTCATTTTACATATTAAAAAACTAAAGTTCAGAGTAATCAAGATGACAAAACAAACGGACTTAAACTCTGAATCATTAACTTCTAATTAGAAGTTTTCCCTTATTCTGTACCATTATTCTATGTTACATAAAAAAAGACTTGCTCCTTAAAGTTGTTGTTAAATTCCTTGATATTAAGTTCAAAAAAGATGAGCAAATCTTGTTTTGGTGGTTTTCAGAGAGTTAATTCTAGAAAACTTTTTCCATATTATAGGTCTACATCTTCTAGGTTTTTCAATTCTAAATTCTTAATTACCATCCTCCTGACAGGTTTTTAAAGTTAATTTCTCCACCAATGACTATATCAAAATCATAAATCCATGAACACGTGAAACAGAAAAAGTGAAGAACATCTTTTCACTACAAGTACAAAAGAATGTAAAATAAATTACTTTGTCAAAAAATTATTAACCCATATGTACTGTAACTATTTTCTATAAAAAATTCAATGGCAAAATGTCATTGAGTACTATTACGTTAGTTTGTAAGATTATAAATAAGCAGCACCAACGACTGATGTTTGAAAGAATACAGAAAAACAATACTTACATAGAGGAATTCCACTCATTTTGTTTGTTTGTTTTAGCCCCACATATTATGTGGTTCTCCCCAAAACTACAGACAGTAATGCCAGACAAGAAGTATACTATTCTGTCTATGGTTTCTAATGTTTAGATTTTGGCTGCTTCTCAGTAACTAGCCAAACTTATAGAGACTGTTAGTTCCTTTCAGTTCAGAAACGGATGCTCCATTTAGAACAAAAATTTAAAAAACAGTGAAAAGTAAACTCAATTAGAAAATTATAAGTCTTAAAAAATTATACTATAAAATACAGTATAACATATGTAACATTTTTAGGACATCTGTTAATTTAGTTTATTCCTAAACTAACATCCTGACTTTACACTTAAAAAGTATTTATTAAAAGATTACAAAATTAACTCAAAATGGATTAAAGAACATAAAAGCCTAAAACCATAAAACTCTTAGCTGAAAGTATAACAGGTAACCTCCTTGACATCATTCTTGGTGATGATTTTTTGGGGTTTGACAACAAAAGCAAAGGTAACAAAAAGCAAAAATAAGCCAATGGGACTACATCAAACTAAAAAGCTTCTGCACAGCAAAGGAAAACCATTAACAAAATGAAAATCCCATCCCAACCTATGGATTATAATATGTGCAAATCATGTATCTGATAAGGGGTTAATATACAAAGTATATAAAAAACTCATACAAGTCTTCTATGGTGACAGATGGTAGCTACCCTTGTGAGCACAGCATAACAAAAACTTGTCAAATCACTATGTTGTACACCTGACATTAATGTAACGGTTGTAGGTCAACTACAATAAAAGGGGGGGGGGGGGGAAGAGCTCATACAACTTAATAGCAAAATAACCCCAAATGATCTGATTTAAAAAATGTGCAAAGAATCTGAATACATTTTTCCAAAGCAGATCTACAGATGTCAGAAGGCACATGAAATGGTAATCAACATCACTAATCAGGAAAATGTAAATCAAAACCACAATAGGGTATCACCTTATACCTGTTCAAAATGGCTATCTTCAGAAAGACAAGAAATAACAAGTGCTGGCGAGGATGTGAAGAAAAAGTAAACCTCTCATGCACTTTTAGTGGGAGTGTGAATTGGTACAGCCACTATAGAAAACAGTATGGAGGTTCCTCAAAAAATTACAACTAGAAATACCATATGATATAGCAATTCCACTTCTGGGTATTTATTTGAAGAAAACAAAAACACGATGAATCCCCATGTTCACTGCAGCATTATTTACAAGCCAAGACATGGAAGCAATCTAAGGGTCCACTGATAGAAGAATAAAGAAACAGGTGAGTAAACACACACATACACACACAGTGGAATATTCTTTAGTTGTAAAAAGGAAGGAAATTTTTCCATGTGCAACAACATAGATGGACCTTAAGGGCATTATGCTAAGTAAAATAGGTCAAACAGAGAAAGACAAATACTGTATGATCCCATTGATGTGTAACCTTACAACAAAACAAAACAAAACAAAACAAAACAAAACAAAACAAAACAAAACAAAAACCAAGTTCATAATTACAGAGAACAAACTGGTGGCTACCAGAGGCAGAGATAGCGTATGGGAGATATGAGTGAAGGGAGCAAAAGGTACAATCTTCCAGTTATCAAATAAATAGGTCTGGGGATGTAACATATAGCATTTTGACTACGGTTAACAATACTGTATTGTATATTTGAAAGTTGCTAGGAGGGAATCTTAAAAGTTCTCATGGGAAAAACAATTTTGTAACTATGTGTGGTTATGGAGACTTGTTGCGGTGATCATTTTGCAATATATATACACAACAAATAATTAGGTATATACTTGGAAACTAATATGTATCAGTTATATCTCAATAAAAAGAAAAAAGATTACATTCACATTAAATACATAATTTTCCCCACTTTTCTTCCTATATATCCTTTTTGCATTTTCAAAAGGTATTAGCCTATGATGTATTAGATAATATTTTTTTTTAAAGGTAGTCCTCCACAGATAGTTTGAGAAGCACTAGTCTATATCCTTGGTACTAAAAATGTGGGCCTAGAATAGCAGTACTGGCAGTTTTGTGAGACTGTTTAAATGCAGAACCTCTAAGTGCATCTGAGACTTAAAAACTCACAGTCTACATTTTCAAAGGACTTTCAGGGGATTCATATGCAAATTAAAGTTTGAGAAGAACTAGTCCGTATTATCTTGTAAATCATGGAACCTGGTACATGGCAAAATAATATTAGCTCATTTTATTTCTTCTCCTCTTACCATTAGCACTTCATTAAGTTCTAAAAAGTTCACATTTTTAAAACCAATTCTTTCATTGTCCCTTTCACATACTATATATAACCAGGGAAAAGTAGATAAAAGTGTTAAAATGGCGATCTACTGCAAAAAAAGTCTCAGATTTTACACATTTTATAAAGCTTTTATCTTCTACTACTGCATGTCAACAGATTAAGACTAAGCATATAATAACTGCTCAATAAATATTTTTAAATATTTGCTATTTGTGAAATCAATTCAAATAAACCTAGGAACAAATAACTTTATTAAAACCCATTCATTAAGAAGCAATAACTAATTGCAAGAAGGAAATGAGCAAAACAATGTTCTGACATTCAATGCAATAACATATTTTTAAATAACTTTTTTTTACTTATTTTTGTTATCTTTTATTTGAGAGAGAGAGAGAGAGAGAGAGAGAGAGAGAGAGAGAGAGAGAGAGAGAGAGCGCGCGCAGGAGAAAGGCAAAGGGAGAGAGAGAATCTTAAACAGGCCCCATGCTCAGCGAGGAGCCCAGAGTAGGGCTCAATCCCACAACTCTGGCCACCCAGACTTCCTTTAAACAGTTTTAAAACACCGCTTCTATATGTTAAATTTTGTTAAATGATAAATGTTTATTTTACAAGGTGAGAAAAATAAAAGCAAAAATCAATTCGTATATAAACTAACTTTTTTAAATTTTTTTTTAACATTTATTCATTTTTTGACAGAGACAGAGCGTGAGTGGGGGAGGGGCAGAGAGAGAGGGAGACACAGAATCCAAAGCAGGCTCCAGGCTCTGAACTGACAGCACAGAGCCCGACGCAGCTCGAACTCATGGACCATGAGATTATGATCTGAGCTGAAGTCGGACACCCAACTGACTGAGCCACCTAGGCGCCCCTAGACTAACTTTTTTTAACCTCTATAAAATTTATAAGAAAACGACTAGAAAAATTGTATGTATTAAGAGTTTTAGGTGGCTCAGTCAGTTAAGCATCTGACTCTAGATTTTGGCTCATGTCATGGTCTCATGATTTGTGAGTTCAAGCCCTGCACAGGGCTCTGTGCTGACAGCGTGGAGCCTGATTGGGATACTCTCTCTCACTCTCTCTGCCTCTTCCCTGCACTCTCTCCTTCTCAAAAATAAATAAAAAACTTAAGAAAGAGTCTTAAATTTTCTTGCCTATATTTTCTAAAATTTCTATGAAAACCATTTATTGCTTCCTAAAAAATATATAGTTTCTCAGTTTTTTTCCTGTAACATGATTAAAGTACCATACTCCCATTGTAGAAAATTGATAATTGTACAGAAATAGCATCCACTTTGTAGGAAAAAAAGATCCCTATGTTATCTCAACTGAGATGCAAAATCAACAAAATTTGGACATTTTCTTACAATTTTTAAATGTTTCTAAACTAGTTTACACATATAAAAATGTATGTAACAAATAGCTTTGTATCCACAATTTAACAAATAAAACATTGCTAATATAGTTTGAACCCCTATGGAATTGCCTCAAATTCCCCTCCAAAGTAAACAATACCCTAAATTTGTCTTTTTAACACTTTCAGGCATTACTTAATACTTCTATTATATATGCATATTCCTGAAATAATATATAGCACCATTCCGCATGTTTTAAAATGTTATCTAAACAGTATACTTTTTTTCTTTCTCACTTAACATTCAATATGTAAGACTGACATGCTGAAAAAATGTAGTACTGGTATAGACATGCTGGTACTATATAATATTCAATTTATAAACATACCACACTTTATCTATCCATTCTCCTTTCAATGGTATTTGGATTTCCCATTTCCCCCTATTAAAGATAAGGCTACCATAAACACTTTAGCATATAACATGGAAATTTATGTGAAATTTTCTCTAGGAGTATGCACACCTTCAAGTTTACTAGACCTTACCAAACTGTTCTGTAGGATAGAAATACGTTCATTTAAGAAAAAAGTCTCCAATTTTATACTGAATCATGAAGTTCTAATAGACAGCCCTAACTTATGGAAAGAAAGCTTCCCAAGTCTACTTAAAAGTTGTATGTAATTTGTGATGGACTTCCCAGATGGCAAAAAGCAAAGGAATCGCAATTACTTATTGTGTTTACTTATTAGTTCAATTACATAGTTTTTTTCTTATCTAAAACAGTCTGTCCTGGGTTAAAAGGCAGTCCTTTGCTATAATAAATATTCAAGACCACATTTGTTAAATGAGTTACTCTTCTCTAGGCTCCTTAGTTTATCTTAAGGTTCTATAAATAAAACTGCATCCATTATTCCAGGTGTTGATCAAGCAAAACTTGACAGAAATACAATAATATTTTTAGTTTGTTGCAAGTATCAGGTCTTGATGCTCAGCGAATAGGCTGTTATAGCCACGTAACAGTGTTGACTGATGTTGATTGTTAGATTATGACCCCACAAGCCTAACAGACATGATTAAAAGAATAATGTATATCCTAGTAATATCCATAGGACAATACTTTTGAATTCTCTTGTCAGCTACGGTGATACTGACCATGAACCAGCCATTTCCTGCTCCTAAACTAAAGCCACTCATATTTAAGGGTAAGCCTGAATTAAAAGTTTAACAGTGAAAGAATGTTCTTTTGACAACTTGGCTTATATGGGTAGGAAATCCGTGGCCTAGATTTATCTCCCTGAAGGTAAAAGTAAATAAGACACAGATGAAAGATCAGGGATTCCTTGTAGGAATACACATGAAGTTTTTACTCAGTCTAACTAATTTAAGGTTTCCTATGCCAACCATAGTAGCATAGATTTGATGATACTATTTGCCAGAACATGAGTTAAAGGCTTTACTCACTTAATCCTCACAACCTCATGAACTACTATTCCCATTACATGGATAAGAAAATGTGTGCAGAAAATTTACATAATCCACATGATATCCAACAGTAAGTAGCAGAATGGGTCTGAACCCAAGCAGTCTGACTCCGGAGCCCACCGTGCAATGTTGCCTCTCTAGTAATAACTGTTCCTCCTTAGAATTATTGTGAATTAAATGGCTCAATGACAGGCTAGAGCCACACAAAATGAAAAGTATGTGTTCAAACAGTAATTCACAAGTGATAAAGGAATTAAGCCTGGAACATGCAACAACAACAAAACAAAAAAAAATTAACACCCAACTAGGCAAGTGGTATTTGAAATAGCAGAGGCAGTCATAAGAGCTTTTGAGAATTTGTGAACCTGTGGATTCTGATGGAGAAAAAGCAAACAAAATGGGAAATGGAAAAATTTCCTTTGGTAAGTGGATATCAAGTACATTCATTCATTCCTCTTATAGAATACTCCCCTTGCCCAAAGTGGGAATAAATTGTAGCAACCTTCAAATGATGCTGAGATAGTTCCTGGTGAAAAAGTAAACAGAGGCCCCAACAAACCTAGAAGCAAATTTATATGCCAGGACCAGCAGCTGAGTGTCCCCATGTAAGATGGAGTTTATGATGACATGCCAATTATAAGGAAATGGGGCAAAAACTCTAGAGAAAGGCTATGTAACTCTGTTTCAACAAACTAAGGCATTTTATCTGAATGGCACCGAATATTGCAACAACAACAGCAACAAATATATGTGTCTCCTACAGAGGTAGGAATCTTTAGGGTTAGAGCTTAAATCCAACTTCAACTGAGGCTCACCCAGAGAAAGTGTCAGAGGAGGCACCTCATCTTCCTTAGAGAATTGGTTACTTACTCTGCAGAACTGAAGCTACCCAGGCATAGCAAATGAATGCAAAAGGACTTTTAAGAAAAAGACCCATTATGCCCTTCTTCAGTTCCTGGATCTCTGGAATTCCTGGTAGGTACCTAGCTAAAGTACCACAGGTGCCATATAGATACTCTGCCAAAGAGAGAAAACTTTACTTCTACCTAGTACTGGAGGAAGACAGTGTTCCTGATTCCTGATTTATAGTTTCTCTTGCAGAGTTCTCAGCAGCTAAAATGTTAGGACTTTCTTAAAAAACAAACAAACAAACAAACAGAAAAGCATCACCATCAGATAAGTGAGGTAGGTGCAACTACTCTGTGACTATATCTGTTATACAAAACCTAACTTTTAGAGATGAATGATAAATGGGCTTCTGAAAACTAAAAATGATCCTCTTAGCAGAGACTTGTATATTAAATTTTTAAAAATGTTTATTTATTTTTGAGAAAGAGACAGACTTGAACAGGGAAAGGGGGAGAGAGAGAGAGAGAGAGAGAGAGAGAGAGAGAGAGTGAGTGAGAGAGAGAGAATATGAATGAATCCAAAGCAGGCTCCAAGCTGGGAGCGCAGAGCCCAATGCAAGGCTCAAACTCATGAACCATGAGATCATGACCTGGGCTGAAGTCAGATGTTTAACTGACTGAGCCACCCAGGTGCCCTGAGACTTCTACATTAAATGAGTAGGTTAGTGAAAGAGTTCATCAAATTTTTCTTGGTTTTTGTAAAATTCCTCATTTTTAACTTTTAGAATTTTTAAATTTGACAAAGCACTAACATTTGAGAAAGCTTCTAATTTTTTTTAGTTTAGGAAAGCATTTTAAAGTTATATTTGTAAACAGGACACATGTGCAGCTTTAGAATCACTGCTTCCCATCAATATGTTAATAATATTTCAAAGATGTATTTAACAAACTTTTCTCTTTTTGGTTAGCATTTATTGCTGACAACATCAATGGAATTAGACTCTAAATACATGACCTCTCCCATTTTCATGGTCCTTTTGTAACAGAAGACCCATCACTCATTTTTGCATGCTGGCAGACTTTGTTTTACATATCAGTAAATGAAGCTATCTCCTTCTCCATCAGCTGCCTAACCCAGAAGGCCTCTGAATAACTCCAACATCCTGCTAAGGAATGACTCCTGGGGGAGTACTCACTTATCAGTTTGAGGAACACATACAAGATCTGAATATGGGCAAACTAACTTTTTAAAATCACTAAAAGCAGGATTTTTGTGGTTATTCATGTGTCCAGATATCTTAGCTCACTCATATCATATATTTAACGAAATTAAGTGAATTCATTAAAAAAGAAGAAAAAAATTAATGTAACAAAAGTAGTTTCACCCTTTCTCTATTCTAAAAACCATGTACCCTAGAGGAAGTATGAGAAGTAGAATCTATTGTTCTGTCCATAAAGGGTTTTTGAATGCTTCTCAGGAGACATATCTCACTCCATGGCTATTCTATTATACAAAGATAGTATTCTTCATACAATATGATAACATAAACCAGCAACTTCATTTAGTAAACAACCACACAAATAGATATCAGATCCATTATCAGAGGGAAACTTCACTCGGATGTGTGTATGTACATTCTACTTATCCAATTAAATGAAATTGGCAAGGCAAGATTAAGTGGTATTACTTTATTAGAATACTTTTGGCAGGGCACCTAGGTGGCTCTATCAGTTAAGTGCCTAACTCTTGATTTTGACTCAGATCAAGGTCTCACAGTTGTGGGATTGAACCCAATGTCAGGCTCTGCACTGACAGCACGGAGCCTGCTTGGGATCCTCTTTTTCCTTGTCTCTCTGCCCCTCCCCTGTTCGTGCTCTCTCACAAAAATAAATAAATAAATAAATAAATAAATAAATAAATAAATAAATAAATAACACTTTAAAAAAGAATACTAATATACACAATTAAAAGTAAAAATGGGGGCGCCTGGGTGGCTCAGTCGGTTAAGCGGCCGACTTCGGCTCAGGTCATGATTTCACAGTCCGTAAGTTCGAGCCCCACGTCGGGCTCTGTGCTGACAGCTCAGAGCCTGGAGCCTGTTTCAGATTCTGTGTCTCCTTCTCTCTGACCCTCCCCCGTTCATGCTCTGTCTCTGTCTGTCTCAAAAATAAATAAACGTTAAAAAAAATTTAAAAAAATATTATAAAAGTAAAAATAACAAGAGTTACTTCTTTAAAGGTAAAATCATACTGTAAATGAGACATGCAGTCCAAACTGATACTGTTTTACTATATTTTCAGATACTTACAAAAATATGATACTAGTTAACTATATTTGCACATAATACAAACTTTTCAGATACTTAGAAAATCAGGAGACCAGAATTCCTTTGATAATCAACAGTAGTTCACAGTATTACCAGTCTTTTTTTTTATAAACCTCCTAAGAGAGACTGGGAGATGTACCACTTAAATAATAAGACTAACAGTGGCACAAAATGAATTATCATTTACTTGATCAAATATGATGATTTTATTTATACAGCTATAACTGAACTTGATTTTCTTTTTTTTTCCTGCTCTCTGCTTTGAGTTCTTATGTTTTCAGCATATACTATCAATCTCTAACCTAGATGCCATGAAGTGTGTTTATCAACACTTCTGTGAGCGCCTCTCCTTTTGTCTTTCCTGCTCTTGGAAGACTTCCTTCTCATCTTCCTCTTCCCTACAGCCTACCTCTTTTACCTGTCTTTCATATCATTTTAATCTAGTTACTTACAAAATTAAAGAGATTAAACTGTGCATATGAAAGTATGACAATGCATATGCATACCTAAGTATTCCTGCCAATAATTTATCAGACACTATGCTAGGTGCCTGGATACAAGAATGAATAAAAGTCTTTCACTTCAAGGAGTTCACAATTTAGAAAAGAAAAACAATACCTAAAAATATTTTAATAAATTGAGTAATTTGCATGAGGCCTGGGCCTAAGGTATGTCACAGTATAGCTTCCAAAGGTTTGAGAAGTATTCTCAGACTCCCTAATAATCTAATGGGCAAGATGGCATGACCAGTAACATTTTAAATGATGCTCAAGCCAGTGTGCCAACTTCCAAGTTAAACCTCCTGGGCTGACTAAGGATAGAAGATGGTAACATATACCAGCAAAACTTCAGATGAGAACATCAAAGCTGAATGAGCACTCTCAGGCAGGCAGAAGAAATAGCATTAAGATTTGCTAAAAATGCCCTAATGCATAATGAAACATGTTGATAACCAGAAAACAAAAATGTCAACAAACACACTCTGGTGGCTTCATGTTCATCACAGCTAACTTTTATTGCATGCATTCTATGTGCCACCATTGTGTTAAAGGCTTTCTTGTAGTATATCAATTAATTTAAACTATCTTTATATAGATATCATATTTTCCCTATCTCAAAAATGAGGAAATTTTGTCTTACAGAATTTAATTTTCTCAGACTCCAAGAATGGTAGAGAACTGATTTAAACATGGGAACTATGACAGCAGATGAGTTCATGTTAGTCACTAGATTTTTCATTTCCAGTACCAAGAAATCTGGCAACAAAGTATACACTTAAAAAGAGAATAATTTCCATTAGGCAAGCCATTTTCAAATTCTCAGAATCCCTTCAGTCTCAGGACCTGTTGTAGAAAAATATTTTGTCTTAAAAAATATTGAGGGACGCCTGGGTGGCTCAGCCAGTTAAGCATCCGACTTTGGCTTAGGTCATGCTCCTGAGGTTTTTGAGTTTGAGCCCTATGTCAGGCTGTGTGCTGACAGCTCAGAGCCTGGAGCCTGCTTCAGATTCTGTGTCTCCCTCTCTCAGCCTGTCCCTCCCTCCCTCCCTCCCTTTCTCTCAAAAATAAATACACATTAAAAAAAATATTGAGAATCCCAAAAAAATTTTGTTTATGTTTGTTTATGACTCAAGTGATATTTACTATATTAGAAACCAAACCTGAGAAATTAAATACACAAGAACTCAGGGCAAAGACATCAGCATATTATCAGGTACATTTGGAAACCCCACAGTACAAAGAATAAGACTGAAATGGCAAAGAGTATTTTCGTAGTAAAAAATAGTTTTAACCTTGTAAACACTCTGAATAAAATAGAGGGCTCATTTCACAGGAAAACGAAAAAGATTCAGAGAATTCAAGGGGCATGCCTAACATCACATAGCTAGCTGATGGCAGTTACTTAATTTTATTAAAGAACAGATTTTTGTCTTCTGATTACAAAATATCAGTAGTCAAATATTTGGAGACAGTTGATAGTATAGAAAGGAACTACACAATAGCAAATATAGTCAAAATTACAAGGATTTCTTGACTGAACCAGCTTTCAGTCTTCTGCAGAAAAATCTGATAGTGCAGTCTTCATTTCTCCATTCACTCTGAATTTGCTGCCCTAGGGTTTCCACTTATAAAGCAAATCCATGGCGCTTATCAGATCAGGTGAGCTGAAAACTCCATTTCTACTTCTACTTCCAAACAGGATAGAATAACAGAGACCAGATTAACCCTCACACTTGAAACAATCAAAAAACTAAACAGCAGTTCTGAGACATTGCACATGGGCAGCGCAGGATACTGACCCCTGACAGGGGAAACAAACAAAGTGAATCCTAGGATTGCAGAGGGGGTTAGGGAAGAGGGGGATATCTCCACTCAGAACTCTATACCTAGCAAAAAATAAATAAATAAATAAATAATAAAGAATATTTCAAAAATACAGAAAATGAAAAACTTCATCAGCACCAGACCCTCACAAGAGGAATGTTAAAAATGTTTTTGAATCGTAAGAAAATAACACCACCTAAAAAATGGACCTACACAAAGGACTACTGCATGTTCTGTGATCACAATGAAATTAATTATCAATAATAAAAATACCACTAAAGAATCCCCAAATATTTCAAAATTAAACAATACACTTGTAAGTAACCCATGAGTCAAAGAAGAAATTAATAGGAAAATTATGAAGTATTTTGAACTGAATGAAATGAAAACACAACATAGCAAAAACTGTAGGACGCAGGTAACACCAAAGTCAGAGGAAAATTTATAGCACTAAATATGTGTTAGAAAAGATAAAAGGCTTCAAATCAACAACCTCATCTTACACCTTAAGAAACTAGAAAACAAAGAGCAAATTAAATTCAAAATAAAGGTAAGAATAATAGAAGTCAAACATATTGAAAACAGAAAAACAACAGAGAAAATCAGTGAAACAAAAAAACTAGTTCTTTGAGAATATCAGTAAAATAAGCCTCTAGCCATATTCATCAAAAAAAAAAAAAAAAAAAAAAAAAAGAGGAATCAATTTACCCATATCAGGAATGAAGTAGGGATTCTAACTACAGATTCTACAAATATTGTGCCAGATAGACTCTAAGATGGTCTCTGTTTTCTAGTATTGACATCCCTAAATAAACAATTCCCCAGAAGTGTGAGCTGGCCTACTGATTTGCTTCTAACCAAAAGAATGTGGCAAAAGTGAGGTGATGTCATTTCTATGATTAGGCTCCATAATGTGTCTTCTATCTTGCTAGCAGACCTTCTCCCTTGCTATCTTCAATGAACTAAGCTGCCACAAGGCCCAGGTGGCAAGATACCTACGGAGGCAGTTTCAAGCCAAGAGCCAACAGGGAACTGTGACCTTCAGTTCAACAGATCGAAGAACTGAGCCTGCCAAAACACATATGAGCTTGGAAGCAGATTGTTCCCCAACAGGTCTTTCATATGGGACCCCGGTTCTGACCAATATCTTGCTTACAGCATTGTAAGCGACTGAACCAGAGGACCCAGCTAAGCTATGCCAAAATCGTCATAAATAGAAGCTGAGACAATAAATGTGTGCTATGTTAAGCCACTAAATTTGTGGTACTTTGTGTATAGATCAAAAGATGACTAATACAAATATTTAAAAGATAACAAAGAAATATTATGAACAATTTTATGCCTATAAATTCAACTATTTGATAAAGTAGACAAATGGACATATTTCTAAAATACACAAATAAAGCTCACTGAAGAAAAAATAAGTAACTTAAATAGTCCCTTTATTCATAAAATTGAAATTGCAATTAAAAATCATTGCCAAAAGAAAACTCTGGGCCCACATATCTTAACTACCAAATATTTAAGAAGAAATAATACCAATGCTACACAAATTCCTCCAAAAGATACCTGTCATTTTTGAGGCCAATATTATAATGATACCAAATTCTGACAAAGATAGTACAAGAAAAAAAAATCCTACAGATCAGTATTACTCAAATATAAAAATTCTTGGGGTGCCTGGGTGGCTCAGTGGTTAAGTGTCACTCTACGTTTTGGCTCAGGTCACGAGGTCATGGGATCAAGCCCCGCATTGGGCTCTGTGCTGACACCAAGCAGCCTGCTTGAGATTTTCTCTCTCTCCCTCTCCCTCTGCCCATCCCCTGTTCATGAGCTCTTTCTCTCAAAATAAATAAATAAACACTTACAAAGTATATAAAAATTCTTAACATTTTAGCAAACTGAATTCAGGAACATGTAAAAGGCATAATATATCATAGTGCAGTGCTATTTCTCTCAGGAATGCAAAGTTTGTTAAGAATTTAAAACAGTAATTACTATAATTCCCAGAGTAACAATCAAGATATTCTCAACAAATGTGGAAAAAACACTCCATATAATCCAAAATCCATTTTTTTTAACGTTTATTTATTTTTGAGACAGAGAGAGACAGAGCATGAATGGGGGAGGGTCAGAGAGAGGGAGACACAGAATCCGAAACAGGCTCCAGGCTCTGAGCTGTCAGCCCAGAGCCCGACGCGGGGCTCGAACTCACGGACCGCGAGATCATGACCTGAGCTGAGGTCGGCCGCCTAACCGACTGAGCCACCCAGGCGCCCCCCAAAATCCATTTTTGATAAATACTCTCAACATATTTGGAATAGAAGGGAATGTCATCAATCTAACAAATCACATCAATGAAACTTATAGCTAACATCATACTTAATGGTGAAACACTGACTGTTTACCCAACATCAAGGACAAGGCAAAGCTATCCACTCTATTTCTATTAAAAACTGTACCAGAAATCATAACCAATTCATTAAGAGGAATGAAATCCAGATTGGAAAGGAAAAAGTTACTCTCATTATTCATGGATGACATACTATCCAAATAGAAAATCCTCCAGCATGTACAAAAAAAGCTACCACAGCTAGTGAGTTTACCAAGGTGCAGGATACAAGATCAATATACAAAAATGTATTGTAGTCTTACGCAAGATATGAACACCCAGAGATTGAAATAAAATTATAATACCATTAAAAATTATGAAAGAGAAACTAAAGATGTGTAAAATGTGTTCACTGAAAACTATAACACATTACTTAAAGAAATTAAAGAACTAAAGAGAGAGATATGCTATATTCATGGATCAGAAGACCCTACTTTGTTAAGGTATCAATTCTCCTTAAAATGATCTATAAATTCAACACAATCAAAATCTGAGAAAAAAATTGTAGAAACGGATATACTGGTTTAAAAATTTTCAATTTATATGCAAACTGCCTAGGATTTATAAAACAATTTGGAAACAAATAACAAGATTGGAGGGCTTACAACACTATCTGATAGGAGGATTTATTTTAAAGGAACGGTAATCAAGATGGTACAGCATTGGTGTAAAGATTTTGAAAAATCAGTAGACCAGAACAGAGTTCAGAAATTGATTCTCACACACATGGTCAATTGACTTTAACAGAGACAACAAGAGAATTCAATGGGGGAAGATAATCTTTTCAACAAATGGTGGTACCAAAACTGGATAGCTTTATGCAAAAAAAAAAAAAAAAAAAAAAAAAAAAAATCACTTTCAACCCTCACTTCACACCTTATACAAAATGAAGTCACAATGGGTCACAGCTCTAGATGAATGGTTGAACATACAAGTCATCTTATGTACTATTTCTTGAGACTATTAACTGGCAGTCAAACTTCATTTGTAAGTAATACAGAAAGATTCTACGGTGGGGAAAAAACTGTAAAAAGTATATTCTATTCCTTTCTTAAGGATTTATAACTTGCAATAATTTATTAAAAACTGAGAAATCTAACAACAAAGAAGTCCAATTTTGTTTAACCCAATAATACATAAATATATTGGACTATGGAGCTCTGTTTTTACACATTTATTAATATCCTATTAAGCACAGTTTGAGAAACCATGATCTTGTTGAAAATTTTTGCTTTACATATTAGGAACTAATGTCCAGAATAAGTAACTCTTTTGACCAAGTATGCTTGTCTAATGGGAGAAGTCTCCAGGCTTAAGTCCTTTGTTCTTTGTATTTTACAACAGATTACCATTTTCAATTGATTTGCCCTAGAGGTTTCATAACCAAGTGTTGCTTCTATTTCTCTGCTTCTACTCTCCCTGGGCCATCATTATCATAACTTTTATCATTCAATAGTATTATGATGTTTTTCAAGAGACTGAACACTCCTTTTTTCCAGATAATATGGACTGATCATTTTTGTTTTGCTTACCTAATTCCAGTGACCAGAAAATTGTAAAATCTCAATAAATGCTGCATAAATGAAAGAACTAAGAGAAAAAAGGATTCCATGTGAACAGCACAGAAAGAAGAGTTTAAGCCCAAAGAAGACTACAAAATTTCAAATTGGGAAGAAAGATACTAAAAGTGATCTAAGAGAGTAAGGTAAGGTTAGTGGGAAATCAAGAATAATATTTACAGAGCAAGAGCTCAGAAAACTATAAACTCAACAAGATGTAATGGTATCACCGATGCAGAGAAAATATTTGGTAAAGAACAGTTGATATCTTCTTGCTAATCACCAAATAATTTACATTAAACACCGAGAAGAGAGTCTATCTACTTCATGCAAAAAGTAGCACAATGACTGTGATATAAAACCACGTTAAAATAATTACTTCATTTGGTAGTATAAAGGATTAAGCATCAGTTCAATACACTGAAGCAAAGCACTCTAAGTTTGTTATTGTCGAAATAAAAATGTTATTAGAATATATGACAAAAGTATATCACAAAAGGAACTAACATTAATTGATCACGCTAAGCTTTTGATATAAATAAGCTCACTGAGGTCTCATTAACCATCCTGTGAAGTAGCTATCCTTTCAAACAAATTTGAGGAACTGAAGAATCTACATTCTGTCAAATCTAGGTTGCCCAATTTTCCCCCCCAATCATCTCTAAATAGCAAGATGTATAATGCAATAAACCTTTCCAATCATTTCAATTTTGTGAACAATTTACTTATAAGAACCTCTTGTTGGTCATTTAAAACCTGCAACAAGTTCCTCATCTTGTTCAAGACATACTCCAGGAATTCAAAACTGCTGCCTAAGGAGCATCTGGGACTTGTAAAATTCCTACATGGTTTTGTATCAGAATGGATGCATAATTTTTTGTAAGACTGGATGTAAAAAGAGGAACTCTTATAGACTACTTAATAAATTCCAGATATTATGATTTATAAAATTTCCTGTATTTAATTTTCATGCACTTGTTACAAGATAAATCTCTTTGCAGATGAGAAATCCGAGGCTCAGAAATGAAGTATCTTATCTTTTCCAAGGTCAAATATAGTGGTGAAACCAGGAAGCAAATTTACCTAATTTATTCTGTGGCTTATATATTTTTTTAAGTATAAAATGTAAATAATATTTCTATAAGAAATAATGACAGTATAATCATCTTACAACTTCTAGAGTATCTTTCATTAAAGTCCTGGACAAGGAGAAATAACAACTGTTTTGGGGTCTCTTTTATACTTTGCCAACTTGATATGGTAGAAAGGGACAGTAATATAGAGTCATGTTTAATATCTGGTAATTTATCCACCTTCTCTGAACTTCAATCTCCTCACTTCTGAAATGGACAGGATTTAAAATGCCTTCTTGAAAAGCTGATATAAAACTTAAAATAGGGAACATGTGAAAGGTTTTAAACAATGTTGTCATAAATGTTAGTTATGATTATTGCTATTAATAAAAATAGGCTGGGGTGCCTGGCTGGCTCAGTTGGTGGAGAGCACGACTCTTGATCTCAAGGTACTGAGCCCAAGCCCACAGCCATTTGGGTGTGGACTCAAGAAAAAAATTTTTTAAGATAGGCTAAGTAGACCTAGAAAGGTATTCAGCCAGAATCTATCCTCCATCCTGTTCTTACGAATAAGAAATATGTAAGTCTATAAAAAAAATAATTTTAAAAAGCTGCCAGAAGTAAAACCTCAACAATTTTACAAAAAGGGACATAAGAGATATTCAAAGATTAATGTTTTGACTTTTACTAAAGACTAAACAACGAGAAGATTAAAAAAAAAAGAGAGAATTGTAAAGGATCGGTCCTGATAAAGATGCAATTTCATAAGCATGCAAAGTTAAGTGAAACTTACAGTGAGGTAAGAAACTGACAAAGGCTGGTTCCAAAGCTATGTGACAGCATCTGAATGGACACTGTCCCTGGAAGAATGGCTAAATTGAAAGAAAAACAAAAACAAAAACAAAAACCCAGAAGATCTGCCTAGCTTGAAATGGAAAAATAGACAACCTAATAGCTGTGTGATTTCTTTCATTTTAAATATCTGCTAGCAAGAGATTTAAAGGAGCTTATATCATCCTAACCCAATTTTTTCCTTATCTAAGAACTAAGATTACAAGTTATAGGCAGGTTTGTATGTTTTGAATACAAAGAGTAACCAACAACACTTTCCCTCATGGGTTTATTTAAACCTAACTTTAAATTACACCCTTTTCTTACCCATAGTTTTTCTTCACATTCAGAACATTCAGAAGGAGCAGTTACATAACAAAACAGAGATTAATGGGAACATAGATGCAATATATAGAAAACACTTACTTTAATTCTCTGTCCCTCCTGTCTTGCTTTGCTATTTAACTGCTTCATCTCCTGTTTTGTACCTGAGATCAAGAGGCATAAAATACTATTTCAAAATTTGTGTGTCCTTTCTAATTATTGCATTTGAACTCGCAGAAGCTATAAAACCTACACCATTTTTCCCTTCAAAAATAAAAACATTAGCAAACCGTAAATAATCTAGACAAGTATCTACTCTAAACAAGAAAAAGTAACACTAAACTTTATTACCCATCAAAGCTGTCAAAGGAGGACAATGAGTAAAAAGTATTTTATTCACACAGCTATATCTTTTCCATTTATAAGGGAAACTATTTATCAAAATCAAACAATCTGGTAGTTGTAGAACACAACCACAGCTAACTTGTCAAAGCCTGAACAAAACACATGGAGTTTAATTCAGGAGTCATCATCCTGCGGGGTGAGTTAATCTGTATGATTTTCAATCTTCCTCAGTCACCAAATGTGTCAGTTTTTTTTCTCCTTTGAGACATCTCTCCATTTTCAATTATTTTGTGATCTTGACCCTATCATCCTACTCTAAGTTTAATTTCACTGCAAATAGGTCTATGTAATAACATCTTACCCGATCATCCTAGTACTCTTCACTCTTTCACTTTGGATCCATTCCTCATACCACAATATACTGATCTTTATAAAACCCGTTGTGTCATTCCCTGCATAAAAATTTATTTTTAATTGGCTCTCTACTCCCCAAAGGATACACTACATTTCTTGAACAGAAAAGTTAGCTGCCTTACCACACTATTTACCTATGATTCCAAGATCATTTATTCTTTACTGAATTTTGTAATTTTGAGGTTTCTACACTTGTGGTCCCATCATTCCACATTTCTGGAAAGTTGTCTTCCTTCTAATCTTATTCATACAAATACTGTCTGTCCTATAATATCCTACTCAAACACCTCCCCTTTACTCTTTCCTGATGACCCAAAGTAATCTTTCCATCTCCTGTAATCCCACAGTAATCAGTGAAATTAACTTGATAATTATCTATTTGCTGCCTAATCCTTCTTCACTGCTGCCTGAAAAGAGTTAAAGTTTCATAATTAACTCTTCAGATAAATATGACCTGTATTTCTAACCATAGCTCCTGAACTCTAAGATGAACTAAAAGACTATTCATTTTTAATGATGCATAAACTGAATGCATTCACAAATCTCAGCATCTTAAAAATGGGGACCAGAGTAAGAACAAGTTTCTTAAGAGCAGAGAGGCAACATCATTATCCTTATTTACAAGGGTAGCTCTCATGCCACTGTGCTCTACTGGGAGAAGAAAACTACAGGTTCTCTCCACCCCTAGATATTCCCAAGGCCTCTACTGTCAAATGTAAATGAACTATACCTTAGGCTCTCCCAGAACTCCAGCCAGTATAACCCTTCCTAGGGTAAGAATGACCTCTGTGAATTATATATAGATAGCACATGAGGGGAACTGAGGGTCTTATCTCCAACTTGTTATCCATCAAACCATATAGCGGCTGTTTGCCAAGCTCGTCCACATGAATGAAAAGATAATGAATACCTGCTAAGAAGAGAGCACTAAGCAAAATTAAAGATCTCTTTAGCTGCATCAGGTGGGAATGGCCCAGGAGTAGCTAGACAGGTATCATTAAACTCATCCGGATAACCTTATGGACTCATTTTAGTTTCTACAGAATCTGCAAGCTGTATGTCTATTTCAGTTGAATTTTTACTTTTTTTTGTTTCCCTTATCCAAAGTACCCAATCTATGGCTTTGAGTATGAGTCTTCGAAGACTAGAGCAACTCCTTAAAAGGCTACAGCAACTCTCGTATTCATTTTCTACCTGACCTGGATCATCAGGCTGCCATCCATGTGTATTCCTGACAAATCGTCTGAGAAATGACCACTGCTGGTGTTTTTTTAATAAAATGAACCTTCATTCTACCTCATTATAACAGGTACAGATGTCAGAGTATGTATTAAAATGAAAGATCTCAAAACATACTATTTATTTCTTAATTAGAAGTCTGAAATTATTTTGTGCTGAATCATAAACAGCTGCTAAACCTAGTATTTTAAAGCCAACTCATTACCACATAACTGGTTTTCCCTTTCTCCACGAATAGGCCTAAGTCCGGAACTTTACCAAGGTAGTTATTATTAGTACCACCTCCCTCTATCAATGGGCAAAGGAAAAAGGAAGAAGAAAAAAAGTTTGAGGCAAAGAGAAATAATTTGCCCAGAGTCACACAACTAGGAAGAAGAAGCACCAGAAATAGAACCCACACAACTTGATTTCAATGTTCAAGCACTTAAATTCTATGCTAGTCTACCTCACAATATACTATGCTGGCTAGCAAACTTTCTTTTTTGTTCTATCATGTCCCGTGTCTTCTTTTGAAATATCAATTACAGATCCTCTTTTCACGTTTCTCCTCTTTTCTCCCCTTCATTCGGTATATGGCAAAAAATTTAAGACAGTTAGTTCTTTTTTGACTTGGGAAACACTAAGGTAAAGGAGTTAAAAGGTAACTGTATAATATTTGGTATATCTGAGTTCTAGGCCAGAGTCTATCATTAACCAGGCAAACTGTCTAGCCAAATCTTGTGTGTATTTTGAATCAACAGCACATATCTCAACCTGGCCAAATCTCAAACTCTCTCAGTTTCCTCATCTATGAAATAAAAGGAATAGATATAAATAGCTAGCAAACTTTCTAGTTTTGAAATTCTAGGATGCTGCAAAATGGGAAGGAAAGGAAGAGCAATACAGACACAACTGTTTCACTCTGCAAACCATATTTATAAAGAGAAGGGAAAACCACGGTAGAAATTTAGCAATTGGGAAAAATAAGCACTCAAACTCTATGCAATTGAATATTGCTTCTCTCCCCCCAAATTACTACCAAAATAGATTATACAGTACCTGAAAAATGCACAAAATTAAAATGCCAACTGCTGGTCACTGCTGGTACTTATAAACATAATTACTATTAGCGGTTACCTACCACTGATCTCTTTTACTTTTTTTTTCATTTACTTATTTATTAATTTACATCTAAGATAGTTAGCATATTGCTATAATGGCTTCAGGAGTAGATTCAGGGATTCATCCCCTATGTATTACACCCAGTGCTCATCCCAACAAGTGTCTTCCCTAATGCCCCTTACTCATTTAGCCCATCCCCCTTCCCACAACGCCTCCAGCAACCCTCAGTTTGTTCTCTGTACTTAAGAGTCTCTTCTGTTTTTTCCTCCTTGTTGTTGTATTATTTTTGCTTCCCTTCCCTTATATTCATGTGTTTTGTATCTTAAATTCCTCATATGAGTGAAGGCATCTGATATTTGTCTTTCTCTGACTGGCTAATTTTGCTTAACATAATACCTTCTAGTTCCATCCATGTAGTTGCAAACGGCAAGATTTCATTCTTTTTGATTGTCAAGTAATACTCCATTGTGTGTGTGTGTGTGTGTGTGTGTGTGTGTGTGTGTGTGTATACATATATATACACACATATATATACATACACACATCTCCTTTATCCATTCATCTGTCAATGGACATCTGGGCTCTTTCCATACTTTGCCTATTGTTGATAGCACTGCTATAAAACATTGGGGTGCATGTGCATCTTTGAAACAGCACAACTGTATCCTTTGGATAAATACTTAGTAGTGAAATTGCTGGGTTGTAAGGTAGTTCTATTTTTAATTTTTGGGGGAATCTCCATACTGTTTTCCAGAGTGCCTGCACCAGCTTGCATTCCCACCAGCAGTGCAAAGGATATCTTTTACTTTTTAAACTGAGGAATCAAAAACTCTGTTTTTTAGTAAATACTGTCAACAAGAAGACTTCTCCCCTTTCCTGTGAGCCCTGTCATAACTCCAGGGTGCAAACCCCAATTATACCTCAGTACTTAAAGCTTGGCCTAAGTTGGGTAACAGAGCTACAAGGGCAGGAAAACCAAGATGACAGGGGCCCCTTGGAATTTTCATCAACTAAAATGATCACACAACATTTTAGAAATGGAATTTGTACATCAGGAAATATGACCATGAAAATGAACATGAAATATTAGATATTTGGAGATAATAATGATGATAATTATAGTAGTAGCAGCTCTCATTTATTGAATAAATAAATGAAATGAAATACTTCATAGCTTTTATCAGGTTTCATCTTTACTCAAACCCTACAAGGTATGTGTAAAATTATCATAATTTTAGAGATGAGAACTCTGAGGCTCAAAATGACTTGGTAACTTATCCAAGGTCACAGAATACAATTCTCCAGAGTCGGTGATCTTAAATGCTTTACTAAGTAGTATCATCAATCAGGATAATACTTTGTAAGCATAGGAGAGAGGAGGCCTATTTACCATTAATACCACCACCATCGACTTTTAGATTCACCACCATAAATCAACTTTGATTCTTTTCTCCTCAATCTCCAAACACAATTAATCTAGTAAATCTAAGAATTCTTCCCCAATCTTCCCCAAGTATTCAGCAAATACTTATAGAAATCCATGATGTAAAAAGCATTATACCGGACAGAGTAAAACTTTTATATCTAAGTTTGTCACAAGACTTCTCCTTTCCCAAAGAAAGAAACAGATAACTGAAGGGGAAAGGAAATTGATTTTATGTGTTTTACAAATCTAAAGGAAGTATATTAAGCATGACAGAATCAGCAAGTAATTCTTATTCATTACACTTAGAATGCAGCACATCTGCAAATGTATTCATTCATTTAAATTATTACATATAGATCTAGTTAATAAATTCTGATATACATAGTATTAAACTCAACACTTACATAGCAGTCACTATGTACCAGACACTGATCTAACCACTTTATATAGATTTATCTAATTTAACCATAGTTTTACATACATTTAATCCTTATGACAGCCTTATAAAGTAATTATCCCCAATTCACCAACGAGTAAACTGAGGTAAAGCGAATTTAAGTAAGTTGTCCAGAATCATACAGGTAGTAAGTGGCAGAGCTGGAATTCATATCCAGGTACTCTGGCTCCAGGGTCTGTGTTCTTGACCACTGCCTTCTAAAGAGGGGGCGGGGGGGGGGGGAATCTAAAACTAGAATAAATCATTAACATGGTGGTAAATAACAAAAATCATGGTATTCTCTGGCTTTTATCCCTGCTGCAATGTCAAATACAGATAACATTTGTTTGTAGGAAAGGATAAAAACTAAGGGAGGGCGGGGAAAAAACTCATTAACTATACCTCTTGCCCAGATCTAAACCATTTGAGATCTTAATCACTCCTTTCAATCTCTGGTGCCTTAACCTCTATCACCACTTTTCACATATTTCTAAAAATGAAAGTGTTATTCACATCATGATGATGCTTTTATCTGTTCAGTTGTGTGTTATGTTCTGCAGAGGTGAGCAGTAGGTCAACAACGCAGAAACCAGGACTAACAAAAGTGAAGAGGTTTGAAGTACATGCCACAAATGCTCTTACTTCCCTATGAGTGTCTCAGACATGTGTCATCTCCACATTTCCTAAGAATACTGACCATGTCTACCATTTCTTCTATAACCACTAATAGGTACATGCATTTATTTTTGTCTCTACCTAATAAAAATACTCTATTGAATGATGTGCTACGACAGGTTCTGATAACCATAAACTTGGTAAATCACCTATATACTGTGAAGCTACTTTTCTTGTGGGTTTGGGAAAAATGGGCAGACAGGAGCTCTGCTGGCTTTTCCTACTTCAGAAAGAACATGTATAAGACTAAGTACACTTTTGAGAAGTTTGTGGCCTCTTAACCATACAACTCTGGTAGAGCTCACTTAGGCATCAAGGTTACTAGAGCAAAATGCCATCTTCGTTAGATTTAAAGTAAGTACCTATAAGGCAAAAAGTGTACAAAGCAAATATTCCCCTTAAAAAGGTATTAAATAGATACTAAGTTCAACCTATGTGATTTTGTGTAGCCAATCTTGTACGGTAAAATGCATAGTTATGATACATGAGTAGAGAACTATTAACAGAGTTCATGTACCAAATATGTTTTTACAGTAATGCAAAACATGATTATTTCTCCCTTATAGTTTTAGTGGAGGCATGGAGGATGGAGAACTCAGCTCAATCCAACTAAACTATAAGCATATGCTTTATGACTCCACCAAACCACTCATTCTGCAGTTTTTACATACTTTTTATTGTAGCCTACTATGTTTCAAGCTTTACAAAAAGTAAAATAAATTTTTTTCCTATCAGTATTGTAAAATCAAATTATTTTTTAAATGATACAACCTGCTGTGATGGAAATGTATTATTTATACAATATGGCAAAGTCTAAATACATTTCACTAGCAGAATTTCTACAAAATACTTGCAAATTTCATTAAAGTTTAAATTGACTTGTTAATGATTTTACAAAGTATCAAAATTGGTTTTTAGCCAATATCAGTATTTACTTCTGAATTTAAAAAAACTCAACAGACTATGATACTCAGTGGAATAAAGTATTTTGGTAAACTGAGACTCTTATTAACAAAATTATATCTATATTTATGATTATGAAAAAAATAGTCAACTTGGTAGATGGGGTTTAATGATAAAACCCAAAAAGTTCATAAACTTCCTATTAAAAGTGTATTGAAGACAGCTTCTAAGATAACCATAAATGTCTTTCCTTGGTGAAAAGATTTCAGGAGAGAATTAAATTGTTCAAAATTATAAATAAAACATAACTTAACTAGATAAACCATTTTAGGTTCAAAATCATGACCAGGATAGAAGAAGCAAAGTTAGTGGAAGAATGGATTTCAATGAGAACAAAATAAAGGGTATATATATATACACACTTATATATATAGTATATATAGATAGATATATGCTATCTATATAGCATATATCTATCTATATATACTATATATATATATGGTTGCATGGTAGATTGGGAATATTTAAATATTAATCTTGGGTTTTTAAACAGAAAACTAATTTACTATAAAATCAATTTAACTTTGCAATGCACACAATATACATTCAACATAGCGTAGCAAATAGCAAAAAGAAAAGTAAGAGTAACTTTGAAGTCCATCTCTAGAGGCAAACTTAATTTCACGATCATGAAATACGTAAAACTTTGGATGTACTATTATGTTCTCTTCTCCTAGAATCTTATTTAGTACTCAAGTACAACAAAATTGAAAGTCTAAAAGGAAAGTACACATAAGGTACAAAGGCACCATTTAATACATTTTAAGAAATAAGTTATCACACAGTAACTCAAGCCTTTGAAAGAAAATAATCCAATAAATAGTATTTTGTTCTCCACTATATAAAATCCATACTTCACAATCTAAACAGGAAACCTACCTTTCCTACTCACAATGGTATTTAAAGAATCAAAAACTTCTAAAGGTAGAAGAATATTTGGACAATCAGTTTAACTAGCCCCAAGGTTAAAATAAGGTGCCCAAGGATTACACAGGAGAGAGGATAGTAAATCCAAGTCTTGTGATACCCACAACAGTACTCTTTACACTACAACCCAGCTTTCTCATCACAGATTCCAAAAGGGAAACACTAAAACCATGTTTAATTGTCTCTTTAATAATTATTCATAATTCTCCATGACTATCCTATTTTTTCCCAAAGTATTTAAAATAAATTAAACATAGGCTACAGCCAAATATAATAGCAAATCACATATTTTAACTCAACATTAAAAAAAAATTTTGTTAATGTTTATGTATTTTTGAGAGACAGAGAGAGACACAGCATGAGCAAGGGAGGGGCAGAGAGGGAAACAGATTCCGAGGCAGGCTCCAGACTCTGAGCTGTCAGCACAGAGCCTGACACAGGGCTCAAACCCATGGACCAAGAGATCATGACCTGAGCTGAAATCCGATGCTTAGCTGACTGAGCTACCCAGGCACCCCTAATTCAGCATTTTTTAATGCAAAATGACATAACCCATATGGAGATTACGGACTCCAATCACATACTGTTTCCTTCCACTTATGCCAATATGCTTCTAGGGTTAAATATCCATAAATTTTATGCTTGTCTATCTTCTAATGGTTAATTCTAAGAGAAGTAAATAGTTCATTATTTATTCAAACTATGACATTTTGGAAAAGGTAGCTCTTAACCTCAGCAATTTACTGCAGAGTCTGGAAACACAGAATTTAATTTTACTGCCAGCTCTTTGGTCTAATTTTTAATCTTTCAGTCTCATTATTTTAAAGTTTTGGGGGATTTTTTTGTTTACTGCTAAAAAGAGGCTCTAATCTTATGACCTCACTATGTGTAGAATGTTAGCTTGGTCCTATTTTCTCTTAACTGCCAACCGAGAAATGTCATCTGTTATGTGTGTTTTGATATGCTTCCAGGAGACAGAGCTATAGAGTCCCAGATATAAACAGCTGATGACTACTGGAACAAGAATGGGAGAGGGAAGACTGGAAACTGATACTCTGAAAGTCAGTGCCATCTCTCAAAGGTAATACATGAAGAAAACAATACACAAAGAAAAATTTATGTATGGAGAATAGTTAGGCATTCTAAACTCTTCCAACTCTAGTAAAGAGTATTATAGGTAATCCAGGTGTAGAAATATTTCCTTCATTGTAAGAGATAAAATAAACTCCCCAAATATGACAATAAATGGAAAAAAATAAGTCTACCATGAAGGTACTGTGTATTCTATGATACTCCCATGTAAATACGTAATCTTCATTTCTCTTAACAGAGTTCATATACAAAAAAACTTATTTATTCTGCCAAAGTACTTCATAGTTTTAATCAAGGGTGATGAACAAACTTACTCTAGATGAGTCATAAGAGGGGCTTGGTTGACCACTTGTTCCCCAAGATGTCGTACCTCCTCGTTCATCCATACCTAAGAAGAGAAGAAAGTGAAAGATTTAAATCCAGAAGGATAGTATGATGGATTTTTTTAAAATATAGTATAGCAGAGAATAAAATTCAGCAAGTAGTATTTGCATTTGCATGGAACTAGCTGTGTATCAATTCTTGTCTCAGAAACCTGAAGAGCATAAGTTACCTTGAGGGTCTTTGTCACTGCTCCGTACAGTGCCCAATATACAATGGAGAATTTCAGAACCAAAATGTGTCTCTGGAGACTTTAAAATAGGGCATAATCTAGATTTCCCATTTCTGTCCGTACCCACTGCTACTTCTAAGAGTAAATGAAACTCTATAGTTTAGTCCTGCCTACATGAAAGTATGGAGAATTTAGTTCTTATGGATAAGTCTTAAAAAAATCAAGCAAGTTGAACTGTTCAAGTTAATAAAACTGGTTTCTAATATAGCACTAATGAGATATTCTTAACTGAATATATCAAACTAAATCAAACTATACCAAATCATATCATATCTATATTAGTTATATCGAAACTAATAAAAAATGTGACAACTCATGCTTATTTTGGAGAGAGACAGAGACAGCGCATGTGCATGTGTGCAGGGGAGGGGCAGAGAGGATCTGAGGTGGGCTCTGTGCTGACAGCAGTCAACCTTATGTGGTGCTTGAACTCTTGAGATCACGACCTGAGCCAAAAGTGGGACGCTTAATGGACTGAGCCACCCAGGTGCCCCTAAACTCTGATTCTAAATGAGTAGGTCTACACTTATGAAAATTGCAAAGGAAAACTCAAAGTGAAAAAAGATAAGTAACCATTAACAAAAAATCAGTTCATTGTGCTCCTTAATGTGCCTTCTGAAGCTCTGGTTCCATTATTTTACCTTCCAATCAATCCCTAGAAAAAGCTGAAAGAGCGGGAGACCTCTCAATCCAGATATCTCTCCCTTTTCTGTTCTGAGGACCAGTCTTTTTTATCCTTGACTCCTAACAGCTTATGCTTTCCCAACCCTTGCCAAGTTTTCTATGATGAAATAAACACAAATAGTTGCCTTTTTTACATTCTTGCATGAGAAAACTCCTGATGCTACAAAGACAACATTCTGCTAAGTTTAGAACTTTTTCTTAAAAACAATTTTTTTCAAAATCCTCTGTGATTTAGAGGAGAACGTGATCTGTAATAAGTTAAATACCACAAATTTTCCAGTAACCAGCCAGGATTCCCAAGCCACTTCACATGGACAGAATTGCCAGCTGAAGGGACAGAACTGCCAATTGTCCATAGGTGACAAAAGCAGGCAAGGAGGAGTGAGTTTCCGAAGCAGAGTATACTAATTACTAATTCAGCTGGTAGGACCCTAATTTATTCTTTTTATGAATCTGTACTTCCTGTATTAAGTGACTGATGTATAATTTTAAAAGTTTTTTTTTTTTAATTTTTTTTCAATGTTTTTTATTTATTTTTGGGACAGAGAGAGACAGAGCATGAATGGGGGAGGGGCAGAGAGAGAGGGAGACACAGAATCGGAAACAGGCTCCAGGCTCCAGGCTCCAAGCCATCAGCCCAGAGCCTGACGCGGGGCTGGAACTCACGGACCGCGAGATCGTGACCTGGCTGAAGTCGGACGCTTAACTGACTGCGCCACCCAGGCGCCCCTATAATTTTAAAAGTTTTTAAAAACACTATAGAGAAAAGATGGATACCTACTACAGAAAACACTCAAGGCATAATTTCAAGAGAACCAGATACCTTGAAAACACAGAGATCACGAATAAAAATACACAGTGTTTTGTTCATGCTTGGATAATTCTTACTAAAACTCTAGATTTAAAAAAGATTCTACAAGTTGGGGTAATAGCATGTAAAAACACACTTCGTTACCATCTCTCCAGTATCACCAGTTATCTGTAGGCTATATTCCAAGCATTTTCTTTGTAATCAACACTGCAGAACAGAAGCCAGAATTCCTATGAGGCCCAATCCAAGACAAAAGCTATTATTAACACACAAAATAAAATACTACTTATGAAATTGCTAATAATTTTATGAAAAGTTTTTTTTTAAATCATACTTTTCATTTGCAACTATGTCTTTTTAACATTTTTTTATACTATACAGCCAAAGTGAAATACAAAGTCAAATTGGCTATTGAAAGCAGAGTCTCAAATATTTGTACACCCATATTCTATTCCATTATTTACAATAGCCAGAAGGTGGAAGCAACTCAAGTATCCACTGACAGATGAAGGGATAAACAAAATGTGACCTATACATACAATGGAATATTATTCAGCCTTAAAGATGGAGGGAACTCCTACACATGCTACAAAATGGATGAACCTCAGGACATACGTTAAGTGAAATAAACTAGTCACAAAAAGGACAAATACTGTACAATTCCATTTACATCAGGTGTAAATTCATGGAGACAAAAAGTAGAATGGTGGGGTTGAGAAGAAGAGGGGAATCATACTTACAGTGATAGTTAAGAGCATAGAATAGAAACTTATTTTGATGACCCTATCTTAATGAAAATGATCAGACTATAGTTTATTCTTTTTATGACTCTGAATCATCTTACATCAAATGAGTAATAAATATGAGGCCTATGTGTTATTTACATATCTCTGTAAAAGAGAATGCAAAAAGGTGAATGCCTATTACAGAAAACATCTCAGACAAAATTTTTTAAAGATATAAAATTATGTGAAAACACATACTCAATTTGCATCAAGTGACACTACTTCCACAGCATAAAAGAAGAGTAAAGATTAATTAAATGAGATGGTAATTAAGTAAGCCAACAGCTAAACAGTATGACATACCAAGGACAGTGGACATGGCAGGGGGCTCAAAGGATGCTATAGAATAACAAGGATCTGGCTAGGTTTTAAACTCAGAGCTCTTTAGTTTTATTGTTAACATAACCAGACTCTGAGTAGAAGGTCGTGGCTGGCACTGACAAAGGCAAAAGTCATCTTTCAGCATCAATGACTCCTTTCTGCTGAAGACAATGGCTGTACAAACAGACATATGACAGGAATAATAAATTTTCCAAAGCCTCAGACATAAGACCAAGGTAAGCAGAGAAAAAGAAATTACACACAGAAAATAAACTTAATATAAAACTGTACAAACTGATCAAAATTTATACAAATTGATCAAAATCAAATTTATCAACAAGAAAATAAAGTATAGTTGCAATACAGTGATTGGGAGAAAAACGTTTCTATTAAGATATGTCTGAACCACCATTGCCATATATTTTCTTTCCTTCCCATTTCTAGTCTATGCATCCCAATTTAACAATTTTAGAGAAGCTAGTTCCTTGATTGATAGATTAAAATGGTGGATATAAGAGAAAGTTTAACAATCACTAAGTAGCAGAAACTCTTGGGAGTCTTGCTTAACTTTCTAATAAACTATTCTATTTCTATTCAACAAGATTAAAAGGGTTAATCAATATTTTAATATAGAGACTAAAGGACTCTTTTCTTTTTTAATCTTTATATACAGATTCTCTTAAGTCCCTGCTTTTTTATATGGAACCAATTAAAGTCCAATATATATTTTGATTCCATAGGTCACATTTTAAAAGGTATACATATTATTTTTTCATATCTTCCAGTAAAGAACATTATATTTTTTAAGCTTGTACCAAAAAATAATGGCTTGTAAATTCAGTGAAACAATTTGCTACTTTCTCATTTAATAGGAAAAGTAACTAAAAACAAATCATAAGTCACTACATACACAGGCAATTTTTTAAGAGGCTAGGACCCTGGAGAAGGAATTAGAGGTAAAAAAAAATGAGTTTTTGAGATGTCAGAGAGCAAAATTCTTCAAGGAGCAAGTAAACTTCTTGGTAAAGTTTAACATATGACATTACTCTTGTCTATGAAGAACTCAGATATTGGTCTACACCTGCTTCCTCTCTCCTGCTACCATCTTTAGTTTTTGACCAAAAGTGCTCTCTCAAGTTAACCATAAACTATGCTTACAACTTCATCTTATCTCTTCTTTCATTCTCCTAGCACAGAGTCTTATAGATTTCTCTAGGTTTTTAACCACCAGGGAAAAATTGAAAACAGATTGGGAGGGGGAATGATTTTTCTACACCCTCAACATCTATTCCGCTCCCCACGCCCTCCACCATATGGGTCCAAAACAGTACAGAGTTTGTGTACATAAAGCATACTCATGGTTTGGTGAGGCTCAGCGAAGACCTCCCTGCCTGGAGGTAAAAGGGGTGAATGAGGAAAAAAGCTGCTGAGCAGTTCCATATTTTCCTACTTGCCACTATTACCAATAACCTGCTGCCTGAGACTAAGACTAGGGTAAAGTGACACACAGGTCTAGAATTGGGAAAATATTTCTAGTAGTAGGTAGAGAGTCTACTGAGGAGAGAAGGAATAAAAAGAAGAAGGGGGACAATACTAAGAATGGAGTGAAGATGAGTAAGGGTATCTCTGCAGTAAAGCTGGTAAGAAAAAAAAAAACCACTACAGCCACTTGCTTAGTATCTATCCTTATGAAAAAGGGCCATATATAAAGTTGGAAGGAAGAGCACAGGAGACTGTATCTTTCTCTCTCTCTCTCTCTCTCTCTCTCTCTCTCTCTCTCTCTCTCACACACACACACACACACACACACACACACACACTGCTCTAGGAGCAGTGAAATCAAGTTTTCTTATCTTAGCAAGTAAAATGTACTTCAAAAATATCAAATCCCAACCCTGTTATAAATAAGGGAAAGATAATATAGATTGCAGGACTGCCATCTGCTATAAGGTGATTCAATAAATGATTTGATGAAAGAAATCTGATTGGAGAGGACTATGTCAAATAACCAAAGCTATGAATGTATCTCTTCAATAGTTTCACTCAATTTTATTTGTGGAGTAATGACACTTGTTTAGATAACACTCCAAGGTTGCCATCAATTGTAAAGCAAAACACAAGTAAAACTCATCACCATTTCTACTGTATGATTTTAGATTCTCATGAAATAAATCTACCAATGTGTTTTTCTCGAAATTCATTGTGAAATAGGATCAATTAGAATATAATAGCACACCTTTGCTGTTATACTAAACATCAACAAAAACAAAATGGAAAAGCTATGATAATATTAAAATTGTAAGTGTATTTAAGAGAATTTAAGACACAGTGCCTCATATGAAGTATGTAACAATGATTATAGAGGTTTGTTAAAGTTATGAAATATTAGGGTTCTGTACCTAGAGCAGTCAAAAGAAACAATTTAATTCTTTTTAAAAGTAGGTAAGAAAATAAAAACAGTAAGAAGAGCAAAAGGAATCACAGGTCACCTTTTAAAGTTCAATCACAATTTCCATTTGGTATTATTAAGAACAAAGATTTACAAGTAGGGATATTCTAGTGCCAAAATACACTACAGTAAGGTAGTAAATACATGACTAATTCCAAGAAAATGAATGATTTTGAAAATAACGTTCAAACACAGTTATTTTGCTATGTTATAAACCACATCATTCTAAATAAATACCCTGTAAAGATACAATTCAGCAGGACATTCCAGTAATTTAAACAGAGTAGAGGATCCAAAGAAAATGGCAAGTCTACCTATTTACAAACAATAGATACAGCCTGATGGCCAGAGATTGAAACGAAATTCCAGAGGGCAAGCAGGTATGTTGTACTACCTTGGGAGCTATCTGGTGACCTGGTATTTTGTTTCTCTTGCTATCTGAAAGTAGAACATTCTTATAAAATGTCCTACAAAAAGACTTTTGTAAGTTGAAATGGCAAAAAGTAAACAAGCAATTACCATTTGTAAAAGCAAATATCCTCTTCCAATTTCTTTCAATTACCAAAAACAGGTACAAACAGGTACCAAAAACAGGTCTTTGGTAAAAGCAAAGTGGCATAAAGTGAACTTTTGGAGAGTGGGGGAAACCTGTACTCCTCTTCTCCAATACAAATACCAAAGCCCTATATCTAAACAGCATTGTCAGTTGTTTTCCTCCATAGAGGCACTTAGGCAGTCAACTCTTAAAAACAGCCTTGATTGTCTCTCTCAGACTCTGGAGGACTCTCAGCAAAAGGTCTCTCAATAGTACAATCCCATTAGATTGACATTACACATTTCCAAAGTCTGTAACTCACTATATTTAACATGATCATTTCAGTTCAAGCCATCAACCATCTCTGACATATATTACCGTAAGAGTCTCCTAAAGGGTCCCTATTCTTCTTTTCCTTCTACAGTCTATTCTTTACACAGCAACTAGAATGACCCATTAGAAACAAATCATGTCACTTCTATGCTCAAAATCTACCATAGTCTTCCTTCTCTTGGATCAATCTGTTTCAACAACATGGCCCCTGCTTTTGCTTGGTGTGTTTGAGCAAAAGCAAGGGGCCATATTGGGATCTTTCCATTTGCCCTTTCCTCTTCATAAAATGCTCCCACCCAGATATCTGAATGATCTCTTAATTTCCTTCAGGTCTCTGTTCAAATGTCATCTTATAGGCAGAGGTTTACTGTCTTTTTCCAACAGATTGAAAAATCCGTCAAAATAAGGATGTAGTTTGTTTTGTTCAGCTTTAACCATTTGGTAACTAGAACATGCCTGACACAAGTAGGTATTAATAAATATTTACGGAAGAATGAATGTATAGAGTGGAAATAATAAAATCAGTTTAATAAAAGTGAGGCTATACCAGGTTCCCTATTTGTTAGCTTATCATTCCTTTTAGACAGTAATCAAAACCAGTCTTCTAAATAACTATACTTTTTTTAAAACTCTGTGAGAAGTAGTTAGATTGCAAATGACTCTATAAACCAGATGACTACTCCCAAAGAGCAAAAATTACTAACAACTTTTAAAAAAATTAAATCCTCACTAGGCTTGGTAGCTAAACAAACTACAGACCTTAAATATCACAACTGTGAAATAACCTCATCACATGTCCTAAGAAAAATCACTTTGTATTCATTACAGTACAGCCTATAACACATTGCTATAAAAGGAATTTTAAATAAAACATGTTCCAAAAAGATTCATATATTCAGCATGATGTTGGGATATTTACAAATGTAGTTAGAAATGTAATGATTCTCTTTAACTTGGTAACATTCTTCTTTCCTATTTCCTTAACTAGTCACTCTTCATATTAATTTCTACCTCATCAATTTTCCAACTATCACATTTGTTCTTTTTACATACACAATACCCTGGGGTTCACGTACTGTGTATTGCTTGTTCTTCTATTATGTTCCCATTTCAATCCACAGTTAACACTGCCAGCACACTTAACTTGCCATAAACACAAGTTGGGTCATATCCATTCACTACACAAATGTGATCCTCTCTCTGCTGCTTCAGGTTTAACATTCACACACCTGAGGGTGGCATTCTTCAAGGTGGCCTCAATCTGCCTTTTCAGCTTCAGTACTTACTATATCCCTTCAAAAACTCAAGGTCCCCCAACCTCATCAGGACATTAATCACTCCCCAAACATGTCAAATTCATCTTCTACCCCTATTGTTCCCTAGCCCTAGAATATCCACCTTCATCTAACCCTTAACCTATTAAATTTCTAATTCTGATTCATCCTAAGATCAAATGTCCCCTCCTGAGAAGTGTTCTCCAGCAACTAAGCCTAAATTAATCACACTTCTTTAGAAGTTAATTTGTACTTATTCTGTCTTAAACACTGACGGTTGTTTTCATTTACATTCTACCAATAAAACTTTATAATAGGGAGCATCTCTTGTTCATCTCTATGTTTTTCTGGTACCTAGCAGAAGTGTGGTATTCTGCATTCAAATGTTTACTGAATGATTCAGAACATATAAAATTAGGGCATTCATATAACTGTCTGTCATAATAATTCAATAACTAAGGATGGGTTAAAAACAAGAGGCCCAAAATAGAAAAATTATGCCTAGCAACTCAAAAAATAATAATTACTTTTTAAACAAAGTATTATTTTTAAAAGCAGATGACAAAATGTGTTGCAGAAACCTCAAAAGTGACCTAGTAAGCTCAGCTTCCAGTACAATGCAGTAAGCTCTGATAGACAGGCTTCTATAAATTCTGGGGGGAAATACAAATATAAAACAACTACTTACAAGCTCTAGAAAGTGAACAAAATCAGGCTGATTTTGGATGAGAACATAAACTTGGAAGAAAAGACCAGAATGAATAACTATCTTTCTTTAACAGATTTTCGGGATCAGAACAAGTGAATTTCCCATTCTTAAAGCTTTATCCTACACATAAGCAGTAGCCACAGCACGCAAGAACTAAAGTTCCAATAAAAAACATCTTTTAGGGGCACCTAGGTGGCCCAGTCAGATGAGCATCCTACTCTTGATTTCGGCTCAGGTCATAGTCTCACAGTTGTGAGATCAAGCCTGTTTTGGGCTCTGTCCTGGGCACGTAGCCTGCTTGGGATCCTCTCTCTCTCCACTCTCTCTGCCCTTCCTCCCTCACTCTCTCTTCACCTAGCTCTCAAATAAACATTAAAAAAAATCTTTCTAGCTAGAAGAATGGTACAGAGCCTGGAAAGCAACAGTCATCACAAAGTAATGACAGAATTCCCAAGAGGAGAGATGCAAAAAAGAAGAGTCCCAAATTTTTGGTATATTTCTACCCAAGTCTTGGCTGAGTCCTGCAGCACATTCACAGGGGAGGCCCAAGGCAGTCTGCAGCTGAGACTAAAACAATCAAATCAAGACTTGAGCAGATGCCAAACTCAGGCAACAGAGAGTTTTCACTTTAAGTCTAATCCAATTAATGGCTCACTTAAACAAAGAAATCAAAACTCTTTGGAGGAACATGAAAGAAAACAAAATTTCCACAAATACATTCTTAATACCCATAATAGAATCCCAAATTCCTTGATAATGAAATGTGATCCAATCTCAAAGGAAAAGATAATCAAAAGAACAACCTCAAGATGGCCTAGAGAATGAGATTTTCAAATAAGGATATGAAAGCAGATATTGTAAGTGTGCTTAATGAGATAAAGGACCTACGTTCGTAATGAAGGAAAAAATGGAAAATTTCACAGGGAAAAGAAAACAAAACAAAAAAAAAGCACACATAAACCTTAGAAATAAAAATTAAAATATCAAAAATCTTACAAAAAACAAATTTCCTGATAAATGAATAGATAGATAGGTAGGTAGATAGACAGACAGACAGACAGACATTGTTTTGAAAGTTCTTTAGGTATCAGCTCTCAGGATTGGGGCTCAAAAATTGCTTGTTCATGTTTATTGTTGTTATAACTTTTGAAGATACCTCTTCTTTCAAATGTGAACATTTTGGGAGACAGCCAAAGCATAAGAGACTCTTAAAAACTGAGAACAAACTGAGGGTTGATGGGGGGTGGGAGGGAGAGGAGTGTAGGTGATGAGTATTGAAGAGGGCATCTTTTGGGCTGAGCACTGGGTGTTGTATGGAAACCAATTTGACAATAAATTTCATATATTAAAAAAAATAATTAAGGGGGCGCCTGGGTGGCTCAGTCGGTTAAGTGGCCGACTTCGGCTCAGGTCATGATCTCGCAGTCCGTGAGTTCGAGCCCCACGTCGGGCTCTGTGCTGACAGCTCAGAGACTGGAGCCTGTTTCAGATTCTGTCTCCCTCTCTCTGACCCTCCCCCCTTCATGCTCTGTCTCTCTCTGTCTCAAAAATAAATAAACGCTAAAAAAATATAATTAAGAAAATAAATAAATAAATAAATAAATAACCCACGCAGAAAAGAAAACAAAAAACAAAAAACAAATTTCCTGGATGGGCTTAAGGGAAGAACAGTGATGACAGATGAAAGAGAGTAAATTTGATGACCACTCAATAGAAATAATTCAATTTGATAAAAAGAGAAAAACTACTAAAATAAAAATAAACAGGACCTTAGAGACCTAAGGGAAGACATTAAAAAGTCTAACAGAGGCATAATGATATAACAAAGAGAACAGAGTAGGAAAAACATATTAAAAATATTAAAAAAATATTTAAAAATATAAAAGCAATAAGGGTAAAAAAATCCACAAACGTGGTAAGAGACATAAACTTACCAATTATAGACACTCAGTGAACCTAAATAGGATAAATATGAAAAAAAAAAATATGTAGGCACCTAACAGTCAAACCTCTGACAACTAAAAATAAATACAGAGAAAAAGTTGAAAGTGGTAAGAAAAAGAAACACATTACATAACAGAGAAGCAGCAAATACTTAAGTAGAAGCTCCAGCAAGTTATCCAGAATATCTAACTAAGATTAAGGAAAGTGGCTACACTAAACAACAGATTTTCAATGTAGATGAAACACCCTTCTGTTGGAGAAAGATGACATCTAGGATTTTCATAGCTGGAGAGGAGAAGTCAATGCCTAGCTTCAAAGCTTCTCAAAGCTTCAAAGGAGAGGCTGACTCTTCTGTTAGGGGCTAATACAACTGGTGACTTTTAGCTGAAGCCAATGCTCATTTGCCATTATTAAAATCCTAGGACCCTTAAGAATCATGCTAAAAATACTCTGCTGGTGCTTTACAAATGAAACAACAAAGCCTGGATGATAGCACATCTGTTTACTACATGGTTTACTGAATATTTTGAACCCACTGTTCAGACCTACTGCTCAGGAAACAAACAAGAAAAAAAGATTCCTTTTAAAACATTACCACTCATTGACAGTGCACCTCATCCAAGAGCTTTGATGGAGATGTACAATGAGATTAACGGTGTTTTCATGTCTGCTTGCCACCGCTTCTGTTCTGCAGCCATGGATCAAGGAGTAATTTCAACTTCCAAGTCTTAGTATTGAGAAAATACATTTCATAAGGCTAGAGCTGTCATAGATAGAAACTCCTCTGACAGATCTGTGCAAAGTCAGTTAAAAAACTTCTGGGAAGGATTCACCATTTAGATGCCATTGAGAACATTCACAATTCACATGAAGAGGTCAAAATATCAACATGAACAGGAGTTTGGAAGAAGTTAATTCTAACCCTTGTGAATGACTTTGAGGGGTTCAAGATTTCAATGGAGGAGGTAACTGCAGATGTAGAAATAGTAAGAGAAACAGAATTAGAAGAGAAGCCTGAAGATGGGACTGAAATGCTGTTATTTCATGATAAAATTTTAACGGATGAGGAGCTGCTTCCTATGCATTAGCAAAGAAAGTGATTTCTTGAGATGGAATCTACTTCTGGTGAAGATGCTGTGCAGATTGTTGACATGACAACAAAGGATTTAGAAAATAAAAAAAAATGTAGTTGACAAAGTAGTAGCAGAGTTTGAAAAGACTGACTCCAATGTTTAAAGTTCTGCTTTGGCTACAATGCTATCAAACAGCATCAGATGCCACAAAGAAATTGTTTGTGAAAGGAAAAGGCAATTGATGCAGCAAACTTCACTGTCATTTTATTTGAAGAAATTGCCCCAACCTTCGGCAACCACCATGCTGTTTGCTCTGCAGCATCAAGACCGAAGCAAGAACCTCTACCAGTGAAAAGATTACAACTTGCTGAAAGCTCTGATGACGGTTAGCATTTTTTAGCAATAAAGCATTTTTAAATTAAGATGTATACATTGTTTTTTTTTTAGACATAATGCTACTGCACACTTAACAGACTATAGTATAAATGTAACTTTTATTTGTACTGGAAAAGCAAAAAATTTATTTGACTCACTTTACTGCAATATTCACTTTATACCCACAGTATCTCTGAGGTATGCCTGCATAACATCTCTCATAGGACTTAGAATGTATTTAGAAGTAATAGATATGAGAGGTACCTGGTGGCTCAGTCAGTTAAGTGACCAACTCTTGGTTTCAGCTCAGGTCATGATCTCACAGTTTGTAGGATCAAGCCCTGTGAGAGGCTCCATGCTGACAGTGCATGAATCTCACTTGCTTGGGATTCTCTTTCTCCACCCCCTACCCATGCTTGCTCTCTCTCTCTCAAAAATAAATTAACTTAAAAAATAAAAGAGATACACATGAAAAATACAGCATAAAGGAAGGCAGGGGTAGGGTTAAACAGACTTGTGAGGTCACAAGATTTCTGCATCTTATGTGAACTGGTACCAATATTAACTCTAAATAGACTGTGAGAAGTTAATGATATATATTAACATCCTTAGAGAAGCTACCAAAAAGGCCCAAGAAGATACATCACTAAAAAGCTAACTAATAAATTAAAAGGGAGTCCTGAGAAATAGTCATATCCAAAAGAAAGAACAAAAGTACAGTCCAAAAAAAAACAGAGAAAAACAGAAAAAAACTAAATTAGTAGCACTAAATCCAACCATACAATGAAACTTTCCATTTTTGTCTAGGGAGGAAGACAGAGAAGCAATCAAATAGATACTACTCCTTTCAATGAGAACACACCTCATTGCTCTGTGCACTCATCAAGTTCACGGTACCACTCTTTGTGAATGAGACAATTATATTTGGGTTTGGTGGTGGGGAAAGGAAGATGAAAACATTACAACTGTACATTAAACAAAAAACATACAGTAGCATACCAATGTAAAAACTGCATACATAGGTTTTTAGTTTGTTTGTTTGTTTTTATAGTACCCATTAGGATCATAAGCCAGTACCAATAAAACAGCTTCTGCATAACTATCAAGTACATTTTAGTGGATTTTTGCTGATTACCTAACACAATTTGCTATTTAAAAACAGCTGTGTGAGCAATTACTATTCTTAACTTAATTCCACAAACAATTCTATTCATTTCCTGTAATGAGGCCTGTGTACTCCCTGCGTTCAAGTCTTAGACCATTAATTCCTGCAATGGAAACACACTCTGCCTCTCAGAAAAACTCCATAAAAATTTTTCCTTCATGTTTTCCCTATTATTTAAAAATCTCTTACTCAGATGCTCTTTAAATTACCACTCATTTCTTTCTAGACTCACAAAACAAAAATTTACATTGACCACCTTCACTCCTTACAATTCATTCACTGACTCACTAATGAATCTCTTGCTAGTATCTAGTCTCTTCCTAGACCCAGCCCCAAATCTGAATGTTAGGCATTGAGAAGGCTCTCAGTAAATATTTGTTTTTAAGATAAAACTGAACTTTTTCAGATCATCAAAGGTTATCCTGAAATGAAATAACAAAGGCCCCCTGCTGGTCTTCATTTCTCAGCTCTGTATCAGAGGTCAGCAAACCTCTACTGTGAATGACCACAGAGTAAATATTTGAGGCTTTGTGAACCATACACTCTCCTTACCAACTATTCAAACCTACTATGTAGCACAAAAGCAGCCATATATAAAATGTAAACAAATAAAAAGTGGTTGTATTCCAATAAAACTTTATTTACAAAAATAGGTGACAGACCGTGGACCATATTTTGCCTACCTCTGCTCTATGGCATCCAGTCCTGTTAACCACGCTGCCTCTCGAGGCAGCACTAACTTTTGGGCCTCTATTTCTGCATATTATCACTTCCTCTTTTATATGAAAATTAAAAGTATCTGCTCTTCATCCCATGTTCTTCTCATTTTATGCTCGACCCTTGGACAACTCATGCAATTTTGTGATTTTAACGGTCTCCATCAAATGATATTTCCACATTCCAAAGATTAAGCTCTGTTCTGTATTTTGGGTCTAAAATCATCAAATTCTTGCTGGAAGCTTTCATTTGGTTTTCCTGCCATTACCTAAAAGCCATCACATATCTAATACCAAACTCTTTGTATGCCCTTCATCTCTTCCTCATATGCTTCTGGGTCCTAATTATTAGTATTTCTAATACTGCAGGTACAACTATAATAATTTTGGTCAATTAGACTTGTAAAATGGTATCATCTTTGATTCTCCCTTCTCTTCTCCCTCCACTCTCCCTATGCTGAGTGTTCTTTATGAATGTCTCCTGAGGCAGCCTTTTTGTTCCATATTATTCTGGGCTTTCATGATATCCTACTTAGATTTTTTTTTGATAAGAGTCTCTCTGAATCTTCCTAAAACACTATTTTATAACGTTTCATTAGCTTATTATACACTGCCCATATAACCTTCCTAAAACAATCTTTTAAAACACATTACCCCCAGATTTAAAAACTAAACAGTTCCAGTGCCCTACTGCCAAGAGAATAAATCCCAAATTCTTCAACCTGAAAGGGAGTATTTACTCATCAGTTCTACAAATGTTTACTGTCAATTGTGCAGGGTTTTGTCCCTCCTATGCTCAAAGCCTTTGCAAATCCAGTTATAACTGCCCCTTCCCTCCAACCCTAGGAGTCAAAACACTTACTAATTTCTTACTATGACATACACACTCATGGTCTAGGGAGGATTCTAGGCACTGGTGATACAGAGACGCACAAGACACAGAAACCCTGCCTTCAAAGACTTGTCATTCAGTGTCTTACCTTTCAAACTCTCAACTGTAACCATGAGGCAGATTCACTGTACACTGAATCATTCATGACCATTTCACTGCTCTTATTACTCCTCTTGGCACTTCTACCTCCTGTACATTTAATTAAGTCTTATTGGTTTAATGCTCACTTTAAATTCCACCTCTGCTATACAGCTTGCCCAGCCTCACTAATTCTTACTCAGTCCCGTTCAATACTAGTATAGAACTTAAAAATCTATGTCACACAGCACACAAGTTCTTAACTGTTCTTAAGTAAATACCATTCAACAAGGGGTCTCAAATTAATCTGAGTGAAGACCATATTCAGCTCTTATTCTAGATCATCTAAAGTCCTGAATACGTAGAACAAAGTCACTTAAAAAAAAAGCTCTTACGTAAAAATAACACTGCTAATTACTGTAAGGGCAGGTTTATTAATAGCAGGTATAGCTTTTTACTTATCTACTTGTACTAATTCCCTCCACTCTCACTGGTGAACAGCATGTTTGCAAGGGAGCCTTCATAAAGGACATGACTAATGACCAAAACACAAAAGTAACCACATTAAGAAGACACTCAGCTGAGACCTCTGACATTAGCACAGTACTCTAATGGAATGAACTAAAACTTTCCTGTTCACAATCGTGCATAGTGTAGCACCACGTAAGCAAAACTTAGTGCCATGTACAGATTTCTAAATCTTGAACTCTCATGATTAGGGTCTAATTCATAAAAAATTAATTGAACTTAAGTCATTTAAGGGGCGCCTGGGTGGCTCAGTTGGTTAAGCATCTGACTTTAGCTGATTTTGCGGTTCATGAGTTCGAGCCTCCTGACAGGCTCTATACTGATGGCTGAGAGCCTGGAGCCTGCTTCAGATTCTGTGTTTCCCTCTCTCTCTGCATCTACCCACTCATGCTCTCTCAAAAATGAATTAATGTTAAAAAAAATTTTGTTTTGAATATCTATGGCTCACTTGGTTGAGCATCTGACTCTTGGTTTCAGCTTGGGTCATGATCCTAGGGTCGCAGGATTGAGCCCTACTTTGGCCTCTGCACTGAGAGTGGAGCCTGCTTAATTTAAGATTCTCTCTCTCTCTCTGCCCTTCTCCCTTGTGTGTGCTCTCACTCTCTAAAATTAAAAATTAAAAAAAGAGATGTACAACTTATAAAGATGAATAATTAGATCAAAAATTTACCACAGCATCCACCTTTAGAGCTGTTAAAACTAGATGGGGGTGGGAGATGGGAAACTAGCTAGAAAAGTTGGCCACTGCCTATGTAAATAAATCATACCATTCTTGAAACCTCTACCTTAGGGTACTTTTAATTTAAAAATATAGGAGTGTTTATCAAAATTATTTATCAGCAATTAAAAATATACACTAAAAGTGACTTTCATTAAACAACAGAATATAATCTTGACATAAAAATAAAATCTGTACACCAATCTTACATATTGTCTGTGGGCATGTAAAATGTTACAGTTTAGAAAATTGGCAGTTTCTTTTTAAAAGATAAAAACATATATACCCTGTGATACAACAATCTATCCTCAGGTACTTGCCCAAAATAAAGTGAGAAAAAGCAGTCACAAAGAAACCTTTACAGTAATATTAAGGGCAGTATTCATAATAGCTAAAACTGGAAACAATCCAGATGTCCATCAATTTAAAACAAGAATAAAAGATGTGTAGTTTGCTCATTCAAAGCAATACTGTTCAGGAACACAAAGAAATGGACTAGTGGTACATACAACAACATGCATAAATCTCAGTAACTTTATGCTTAGGAAAAGAAATCAAATACAAAAGATTCCATTCATATGTTGATCTAAAACGGAACAAACAATATCACAGTGCTAAAATAAAGACAGTGGTTGGTTGCTTCTCAAGTAGTTGACTAAGAAGTAGTACAAGGGGGGGAAAAAGTAGTAGTACAAGGGATATGTACGGGGTGAAAAATAAACTTTTAAAGAACAAAATGTTTTAGTGACCATTTTCCTAAGGTATTCAATTGAAAATAACAATTATAAACTACGGACAAAAATTTTTAAAGCAACTATTTAAACTTTTTTACATTTATTTGAGAGAGTACAAACAGGGAAGGGGCAGAGAGAGAATCCGAGCAGGCCCCGCACTGGCAGGGCAAAACCTGATGCAGGGCTGGAACTCATGAACTATGAGATCATGTCCTATACCTAAGCCTAAGAGTTGGACGGTTTACCTACGGAGCCTCCCAGGTACCCCTAAAAACAACTATTTGAAGGCAAGAAGAGTGAGCAAAAGTAGACAGAAATTAGAGAGGATCTGATTAGTGGGGAAAAACAACAACAACAACAAACACATTCACTGAATAAGATCCAAATCTATGTGGCTGGTCCAATGAAGACACTCCAGTCAGCATGGCATGTGGTGTGATTGAATAGTAAGCAGAAAGCTACTATCTTCTTAGCTTAGGAAGCCAGAAAACAGAATTTGGGAATGTCAGTGTGGCTAGAAAGTAAGGAGGGGAAACACAGAAAGGATAAAGCTGCTGTTGGGCAAGTTCCAAAAATTTATATTTAAACTCTCCTCAAATCCTTGGCTGAACTCTAAATGAAATAAACATAGGGGACAATACAAAAAACCCGACTGAAAGCAACATCTAGAAGGCTAAAATAACTGAGCATAGATTTCAGCTGCTGGTACCACAGAGGAAACTAATTAGGGATGCTTGGTAAATAATTTGGGCTTTCTACAAACCTGCTTTAACAAAGCATAAAACCAAGCCTCAAGATAATTGACCAATAATGTAACTACTTACCAGAGCAAAAACAAACCTCTGCAGAAGAGAAACTAAAACCTCTATGATACATCTTGTACATTTTCTAATATAAAATAAAAAACTTAACAGAGGCAGAGAGAAATAAAAATATGACCTATAGCCTAGAAAGAACACTACATACACACATACCTCAAGATGACACAGATGCTAGAATAAGCAGCAAAGGATTTTAAAGCAGCTATTATGTATTCAAAGACTTTAAGAAAAAGATGGTCAAAATGAATAATCAGATGGACACTCAGCAGAAAAAATGGAAGTGTATTTGAAAATGGAAATTCTAAAATTTTAAAATATATTATCTGAATAAAAAAATTCACTGAATAAGCTAAACAATGGACTGGAGCCAGAAGAAGAAATTGTAAATGAAAATGAACAGAAATCAATAAAGAATTATTCAATATGAAGTAGAAAAAAGAAAATAGAGCCTTAGCTACCTGTTAAACAATGTTAAATGGCCTAAAATGAATGTAATTAGAATATGAGAAGTAAATAAGTGAGAAAATGGCGTAGAATATACATCTGGGGGAAAAATTGCAAAATTTCCCCAAATCAGTGAAAAATATCACTGACTGCATGCAGATCCAATAACCTTAGCAATCTCTAAGGAGGAAAAATACAAAGCAAATGTCACCAATACCATAAAAATGCTGAATACAAACACAAAGAAAGAAATCTTGAATTCAACCAGAGGGAAGAAAGAGAAATTACATAAGGGGAAAATCATATAAATAAAAGCTTGCCACTCATCAGAAACAATGGAGGCCAGAGCCAATAAAATGACATTATTATAATTCTAAGAAGAAAAGAAGTCATCTGAGAATAATTGCACAGAGATCTGAAATAAAAGAAATACTAACTAAAGTTTCATGCTGAAGAAAAATGATATCAGATAAAACTTGGATCCACAAGAAAGGACAGAAATGGCAATTACATAAGGATAAACGGCTATTTTTCCTCAATTCTCTCTGTAGTGCATATGATTGTTAAAGTAGAAACTATTAAGTTGTTTTGAAAGCTTTAAACATTTTTATAACAAAGAATAAAAAAGGGTAAATGAACTAATTCTTTTCAAGATTCTCAATTTTACATTGATATAAATATAAAGTACATGTAAACTGTGATGAGTGTATACTTTAATCCCTAGAGCAACCCTTAAAACAATTCGAAGCAATACGGCGAAAAAGTCATTCAAGAAATTAAAATGGAACACAAAACACAGCTGATTAATCAAAAAGAAGTCAGAAGGGAAAGAAGAACCAAGGCACAAAAAAATTAAATAACAACATGATAAAACAAAATATAACATATGAATAAGTTCCAAGTGCTGGAGAGATCACAGAGCAACTAGAACTCTCACACATTATTGCTGGGAGTATAAAATAGTGAAATTACTTTGAAAAACTCTTTAGCAATTTTTTATAAAGTTAAACATTTCTATATTATAACTGAGAGATTCTACCCTTCATACTTACCCAGGAGAAATAAAAATGTTTATGTTCACAAACTAAATTACACAAGACTGTTCATAGCAGCCTCATTCATAATAGCCAAACACTTAAAACCGTCCTAATGTTTGCAGACACCTAAACGGATAAATATATGACAGTTTATTAATGCAATAGAACACTGCTATTCAGCAGTAAGAACGAACTACTATACCCAACGTGGATGAATCTTTTAAGCAAAAGAGCCAGACACAAAAGAGAACATACTATTATGATTCCATTTACATAATGTTCTACAACTGGCAATACTAACCTAAGGTGATCAGACAAGAATGATGGTTGTTTAGGTAGATAAGGGGTTGTTTGGAAGGGGCCAAGAACTTAACCACTTAACATGAGGTGTTGCACATAAAGTTTCCCAGGTAACAGACTCTTAGATGGATATTTGTGTTCATGAAGTTCACTGGGAAGTGCTCTCATGTTCAACATCTACGATGAGTTGAAGGAAGCATAAGTGAGTACAGGAAGAAATTGAATTGTGATACAACATCAAAAAATGTCTTAGCTCAACACATGGGGAGTTCTTTAACTTGAACAGGCCCTAGGAACTATTCCAACTGCAGCAAGTGGACCAAGATCTTTATACCTCTCCTCCTACCCTACCATTGCACTGAGCAGCCATTGGATATACACTACCCCCAAAGACTGGTATGACAAGGTCAAGATGGCCCCCTTCAGGAGAAGGCAACTCTTAAAAAAGGGACTCTGGTGAGAGTTGTCCAGCAACATTCCAGCAACTTGAAAAATAAATGTTCAATCCTGGAAGCACTCCACTGCATTCACAACATGGCATGAGAGAAATGTTTTATATCTTGATTGAAGTATTGATTATATAGGTGTGTATACATTTATCAAGTTCACTGAAATGTATATTTAAGATCCATTTATTTCACTGTATGTAAATTCTATCCCCCCTCCTCCCACTATGTGCTTTAAAAAATGTTATACTCCTATTCTGAACCCCCTCTCTCCCCAAAACACCCCAGACTTAAATACTAACAAAGTACAACTTGGAATGAAGAGAGACAGAAGATTTAATTTTAAAAACAAGGAATAGTATGAGTCAAGCTACAGCATTTGAAACAGTAGTGGGTACCCGTAGCGATTGCCCCCCCCCCCCCTGCCGCCCCCATACTAGAGGCCAGGAAAGAAAAAGATGTTATTTGAAGTTCAAATAGAAGTCCACACTCATGTGGCAAGGATGATATACTGATGTGCTATAAAGTAGCAGTTAAGTCTTTGTTGAAGCAATGGAAGGCAAACATCTGGACACTTTTTTCATTAAAAAAAAAAGTACAAACCCAAGCCCTATCTTTCCATTACCTTTCAAATATTATTGATTCCCACAATGAATATCTCTTTTTCCCCAATTTTGGGACTGGCAATATGAAATAAAATAATTGATCATTACCAATGTAAACATTATCATGCTATCATATATTTAAAATTACGCTCCGAAGAACTATACAAAGAGCCTAAAAGAACATTGTTCAGATGGTTAATTCTTTCAGAGGTTTCTGAAGAATTAATGCATGAAGGCTATTTACATGTGAAAAGTGAAATATTATTTTAAATCAATATCAGATTAAAAGTGAATTTTATCGCCTTATGAGTACATATGGTTCTGTGCACGTTTAACTATAAATTTGTAGGTTTCCAGAGGATAAAGGATACACAAATAAGTAAAATAAATAGTAGCAAATTATGTTCACTAACAATGTTAAGTTAGTACAAACCAAAATGATGTACTAAAACCTACATAAATGACAGCAAATGCAAGCCTTTTACAAAACAGTAAAGAAGATTTGGTCTTTCGCCATGGTTACAACTTCACTGAAAGAATACGAATGGTGGCCTTAAGTTGGTAAATCCATCCAATTACATTCAGGAAGTAAACTAAAATTAAAAGATGAGACAGTAAATACATAGTTACTTCTGAAAATTTAATGCAAGTCAAAGGTAGAAAAATTGATGTTTAAAACCATGTGTTTTGGGGTGCCTGGGTGTCTCAGTTAGTTAAGCAACAGATTTTTGCTTTCAGCTCAGGTCTTGATCTCAGGGTTGTGAGTTCAAGCCCCACACTGGGCTCTGCGCTGGGCTTGAAGGCTACTTAAAAAACGTGTGTGGGGGCGCCTGGGTGGCTCAGTCAGTTGAGCGTCCGACTTCGGCTCAGGTCATGATCTCGCGGTCTGTTGAGTTCGAGCCCCGCGTCGGGCTCTGTGCTGACAGCTCAGAGCCTGGAGCCTGCTTCGGATTCTGTGTCTCCCTCTCTCTCTGCCCCTCCCCTGCTCATGCTCTGTCTCTCTCTGTCTCAAAAATAAATTAAAAAAACGTTAAAAAAAAATTAAAAACAAAAACAAAAACAAAAAACGTGTGTGTGTGGGGGGGGGGGGGGGGCGCGTGCAACCAGTATTCAAGAGGAAGGTTTTTTTCAGCTAAGGATAAAGTTTTGTTTATAAAATTTTCAGAAATATTTGTTTGCCTTCACGATCCACAAAGCACAGCAGGGAGGGAAATGAAGAATACTTTAGTAATGCTTTTGTGCTACTGCAGCAAGATACTACTTCTCATTCCTAAAAGATGACCTTCAATTTCTGCTCAAGGCAATGTTCTCCATAACCCAGTCAACTTGTGGTCACTTACCTCCATTACAATTTATTATATTAAGTATCTCCATTAAATTGTTCAATTTATTATTTTAAAACAGTTTTAAGTATATGACATCATTATCTTGTTCAGTCTTTTTGAAAATAAGATGATAATCAAGATATAAATAGAAATGAGACTAACCTAATGCAACTGTTTATAGACCTACTTCTTTGGTAACCTTGATATACAGATGGAGGTCTAGAATTTCACAATTTTATTTTATAAACATCTATGATAAAATAAACTGTACTGCTGAGTATCATTTAAAATATTTTTAAAGTATCATTTAAAATACCTTTAAGTCTTTGAAATCCTATGGAAAAAGTGGTCAACAGTAAAATGCTGGTAAAATATTTTTAGTTGGCAATATTTCCTAAAGCAGGAACCCCATTCATTCTGACTTTGTTCTGAGTGAGTTTGGGTGAGTTAGCCATCATTTTCCCAGTAAAACCCCTAAAACCTTCAACCCAAAGAATCTGTAAAGATGAAATGCACAATTTAAATATATTTTTGCCCAAGAGCAAGGAACTAGACTTGGATTCTTGACCTCCTCAATTATTCATAACAAGAGAGAATAGATGGATACATATGACCTTATAAATTGTTCAGAGGTACTTTAGCAGAGAAGAGGAATGAAAAAAATCACTATACTTTGATTTCACAGTAATTAAAAACAAATCTGTGTTTTCTATCAACTCATCAAACGAACACACTCAATTCTAAGTGGTGTTATCTATCCCCCCCTTGTCAGTCTCAAAGTGGAAAGACTTGAACTGTATTGATTTACCCAATTCTATATCCATACACAATATCAAATATCTTCGTTGTTTGGTATTCCTCCCACCTCTTTTTAATATATGAACCCGTGGTCTAGTTTCTTCCTCTGACTTTTTTCAAAACATCATTCCTCTTTGATCAGGTTGGCTTTCAATTCTCCTGCTGTCCCAGAAAAGCCTCTCAATATCTCCCTTGGATTGATGGGTGTGTATATGTTTATCAAGCTCAGTGAACTGTACATTTAAGGGAAAGATATTTATTGAGAATGTGAAGAAAATCTGACATATTATAACATTTAATGTATTTATTCCAGAAGTTTAGGAGTGGATCTAGCTGACTTCCCCTCAATTTCTCTCATCAGTCTGTCTTTTCAACTCAACAAAGCAGACACAATACATAAACTGTAACTATCAAAGCCATACCAGGAAAATTTGCTTTACAGTCTAGCTGGATCCAAGTACAATCCCTGACTTTTCCATTTACTAGGCATATGACGACTCTGTTAAGACTGTTTCTTCCAAGGGGCAGCTGGGTGGCTCAGTGGGTTAAGCATCTGACTCTTGATTTTGGCTCAGGTCATGATCTCAGAGTTTGTGGGTTTGAGCCCTGCATCAGGCTCTGCACCAACATTGCGAAACCTGCTTGGGATTCTCTGTCTCCTTCTTTCTCTGCCCCCCCTCTGCTTGTGTTCTCTCTGTCACAAAAAATAAATAAACATTAAAAAAAAGACGCTCTTCCTCAAAAAAATGGAGGTTGATAACAGTACATAACTTACAGCCTAAGTGAAAATGAAATGAGATGATACTTGCAAGGCACTTAGTGCAGTATCTGTCACATAGTAAATGCCCAATAAATGTAACCTGTTTGAAACTTCAGAAAAGGCCTTTTCATTCTCATTGTCAGACAACTCATCTAACAATCTTGCCATTGAGTAAAATTGGGGAAGGCAGGTATCTGATGCTTAATGAAGTGACTGAATCTAAGTTGGATTTCCCATTTGTGGTACTGCTTCTTCCTCTCTGACTGGAATACTGATAACCTGCTGAAGCAATTATTTTCTGTGTTTAGAAATCCTCAGTAGGAATGACTAATTACTTACAGTAAATCATGTCATCTTTAAAAATCTAACCATAAAGTACATCTGGGTTATACTGTAAAGATAATCAGACTGCAAAAACATTTAAGTTCATGCCAAATCAATGTTGGTTTCCCCACTTTTATGAGAATACAAACCTAGAAAATAAAAAGGAAATAGTATCTTCATACTATGGGGGTGAAAAATACGATTTGAGGTAGTAGGCCAAGCATAGTTCAAGATGTATGACTTGAATGAAACATCTTTTTCTTTGCTTGAGTTTTCTCATTTGTGAAAATCCAGTAACACTGGCTCTGCCTACTTAAATGAGACAGCACACAAAAATGCCTGGAAATCTTGCATGTAGTAGTTCCTAAGTTTACAATTAACTATCCTCACAAAACCCTTTCCCTGCAAAGTTTCAGTGGGTTGTTTAAAAAGATTAAGGTAACACATGACAGCAAATATTATCATTATGTCATTAATTATATCTGTTTCCCAATTTCCCAATTTCTATTCAAGAAGCATTTACCAAGTAACTACTCTGAGTGAGGAATCATACTTGGTCATTCACTTCCTCATCATGTTTCTTTCACTTGGCATTTTATATCGTATGTGTAATAGGCATCAGCACCACAAATGATCAAGTTAAAGTCAATAAACAGATGAAGTTACCCCCCTTACATACTTCTTTACATTTTATATCCACAGGCCTCAAGACATGTATTTGTATTGAAAACATAATAAATCTATGAACCTTTAAAAATACTGCATTATTTCCAAGCAGAAGATGTGGCCTTAAAAATAGTTCTGTAAAAGAAACTAACCTGAAAATCACATGTGAATTAAAGTCAGAATGAAAGCTTTAATTCTAACACAGTAAAGTTAGAGGCATTTAATTCTGGCCAGAAAAAAATGTATAAAAGCAAGACTGATAAAAATATTAGAATAGTTAGAAAAGAAGAAATATTAGTAAGGTGAATCAGTCACAAAGCTGGAACTCTATCTGAGCATGATGATTCATTCAACAAGAATATATGCCCTGGAAGAGTTTCTCTAATGAACAAGAAGTTCATTGGAATAAAAATATAGTTGACCCTTGAATGGCATGGAGAGGGTGGGAGGGAATAGGGGCACCAACTACCTACATGGTCAAAAATCCGTGTATAACTTTTGATTCCCTAAGAACTTAACAGCTTTACTGTTAACAGAGGTAGACTTGCTGATAACACAGTCGATTAACACATTTTTATATGTATTATATTTTATTCTTATAATAAAGTAAGCTAGAGAAAAGAATATTTTATTGAGAAAATCGTGAGATTAAGTATTGTACTATATTGATTGAAAGAGATCCACATATAAGTGGACTCAAACAACTGAAACCTGTGTTGTTCAAGGGTCAACTGTAACTAAATTACAGTGTAAGAAGTGTTAAACCACACTTAAAAAAAAATCCGCAGGTAAATTCTTAACAAATTTAAAACCCAGTAGTCATATGGCTCATTATAGCACAGACTTATTATAATGTGTTCTGACTTATATTTCCAAGATGATATACATGCAATAATTCAATTACTATTTCCCACTTACTCCTCTTAGTTTAAGGATTTCAACACCTATCATCTCTGCTTTTTCACTTTTCTCATTTTATTTAAAAGCTTTTTCTTTGTTTCCAATTTGAAAGTATCCAATTTGAATATACAAAATCATTCTACTTTATTTTCCTTTTATCAGTTAAGCTTCTTTTAATAAAAATTTTCTTTCCATCATAGTTTAAAGTAAAAAAATCAAGCTACAAACTGCATATTCATCATGGTAACTGTAATGCCTCAGGGGGAAAAACTGGAAGAAATACAAAAAGTGTTTAATAGCTTCATGTGAAAAGTTGGATTCTTATTGTTTTCCTTTTTACCAGTTTTCAACTTTTCTAAAAGGAGTTTATATTATTTGAAAATTTTAAAATAATTTTATAGAATTTAAAAATAAGGGTTTTTTTTTTGAAAAAATGTAAGCTAAACTAAAAGCAATCGCTGAGCAAATAAATACAGAACTACTTCCAGTTTAACATACATTTAAATATTCTCTCTCAATTACATATAACTCAAATACAATTACAAAAAAACTTCAAGAAATTCAGTATCTTTTACTTCACTGACATTTCAGTGACTTAAATATTCCTCTTTTTAAAAATTTTAAATTTAAATTTAAAAAAATATTTTGTTTATCATTTTTGAGAGAGACTGTGCACAAGGGAGGGGTGGAGAGAAGGGGAGAAGCAGAGAAGGGGGAAGGGACAGAGAGGGAGACAGAGGATCCGAGGCAGGCTCTCTACTGTCAGCACAGTGCCTGATGGAACCATGGAATCAGGAATTCAGGAACCATGGAATCATGACCTGACCTAAAGTCAGATGCTTAACTGACTGAGCCACCCAGATAACTCTTAAATATTCTCTTAAATGAATTAAGAACACCAAATTTCTCCAAAGAACACATACAGATAGCCAAATATGTTTATTTATTTTTTGTGACAGAGAGAACACAAGCAGAGGAGGGGCAGAGAGAGAAGGATACAGATATGAAATTCTTAACATCATTAATCATCAAAGGAATGCAAATCAAAACCACAATTAGGTATCACCTCACAACTGTTAGGATGGCCATTACAGAAAACAAACAATAAACAATAAACAAAAAAAGTATAGGTGAGGATCTGGAGAAATTGGAACCTTGTACACTGTAGGTGGGAATGTAAAATGGTGCAGCCACTGTGGAAAACAGTATGGAGGTTCCTCAAAAAAATTAAAAATAGAACTACCATATGATCTAGCAATACCACTTCAAGTTATTTATCCGAAAGAACTAGAGACAGGATTTTGAAGAGATATTTGCACTTACTCTCATGTTCACTTCAGCATTATTCACAATAGCTAAGAGATAACAAATATCCATCAGTGGATGAACAGATAAAGAAAATGCAGTATATTCATCCAATGGAATATTATTCAGCCTTAAAAAACAAAGGTCTTTTCTTAGGTTACAACATAGATGAACCTTATGCTAAGTGAAATAAGTGACTCACAGAAAAGACAAATACTGCATGAATCCATTTATATGAGATATAAAGTAACCAAATTCACAAATACAGGAAGTAGAATGATGGTTGCCAATGGCCAGGGGAAGGAATGGGGTGTTGTTTAATGGGTACAGAGTTTCAGTCATGCGTGATGAAAAAGTTCTAGAGATCTGCTATGCAACAACGAGCATACAGTTAACAGTACTGTACAGTACACTTGAAAGTTTGCTAAGAGAGTATATCTAATGTTAACTATGGGTTTTTTTTTTTTACCACAATTAAAAGAAAAAAGAACACCTAATAACTTGTAAGGAAAAATATTCTTATGTAAATAACCCCATCCTATGGGGGGCGAAATCACTGTTTTCTGAACATAAAGAAAAGTGATAACCATTTCTTAGATCTTTTTATTTCTGTAAGAATGATCTGTTTTCATTCCTTAATTTTATCTTTGAAGAGATCTTCCTACTTGTGTTTCCCTTTCTCCACGGCCACCTGATGAGCTACAACTGAGTCAGACTTGTAACCAGCTAGGGATTCATTTTTTTTTATTTTATCCCTTGCCATAAAATAAGGTAAAAGGCATTTTTGTAATTACATCAAGTAAATGCCACACAGGCAAGGGTTGGAAAATGGCAATTAAAGTTACAATATAAAATACACTGCAAACATAGCAGATCCTATGGGCCCCAATCCAAGACTTACAACAAAATGTATTCAGTAAACTTTTGATGTAATAGCCATGTCTTCTTCTTGTGTCACCCAAAATAACTTTAATGAATATGAAGAAAGACAGTACGCTAGTAATGGGATTAAGTAAAACAATAAATGGATTTTAACAAAAGTGAAAGGCAGCATTCTTCATACAAACTAAATGGCTACTATAAATTTCGAAAGACCATTTTCTTTAAAAATTACCCCCAAAAACACCCTCAATTACTTTTGCTTATGTATAAGTGATGTCTTTTGTATTTAACTCCAACAGTTGCCAAAATAAGCCCATTTACATGGGATGCCTGTCAACTAGCAAATTTACATTTGGATTTTGTTGGCTTTGGACCCTGCATTCTGTTCTCTTCTTTGTGCCATTGTTGTTTTTAGGTTTGGCAGTACCTCTAGATCTTTGTTTAACTTAGTTCCTTTGTCTAACTTCTGCAGTATATACACATTATAAAATTAGCATGAAACAACATTTCAGTTTCCATCACCACAATTAATTCCTACCATGGCAGAAGTCTTGCAAATTATGCTTATGTGAACCCAAAAAGAAAACACACACACACACACACACACACACACACACACACAGAAACACACACACACACAGAAACACAGCACCTGATTTCCCCACCTAAAGATGTAAAAGCAAATAAGAGAAAGAACTATTTGGTTCAATGGTACACACAGAAGATTCATCATGAAGATCACATACAATTTTAATGTATTAAAAGTTAAGTAATCAGAGATGACCCCAACAGTCAGAGCTAAATTTGTTTGGCTGCCAAAAAGCCCATCTTTCTCTTCACCTTTGTTTTCTTCCAATGTATTTTTAGCTCTGTCTAATACAAAAGTACTTTATGTCAGGTAGAGTCTCCTGCCTCAAATACATCATGTAACTGTGAAAATGATAGCTTAATTTGTTACAGTTAATACTTGAAAGACTCAGGATAGATTCACCTAAATGGATCATGCAGTGGATCAATAATTTAAATACCACTTACAAAACACTGTGAATTTGATCTTCAGTACTTTATGGTGAAACTTGAAAATTTGTATGGATATCCTACCTACACATAAGCAGAGAACTTGACTATAATAACTTTTATAATACACATTTATATTATCATGAATATACTTAGTTTCCTTCATATTCATATTATGAGTAAGTTAATTATCCTAAATGCAATTTTTCATCCTAATCAAGGCAGGAATTTCATTAGGAAAATTCAAAAGACTTTTCCCAGCTATGAACTATGTTCTTGTACTTACATCTGATTGTGAGATATTCTCGATGTTCTGAGAACTCACAGCCCTTCAAAAATAAATCAATCATTGGGCTAAGACTTTATATGAAAGGGCTTTTATCCCCCACTGAATACAAACCTAAAAACAGCTGTTCTTTCATTTGAAGGTTGAGCTCTTATTCATATCACTTCTGGAGGGGAGAAAAGCCAGTAAAGCTATTTTTCAGAAAGTCAAACTCAGTTCCTATGGAACTCCTTTCCATCTGTTCCCTGACATTTCAGTCAGGTTATGCACTTGCCAAAGAGCTCTCTTTGAATACTGAATCCACTGGTAAAGACAAATGGGGGAAGAATCAATTTGTTACTAAATATCATTAATTTAAAATATGAAAAGCTATCATGCATTATGTCAAAATAGGCTCTACAATCAAATATACAGTCCGTGTTATAAACAAAATCAGGAATGTAGAGTGAACAAGAAATTAATGGTTCAGAATTTTTTGCTACTTACTTGCACTAAAAATTTATTCTATGAAGGACAGATAATAAATAAGAACTGATACAATCACATTTTCATGGAGAAAAGAGTGCATCTTATAAGAAAATAAGGCTCCTGAAAGGAGCCTGGGAATCATAGTGCAAGGAACTTTTAAAAAAGTATTTTAATAATAAAAGTTTCATTCAGGGAATAAAGTGAGAAGAGATACTCATGCATTTCATGTTTCCATATTTATTGGAGAAGTTGATCAAGAAAGATACAATTTTTAAAGCAGAAGTTAAGATACTAGATCAAAAAGTAATAAAGATAATTGATACAAAGAAATAACTAAGTCTGAATGACAACTAACCATGACTTCACAATCTCAAAGAACTGTGACTACTTAGTGATCAGTAACTACTGTGTCAGAAGGAAGGCAGATTAATAACTCTACTTGTCCTTAAGAAGGTGCAAAAGAAAGCCTGAAACTGTACAGATTAATTGGTTCATGATTCTTATAAAGCTGATCTGGAACAAAGAAAGTCCACTGATTCAATAATCAAGCATAATCCACAGACAGCCAGGGAACAAAGTTTATTGAGGTGGGGATGGGGAAGGACAGGAAGGAGAAAGACACAAGACCAATCTCTCTTAGATTTCCTCCTGAGGGGTAAATATAATGTCAAAAGTAACTCTTGGGCTTAATTTATTTATTCTTTATTCTTTTCTTTCCCCCAGCATGATAAGTGTACTCTTTAATCCCCATTCCCTATTTCCCCCTTCCCTCCACCCACCTCCTTTTTGGTAACTACCAGTTTATTCTCTGTGGTTAAGAGTCTATTTCTTGGTTTCTCGCTCTCTCTCTTGCACACAATTTTCCTTTGTTCATTCGGTTTGTTTCTTAAATTCCACATATGAGTGAGATCATATAGTATTTGTCTTTCTCTGACTGACTTCACTTAGCATTATACTCTCTAGCTCCAAGCATATTGTTTCAAATAGCAAGAATTCATTCTTTTTCATGGCTGAGTAATATTCCATTGTGTGTGTATATATGTATGTATACAAATGCATGTATGCATGCACGCACGCACGCGCGCGCACACACACACACACACACACACACACACACACACACTACATCTTTATCCATTTATCTGTCAATGGCCCCTTGGGATGCTTCCACTGTTTGAGTACTGTAAATAATGCTGCAATATTTTTCTTTTTGAAGACTTTAAAAATATTCTATGATATGGACTGTTCAAAGCAACAGTAAAAACAAAAGCCTAAGTTATGATTGTATAAAGGATATTTCTTGTCCTGCTTAAAGGGCTGACAGACAACAAAACCAAGGAGAGTAAAAACATTTGCTGAAATAGATGGAGAAGTATAAATGGATTCTGCACTGATCAGAAAAGATGCATAATCTGGACAGGGAAACCAACTTTAATGGCTAGGTGTACAAAAAACAGTGCAGTAACTCTGGCTAACAAAATGCTAAGGTGACTGCTTGAATATTTCATAGAGCCTCCTAAATGAGGTAAAGTAACACATGAGTTTCAATATGGGCAAATATGTAAGAAAAAAAAAACCTCAAAGTCTGTTTACATGGTATTAGTCATTAGTGAACTCTCCATGAAATCATCAATTACCCAGAGAGGTGAACATGAATAGGTCCACTCAACCCTAACATACTAGAAGACAGTCTACAATGTACTTTGAGACATCTTAATTAAAATAAAAAGGACTAAAAAATTTTAGATAAATTTTTGTGAATTAAAGATCCAGAACAAACATAAAATCATACCAAGTAGTCTGGCCTAAACACTGAAGCTGGTTATACGTGTGTCAGGAGCATAGGAGGGTGAGGGTAGGCAATCATTTAACAATTAAGAGCTAGGCAAGGTACTTCACCACAGAAATCATAGAATATGGAGTACATTTTCCTCTTTCCTTGTTTACACATTGGAAAACACACACACACACACACACACACACACACACACACACACACACACACCACGCCAGAAAGGCTAAATCACTTACTCAGTGTCCTAACTCTCAATCTACTGTAGAATACAAGACATACGCACACTTGCATGTATCCAAGGAGCCACTGTACTTTAATACAATTCTAGGTTTTACCTCCTGGTCTTCAATATACTGAACGACTAGCTAAAGAAAACTATGAATCTTCCTAATCTTCCTTTCCCTTGCTCCTAAAGTAGCAGTTTCCAATGAAAGGTAACAAAATTACTTCTTTAAAAGAATGAAAATATTTTAGATAAACTCCATGGTGTGTCTTTTTTATTTCCATACAAGTTATATTTTAATTATCCTTTCCTAATTAAGGGACGGACATGCTTTGGCAAGAAGGCAGACATGAAAGTAGATTTTTATGTAGGTGATATAGCTCTAGAGAGCTGAAACAGTAGATCCCCCAAACTCAAACTGTGAGTAAAGCAAAATAGTACTCAAGACACTTTTCTGTTATTAACAGCTTTCCCCACACTAGTTTCCTAATCAGACATTGTGAGTTAATAGCTATTAACCCCTTCCCAATAAAATTAAAATGTAAATTTTTCATTAATTTTGGTTTTGCTTGAATGCATAATGTAATATTAATTCATTTTAAAGACTATACCATTTTGTAATAGACATTCCTCTCCCCTAAAAATCTACCAATGTGTTTTAAACATGGCTTATTACAGGGGTGTGTGGCTGGTTCAGTTGCTAGAGCATGTGACTGTTGATTTCATGGTCATGAGTTTGAGCCTCACATTGGGTGTAGAGATAACTTATAAATTTATAAACATGGCTTGTATCTTATTACACTGTTGACAGTGATATACCATATGATTTGGTTCAATAACATGTGTTTAACACTATAAAGTCCTTTCTAAATAAGGAATACTGACTTTCTGCCATGTCTATTTAAATTACAGGCATATTCACATGTGTGAGAAGAGACAGCGCAAGGAAGAGATCAACTACATATTCATAAGAATGAGGGGGAAAATGGATTCAATCTTTCAGTTAATTTGTCCATTAAAAGCAAGGGTACTTCTTGCAGCATCAGAAAAACAAAGAAATAGAGAACACATGTACCTAAAATATTAAACAATCTTCCAAAGCAGTCAGAATTGCTACCAAGACCCAACATGATCATAAGACAATGACAATGTGGACTGCCTCTTTATCTGTCTCTCCTTTAATTCATTCCCACACTGGATTCTTTCACCCTTCCACTGTCCTCCCACCCACCTTACAGTCAGGTAGCCTGTACTATTCCTTAAAATCTACAGAGGAAGTCATTTTCTAAACTATTTTGTTTTTATTACTTTACATTTTATCACCTCACAGCCATCAATTTAAGAAAATGATCATGCTGTAAAGTTTTACTTCTTTGTCCATGGAGAAACAATTGACTTCTTCCCTTAATTAACTGACCTCTCCTCTTAATTAAACCACATGATCCCAACAGTCAAGTTATTTGCAGCTGCCCAAATCCTATGACTTACTATAAGTAAAGCCTAAAAACATTCTTCCACAGACTGAAAGTGATATAGGGCTTCCTGCTTTCTTTCCTCTGCACCATTTAAAAGTCTTTCTGACACGTGACACCAAGAAGGAACACAAGCAATAAAAGAAAAAGTAGGTAAACTGGACATCATAAAAATAAAAAATTGAAAAGACAACAGAATCCTATCTCTGATAAGGGACTTGTATCTAGAATATACAAAAAACTATGATAACTCAATAAAAAATTATTAAATGGGCAAATGATCTAAAAAGATAGTTCTCCAAAGAAGACAACACAGATAGCCAATAAGCCCATGAAAAGATGTTCAAAATCATTATTAGCTATTAGAGAAATGCAAATCACAGCCACTAAAATGGCTATAATCAAACAGGCAGATAATCACAATTGTTGGCCAGGATTTGGAGAAATTGGAACCTTCATACTTGGGTCAGTGATACTGTAAAATGGTGTCAGGCACTTTGGAAAATACTCTGACAGTTCCTCAAAATATTACAGATGGAATTACCATAACCCAACAATTCTACTCCCAGGTAAATGCAAGGACTAGGTAAATGTCAAATTACAAAATACAGTCAGCCTGCCATTTAAAAGAGCTCCTTTCCAACTCTTTTATTCCATTCCTATTATTTCCCTAACCCAGGTCTTTATCTACATAAAAATGCCTTCATCACCCTCAACACTGGTCTATTTAATCCATTCCATGCCATACTTAGTGAAGACCTCACAAACACTGCTTCAAAATAACTGAAGAGTCCCTCAGAGCCCCAAACTACTCAATTTGTCAGTCAAGTATTCTCACACTCTGATCTTGACCCACTTTAATAATATGCCATGAGATTCCAATTAGGAGTTTTCTAATCCTGTCAGGCCAGGATCTTCAGTGCCCCCCCCCAGAATATAAACAAATTAGAAAATTAAGAAAATTTTAACCCCTATCTAAGATAGGGTATCTAAGATACCTTTCAGAGTCCATCCAAAGCACTTTGGTATGTAATATGACTTGAATGCAAACACTTTTCATATTATTATTTGAGTAAAACTACTCTTTCAGGAAACACTCCATCATTTTAACAGTTTGAATTTTTTTTAACGTTTATTTATTTTTGAGACAGAGAGAGACAGGGCATGAACGGGGGAGGGGCAGAGAGAGAGGGAGACACAGAATCGGAAGCAGGCTTCAGGCTCTGAGCCATCAGCCCAGAGCCCGACGCGGGGCTCGAACTCACGGACCACGAGATCGTGACCTGAGTTGAAGTCGGACGCTTAACCGACTGAGCCACCCAGGCACCCCTCATTTTAACAGTTTGAAATCAATCTCTAATTCATTACTGTACATATATTACCTTACATAAATTACTTAGATAACAAAGATTCTGTTTCTTCATTTGGTAAGTAAGGAAAATAACTGTACCTATCTCATGAGGGAGGCTATAAGAACAAAATAAAATCATTCATGTTAAGTACACATAGAAAGCTCTCAGGAAATGTTAATTAGTATTATTATCATGCCCTAACACATGTGCAGAGGTCTGGAAACTTACATGTTGAGGGAAATATTTTATGTATAAATATGGTTTCTCCTATGGTACCCACACAATACCTAGGGTACTATGTCCCTAAAAATAGCAGAAATCACAGCAAAAGGAATTTAAAATGGCAACAGCCTTTTTCAAATAGTAACTTAGATTCTCACTGCTTTTTAAAGGCAGTATTATGAAATGAAAATAACGTTGAGCTGGCAGTCAACATCCTAGTTCTGTATTCAAGTCACAATTTTACTGTTTATTATCAGTATGGTTTGGGGAAAGTCATTTAAAACTCTAAGTCTTCGTCCCTTATATATAAAATAGTGATATTAGCACTACTAAAATCACTGTACTGTTGTATGAAGTGAAAAATATACCTACATGAGAAAATCCTTTATGAACCACTTACATCCCCTTATAAATCCATATATGTGTGTATATGTAGAGATATACACATATTCTTATTAAAAAATTTTCTCTACGTCGGCATAATTCATATCCATAAACAAAGATGAACATATAAGATCCATAAATGATCTTAAAACCACACTTTATCTATTTCACTGTTGCCTCTCAAACATTACAATCCCTTTCACAAGTGGAAAGTTTGAGCTGAGCTCCAAAACCTCTTCTTGCTCACCCAGAAATGGTCAACTATAGTGACAAAACATATAAAAGAACAAAAAGAAAAAAAGGCAATGAATAAGGATACGCAGTCAATCAACTTAATCATCTGCACAAGCAGGTGTGGGGGCAGAGAGAGAGGGGGACACAGAATCCAAAGCAGGCTCCAGGCTCTGAGCTGACAGTACAGAGCCCGACGCGGGGCTTGAATTCGTGAACCACAAGATCATGACCTGAACCAAAGTTGGATGCTTAACCACCTGAGCCACCCAAGGGGCCCCTCAACTTAATTATCTTGAGTTTCAGTACCTTATAGTTAAGTCCACTAATCATCTGATAACCAGCCATCAATTAACAGGAAGAGCAGAAAAGTAAAGATTCTTCTATTCACACACTAACCAACAGCAAAAAATAGTCTTGGAAACTCAAGAAAACCTGAAAATTTTATCGATTTCAATTTGCATTACTTAGGTAACCCAAGTTTTCCCAAGAAAAGAGCAGCTATTTGCTTAAAGAACTACTAACTGTATGCAAATCCAAACAGGAACTACCAAACTAACATGGTGATCAATAATGCAAAACAGCTCACTAATAAACTTAAATTATGTATTACTTATACCTGAATTTCACTATCACCATATCACTAAATAACTTCAGGACGAACAGCTTTAGTCAAGCATTCTTTTAGACAGCAAATAGCATTTACAGATTAAGTGTCAATTCATGGGATCCATTTCTGAACCACTTCTAGTTCTTCTCTTTCCTAATAGATATTCTAGTGTTTACTTTTGAACCTGTACAATCCCTGACAAATGTCTGCAGAGCTGTGAAAGTACACGTATTTAATTAATGGCACATTTTTAGGATTAAATAAGCAATGCTGCCAATTTTTACTAACATTCCATAAAATACTCTTAAGTTAAAAAAAAAAATAACCTTCTTTCTTTCTTCTGGTTGTTCATGTCCTTTCAGTTCCTTGCAGTTAAGTAGGAAACTTTTACACTTTAGAAAATAAAATATAAGACAAACTATTACACACCAAGAGTGGCTCTAAAAAGAAGAAAAAGAAACTAAACATCTTGCCACCAGTGTTCACACCAAATTACTCACTTCAGTGATAAGGTGGGAAAAGAGGGAAAAGATTAAAACATTCCCCATGGAACCAGTAATACCCAAGGGCAAAGGAGTCCAGGATTTACCGCTGCTGAATAAACATTCCACATTACCACCACAATATAATATGACTTGCTTTCAAATTTTATTTTATTTATTAAATTCTCATACAGTAAAACTGAATTTCCCTCCCTTTTGGTGTACAGTTCTATGAATTTCAACATAATTATAGTTTTCAGCCAGTATTTTTTTTCAGCCAAACATGTTTTCTTTCTGTGTTGCACTGTTTCTCCTCTCCTTCTGGTACTCCAATGACACAAATGTATGCCCTTATGTCACTGGCCCACGGTTTTCTGACAACTTTTTTTCTATCATTTTTCTCTTTATTGTTCACATTGGAAAATTTCTATTGACCTATAAAGTTCAGTGATTCCTCCCTCTTTAATCTCTATTCCGCTATTGTATTGATCCATCCATCCAGTGACTTTTTTTACTATGACTTTTGTATTTTTCAGTTAAATTTTTATTTGGCTCCTCTTTAAACTTTTTATTTCTTTGCTGATACTTTTAGTTTAACACTTATTGCAGGGGTATCTGGCTTATTCATGTGTTTTTATAACACATGGTTTTAAGTTTATATCTATATTATAATGCCTCTTCCAATGTGATTTGAGATATTTGTGGTTTTCATGTTAATTTTGAATTATATCCTTGATATTCTGAATAATATGTTATGAAACTCAGAATCTTCTTAAATCCTATAGAGTACACTGAAGTTTTCATTTTCATAGGCAGTTGACCTGATTAGGTTCAAGCTGCAAGTTCCAATATGCTTTCTATAGGTTGTGATTCCAGCATCAGTCCAGTTTTCAAAGCCTTTCTATGTGGATTTTTCCTGTGAGTGCGCCACCCAGTGGTCAATATGCAACCTGGGTGGAGTTTTATCCTATATCTCAATTTTCTGTGTTTGAAATGCTGAGTAGGATCACATCTTTGCATTTGTACCAACTGATAGGGAGCTCAGGTTTTTGTACACAACTTCATGAGTCTCCTTCCCAAGTTCTTTTCTTTTCTACTTGGCACTTTCCAATTTCCTGAATACGACCCTTTTTGGCCTTCCAGCCAGGAACAGTCTACATCTATTCCCATGCCTGTCTGATGCGAAACATGGGAGGACAAACTAAAAAAAAGCAATGGAGTTTGCCTCTAACCTCTTGGATCTACAGTTCCAGCAAACAGTAAGATTCCCTTCCCTCAGCCTTTTGACTCCTGCAGATACCTACTGCAAATTGATGTCATTAACATATGACTCTTGAAAGGGAGTTGTGACAAAATGTAGACAAAGGAAAGAAAAAAAAAAGTGGGTGAACTTTTCATGCTTTCTCATTCCTCAAACCAAAACTAGAGGGCTTATGGATCTCATTCTGTCTGTATCACAATGCTTAGTTCCAGGTCTCTGTCTGCGATGACATTAGGTCAGGGAATCCTGAAGGTTTGGTGGTATTTTGAAAACTGTTGTTTTTTTTCCCCAATCTGCTTGCTGCTATTTACCATGCATTCTATCCAGGTTTTACAATTATATTAAGTTGTAAAGAAAGAGTAGTGTGTATTTATTCCATATTATCCAGAACCAGAGGATACTAGCCATTTTTAAAGAAGTAAAAAGTACCCTACATTTCCTACTTTCTAAATTCTGAGTTATAGGTCTCTCAGCTTAAAGATAATTTCTAATATCCAACTATGGTGAGAAGTGAGGTCAGAAAGACCCAGAATATTGATTTAATTTCCCAAACTTCAAGCTAAACAATCTTTTTAGCAGAGCTCTTGGCTACAAAGGTGATCACTGACTAGCACATCAGCCAAATGCAAAGAAGGAACTGTTTATGTGAGTTCCACAAGGCCACATCAGGGCCTTAGCAATCACCTGACACGAGTCAACGTCCTGATAACAGGAGTAGCCCAAAGCACTTAAAAAAGTAAAGGTAAGAAGTACAAAACTATGGAACTAGCAGCATGGGGTTTCCAAACTTCATAAAAACATTTCCATGTTGTTTGCTTCATGAATACAAATAATAGTATTACTTTATTTAGATGAAAAGTCTACTGCAGAAATAATCACTCACATATTAAACATTGGCAAATAAGTAGCTGCCTTAAGTGACATGGCAAGCGGCTTGCATCAACCACAGTATGTCCAAGATCAGGCAATTGGTTGGAGTCCCTAGTTGCCCAAATGGCAGGATCTGATGAGTAAAGAAAGGTTGATTAATCCAAAATATCTAATACTCGCCAGTCCAATTGCCTAAAAGCCTACCACCGTAACACTTATACATATATGCATTACTATGGTTATTATGTACATTCTAGATACTATGCTGTATTCTAATTATAAAATTAATGTTGAGTGAGTGAGTGTTACATGTAAATAATGCAATTAGATATTAAGCTAGATTTTCAATGTGACTACTCCTAGGCAAAAATAGAGAAGGAAGACGAAAAAGAAGAAGAAGAGAAGGAGAGAATAAGAAGGAGGAGGAGGAACGGAGGGAAAGATGAGGAGGAGGTTGGGAAGTAGAGGGGAAAGTAGAAGGGGAGGAGGAAGCTCAAAAGGAAACATACTGAAATGTTTACAGTATTTGGGTTTCAGCAGAGAGACAGTATCTTTCCCATTTTTCTTCCTGCCTACACTTTTGAAATTTGCTCTAATAAACAGAATTACTTCCAAAATAATAAACATTTATTAATAATTAGTCAAACTACAAACAATTACCATACGACCCTTAAGTCCTACTCCTGAGTATTTAGCCTATAGAAATGAAAACTTATGTTCACAAACGTTCATTGCCATTCTAATCACACTCTCCCAAAACGGTAAACAACACAACTATTCCTTTAACAGGGGTAAAAAGCAAAACAAAACAAAACAAAAAACAAACAAAAAAAACTGTGGCACATCCACCTAATGTAATACTACTCATCATTAAAAGGGCACAAACTACCACATTCAACAACATAGTTGTATCTCAAAGTTAATATATTCAGTATAAGAAGTCAGTCTCAAAATGTTACACACTGCATTTTTTTAAGTTTATTTACTTTGAAAGAGAGAGAGAGAGAGACCGTGTATAAGTGGGGAAAGGGCAGAGAGAGAGGGAGAACAAGAGAATTCCAAAAAGGCTCCACACTACCAGCACAGAGCCTGACACAGGGCTCGAACTCACAAACCACAAGATCATGCATGACCTGAGCTGAAATCAAGAGCTGGATGCTCAACTGAGCCACCCAGAGGTCCCTACATACTGCATTATTATATTTATATAAAGCTCTCAAAAAGATAAAGCTACAGTAATAAAGAACAGATTAGTGTTTCCCAGGGATTTATATGTAAGAAAAGGGAGAGGGGTCTGGGTGGCTCAGTTGGTTAAGAGTCCAACTTTGGCTCAGGTCATGATCTTGCGGTTTGTGAGTTCGAGTCCCATGTTGGGCTCTGTGCTGACAACTCAGAGCCTGGAGCCTGCTTCAGATTCTGTGTCTCCCCCTCTCTCTGCCCCTCCCATGGTCATGCTCTGTCTCTCAATGATAAATAAATGTTAAAAAAAATTTAAAAAGACGTAAGAAAAGGGGGAAAATAGCATGAGCTAGTTTTGGGGGGTAATAATTATTTTGAATCTTGATTGTGATAGGACTCACATGAATCTATACATGTGTTAAATCAATAGAAGTACACACGCATACACACCAAAAAGAAGTCAATTTTATTATACATTAATTTTTAAAATAAAATTTAAAACCAACCCTACTGAAGAACTCATATAGACTGTTACAAAAATATGTATTTTTTCAAACAACAGGATTGTAAGAGTAGCAAAAAAATAATAAAAAAGAATCAATAAAATTCAAATCAAATTCTAGCAAGCTTATGTGAAATAAATGTATATGGAAATACAAAGGCTCAGAATAGGCTAAATAATTTTTAAACAGAGAAACAAAGTTGGACTCACTTATAGTATCTGTCTGATCTTATGATTTACTCTAAACCAACAATAATCAAGACACTATGTGGTAGGTATCAATGAGATATACTGATCAATGAAAGAGAACAGAGTCCAGAAATGGAACCATACATATGTGGTCAAATGATTTTCAGCTAAGACACTAAATGAAAGGACAGTTTCAAACATTGGTGTTAAAACAACTGAGTATTTATGGAAGAAAAAAAAAAAAGAACTTTAACCCCTATCATACATTTTACACAAAAATTTGAAAAGGCTCAGAGACCTAAACATGAAATCTGAAACTGTAAAACTTCTGAAGAAAACAGGGGGAAAATCCTCGTAATTTTGGAATAAACAAAGATTTTTTTTTTAGACAGAACACAGAAAGCTTTAATCACACAAAAAATTTAATAAATATAATTTCATCAAGATTATGGCCTAATTGCCCTTCAGAAGACTGTTAAGAAAATGAAAAGACAGAAAATAAGAGAAAACATCTTATACCCAAAATTATGAGAAGCCCTTTACTCAACTAAAAGCTGACAATTTAAAAATTGGCAAAGAAGATACAGGAATGGACAATAAGCACATGAAAAGACGGTTAACATCATCAATCATCAGGGAAACACAAGCTAAGATGAGATACTACCACATACTCATATGAATGGCTAAACTTAAAGCAAGTGTTAGAAGATGCAACTAGAACAATTAGAACAATCATGCATTGCTTGTAGAGGGTAAAAAAACACAACCACTTTGAAAAGCAGTTCTCCAGTTTCATAGAATATGAACCATACACTTACAACATGACCCAGAAACTCTGGGTATTTATTCAAGTATAACTGGGTATTTATTCAGGTATAATGAGTATTTATTCAGGAATAACAAAAACCAATGTCCAGGGGCACCTGGGTGGCTCAGTCAATGGAGCATGCAACTCTTGGCCTTGGGGTTGTGTGCTTGAGCCCTACATTGGGTACAGAGATTACTGAAAAGTAAAAACTTTTTTAAAAAAAAAGTATATAAAAAGCTGGGCGCCTGGGTGGCTCAGTAGGTTGAGCGTCCGACTTTAGCTCGGGTCATGATCTCACAGCTCTTGAGTTCAAGCCCCACATATGGCTCTGTGCTGACAGCTCAGAGCCTGGAGCCTGTTTCGGATTCTGTGTCTCCCTCTTTCTCTGCCCCTAACCCACTCACATTCTGTGTCTGTCTCTCTCAAAAATAAACATTTTAAAAAATTTTTTAAAGTATATAAAAAGCTATATAGTAATTCCATAACAGCCTTATTCATAATAGCCAAAACACTGTAAACAATCCAAATATCTACCAACAGATTAATGGATCAATAAACACTGGTATATGTAAAGCTATTACCAAGCAACATAACCAATTTCTGAAGCATGCAACAACATGAATGAATCTCAAAAACATCATTTTAAGTCAAAGAAGCCAGATATAAGAGTTTATTTTATATGATTCCATTATTATAAAGTTATTTCTAGAAGAGCCTAAAACTAATCTACAGTAACATATAATATAACTATTCACAGTGATAAACTAATATCACTAATATAAACTAATTCACAGTGATAGATATCAAATGAATTGTTCCAAGGAATAGGTCTTAATGAAACTGAGTACAAAGGACTATAATAAGACAGCTTTCTAGAACGATGGACATGTTCTACACATCTGTCAAAATAAATCTCAAAAATGCTAAATTACATACTTTAATAAGTGTATGTATTTACAAATAAATGGATTCAGTAAAATTACAGGATACAAAATCAATATAAAGAAATCAGTTGTTTTTCTATATGCTAACATCAGAACAGCAGAAAGAAAAATTAAGAAAACAATACCATTTACAGTTGCATCAAAAAAATAATAACTAGGAATAAATTAAACAAAGGAGTTAAAGACTATACTTTGAAAACTATAAGATATTAATGAAAGAAACTGAAGACTGCACAAATAAATGGCAAGATATACCATGATCATGGACTGGAAGATTTAATACTGTTAAAGCTCCAAAGCAATCTACAGATTTAATGCAATTCTTATCAAAATACCAACATCATTTTTCACAAAACTAAAACAAAAAATTCCTAAAATTTGTATGAAACCACAAAAGACCCCAAATAGCCAAAGCAAACTTAAAAAAAAGGACTAAAGCTGAAGGTATCTAAAATCCAGATTTCAAACTATACTACAAAAGCTGTAATAATCAAAACAGTTCGATACTAGCACAAAAACAGACATACAGATCAATAGAACAGAACAGACTGCCTAGAAGTAAACCCACACTTATATGGTCAATTAATCTACAACAAAGGAGGTAAGATTATACAATGGGGGAAAAGACAGTCTCTTCAATAAATCATGCTGGGAAAACTGGACAGCTCCATGCAAAAGAATGAAACAGGACAACTTTCTTAGAACATATACAAAAATAAACTCAAAAGTAATTAAAGACCTAAATGCAAGACCTAAAACCATAAAGCTGCTAACACACACATGCACGTAGACACACACACACAGGCAGTAAAACTCTTGGACATCAGTCTTGGCAACATTTTTCTGGATAGCTCTCCCCAGACAAGGAGGAAAAAAAGGAAAAATAAACAATTGGGACTACATTGTGCTATAAAAAGCTTTTACACAGTGAAGGAAAAAACAACAAAATGAAAACAAGCTACTGAATGGGAGAAAATATTTGCAAATGATACAGCCAATAAGGGGTTAATATGCAAAATATATAAAAACTTATACAACTCAATACCAAATATATATATGATCTGATTAAAAATGGGCATAGGACCTAAATAGACATTTTTCCAAAGAAGACAGATGGCCCACAGACATATGAAAAGATGCTCAACATCACTAATCATCAGGGAAATGCAAATCAAAACCACAATGAGATATCACCTCACACCTGTCAGAATGCTAGAATAAAAAAGACAAGAAATAATGAATATTAGCAAGGATGTGGAGAGAAAAGGGAACCTTGTGCACAGTTGGTGGGAATGTAAATTGGAGCAAACACTCTGGAAAACAGTACAAAGGTTCCTCAAAAAACTAAAAATAGAAATACCATACAATCCAGTAACTCCACTTCTGGATATTTACCCAAAGAAAACAAAAACACTAATTAGAAAAGATATATGCACCCCTAAGCTTATTGGAGCATTATTTTTAAAAAAATTTTTAACGTTTATTTATTTTTGAGAGAGAGAGAAAAGAGAGAGAGAGAGAGCGTGAGCAGCGTAGGGGCAGAGAGAGAGGGAGACACAGAATCCCTGAAACAGGCTCCAGACTCTGAGCTGTCAGCACAGAGCCGGACACGGGGCTCAAACCCACAAACCACAAGATTATGACTTGAGCTGAAGTTGGATGCCTAAACGACTGAGTCACCCAGGCGCTGCGCCCCCCCCTTGTTGGAGCATTATTTACAAGCGAAGATACAGAAACAATGTAGGTCTCCATCAATGGACAGGATGGACTAAGAAGATATGGTATATATACATAGTGGAGTACTACTCAGCCCTAAAAAATAAAATCTTGCCATTCACAACAACATGGATGGACATAAAGGATATCAAGCTAAGTGAAATAAGTCAGGCAGAGAAAAACAAGTATCATATAATTTTACTTACACATGGAATCTAAAAACAAAAATACAACAAACAACAAAAAACAGAAGCAGGCAAATAAATATAGAAAACTGGTGGTTGCCAGAGGGCAAAAGGGTGGTGGGATAGGTGAAATAGGTGAAGGGGATTAACAGGTACAAACTTCTTACACTTATCACGATGAGCACTGAGTAATGTACAGAATTAATGAATCTCTATATGGTACACCTGAAACTAATATAACACTGTATGTTAACTATACTAGACAATAACATACATACATAAATGGTGCAAGCTTCCAGTTATAAAGTAAGTCAGTCACAGGGATGAAAAGTACAGCATATGGAATACAGTTGATAATGTGATAATTTTGCAGGGTGACAGATGGTAACTACATTTATCATGGTGAGCATTTTGTAATGTATATATAATTGTCAAATCACTATGCTGTATACTTTAAGCTGTCAATTATACTTAATTAAAAATTTAAAAATATGCATTTTACTGTGTATAAATGAACACACATGTATATATACTATATACTATATATGTATATATAGTATATACTATATATACATACAACAAAATATACATTTTAAATATATAATTCAATGAAGTATATAAATGAATACATAAAATACATATTGCATTATTACATGCAATAAAATACATACATAAAATAGAATTCTGTACTGAATTAAATTCAATAAACTAAAATTAAGCAAACTCATATAAAGCAAAGTTTAAAACAGACCTATTTTCTGGGTTGAATCTTTGCCCATTAAGGTGTAAATATTCAAACAACTAAATCAAAGAATCTTTATCAGTTACAATGCGAAAGAGTGGTGGGGAAAATTAACAGAAGCCTCGGGAGTCATGTGGTCTTCCCTTCTGTTTAGTGCAAGAGTCCTACCAACAGCATGCTGGGCTGATGGTTAGAGTAAGTCAGTGAGAGTGTGCTCAGACCTCTCAGGCAGTCAGTCTCACTGCTGAAATCTCTTGTAAAATTCTCTTTGAAAATTCTGATAAAACTGTACCTTTTTGGAGCAGGAGTTGGCCTGTGGATAAATCCAGCCCATTGTCTGTTTTTATAAATAAAGTTTTTTGGAATACAGCCATGCCCACTTGTTTCCCACATATTGTCTATCTATGGCTGCCTTTATGTTTCAGTGGCAGAGTTAAACTGCTGCACACAAAACCCAAAATATTTATCTGGCTCTATACAAAAGTTTTCCTCCCACTGTTCTAGAGGAACACCACAGAAGTCTGTACCCTTTTTTATATGACAGTGCTGAAAAACTTATAGACATTATTAGTCCCATTTGCTTTTAGTCTTTCCTTCCCATTTATTGACTATCACTCCTATGTCACAATTTTCAGCTCAAATCCTAAACATGTACTTCCCAACACTATAACTGATGAATGACCCTCATAAAGTATGAAAATGAATTTATCATCCCATCTAAGATGACAGTGGAACCATTAGCATCTATGATTCATAGCCAACATTTCTATCAATGAGGTTTAAGGTTTCCTTTACCCTTCATGTTCATGAAAAAAAGATGCTTCATTTACTTATTTCTTGCTCCTTCACACTGCTGACACACATTATTTTTTACAATAAAAACTTTTAAAAAATAAAACAATGTGCATATATAACACTTTTATAAACAAAAACACTTTATGAGGAGATATCCACAAATTCTTTCAATATAATTTGTCTGGATCTGGAGACCAGATGTTATTTCACATATTTAAAGCTCTTACGTGACAATTTTCTCTTTCTCTACCCTTAGTATTCAACGGTTTGATACAAGCTTTTCCTTTTGAGGATTATTCTGCTGAATGAAACAAAACAGTCTCTATAGTCAAAGTACCAAGGGGAAATTCAGAGAACTGGTACATTGATAAAGAGAGAGCTTAAAAAGAAGCAGGAGGGTATCAAAAGAAACCTCAGCAAGTGTGATTTGGTGAAAAGTGCAAAGGCTCATAGATTAGGCAAGACTAAGCTTGATACAGGTTCTGTTCCTTCTTACCTACATAACACATGATCATAATTTCAAAAGGTAGATGAAGGTGAAGATACAATGAATGAGCCAAGAATTACCTTAAATATTTTTAAACATAAAACTTACTCAGTATTTTGATAGGAATCACCTTTATCTACCTTCAGACCTCTATCTGGAAGAACTCCCTCCCATCCCTTACCTGTCTTAACCCAAAGAAGAATAATGAGCTTTCTGACTAGTGTGCATATTTCTTGAATATGTGTAGCTAATATCATAAAAAAAAAAAAAAGCTGACAAACACTACTGATTGGCACTATTCTTCCAGTCAAGCCTTGGGATGGTATAAGGCAGAAATTCTGGGTATTTTCTATGTAGTGTTGACAATGGGCAACAGCAGCTCTAAATCCATTAACTCTAATCATTGTATCATTAATAAAGCTGACATTTTAATCTTCATATGCAACTTTCTTACATCTTAATTTTCATTTGGTTCCAAACTCAGGATCAGGACCGGTTTTTTTGAGTATGGGTCCTCTGATTAGTGTTCTGCATTGCCTTTCTTGCATAAATCACACTCATAATGCATTCTCCACAGTGTTCAGCTTGTTAATTTAAAGTAAAGCAAAAACTAATGCATTGGCAAAGAAATAAATTCAGAAAATTCCACATTTGTGTTTTTCCTCCAATTTATTAACAGTGTCTCATTATATCCATCTCAATAGCAAATGTTTTGACTCCGTATCATCCAACTCAGCTTTCATAATAAAACAACCTTTGTTAGGAATTCATCAGTTTAATTTTAAATAAATAATTATTAACAGGTCTGGAAACAAATACGACTGACTGTTGGTAAGGACACAACTCATATGATTAGAGCACAAGCATGAATGCATGCTAGAGTATAACTGATCAGACAGAAATGACCAACAGAGCCATCATCATCAGTCCATGTATTTTCTAGTGGGAAAACTGGTAAAGAGAGCTTCAATGTCTTCAATATCTTCATGTTTAAAATGGAGATACCACTATCCCTCTTTTAAGATTCCCCTGAGGGTTGGGGCAACCAGGTGGCTCAGTCAATTAAGCATCTGACTCCTGATTTTGGCTCAGGTCATGATCTCATGCTTTGTGGGATGAAGCCGCATGTCAGGCTCTGTGCTAATAAAGCCTGCTTGGGATTCTCACTCTCCCTCTCTGTCTCTCAAAATAAATATATGAAAACTTTAAAGATTCTCATGAGGGTTAAACGAAATATTAGGTATAAATTGCCTAGAGAAGTAAGTGGCACAAACCAGGTGCTCAATACATACATGAGGTCAGCAATGAACCAAGCCCCATATCTAAACAGAATCTTTATAACACAAGCTAGTTTTATCTGAATAATCTACTTAAGGTAAAAACTTGGAATGTTGTTGGGGGTCATTTCCCATAAAACAAGGTAACCTTTCAGTATGGGCAAGAAAAACAAATTTTGAAACTTCCCCAGAGCATAAATATGACATTTAATGCCTCTACAGATCAATAGAGAGGAAAACTCTCAACATCCTAAAAAACCACCTGGCACTCTGCAGATTACTCCATTCCCACCTGTATGAGCCAGAAATAACAACCTGTTCTCCTTTCAGTTCAGAAATCCCATAAAATCAGGATATACTATTTCCTTCTACTAGTCTCATAGTCTGATAAGACAGAATCCATCTAGGAAATACAGTCACCAGGGTCTAAAAGGAAGAGGGAAAGGAAAGGGAAGGGGAAGGGGAAGGGGAAGGGGAAGGGGAAGGGGAAGGGGAAGGGGAAGGGGAAGGGAAGGGGAAGGGAAGGGGAAGGGGAAGGGGAAGGGAAGGGGAAGGGAAGGGGAAGGGAAGGGGAAGGGAAGGGGAAGGGAAGGGGAAGGGAAGGGGAAGGGGAAGAGAAGGGAGCATGGAGGGAGGGAGGGAAGGAGGGAGGGAATTATTCAGAATTATACTTATTACCATTATAGGCCAGGCCTAAAGTATACTAAATATAACTTCGTATCTGCTAGGTTTCAGTCACTGCAGTAAAGTCATATAAAGACCAAAAAACTCACCTCTTTGTAAAGAACAAGACTTTTGCCCTGGTTCCTATGCTACATAAACAACGCTTTTCTGTTACAGATTCTGAGGCACAGATTTTACTGTGAGCACCAGTCCTGACTGTTTCCTCACAGTGGGTGAGAATTCTGATCCAACCTATATACTAGGCCACTGTAAATGCCAATGTTTCCTTTCCCACTAGTCATGTAATCTACTGTCTTCCAATTTCACTATGATACTCTATGATACTCTAACCTTAGCTTGGCCCTTGAATCTAGAAACACTTTAAAGGTTCTGCCTCACTCTCAGTTCCAACTAAGTCCTCTCTTCACTCATATTCTGTCCGATAGCCAAGAAAAATGCTCAAACCTTACACATTTGAATTCTTAAACTTTCTTTAAAAAAAACCTGAAATTTTTGTGAGCATGAATCCATAATTTTGTCCTGTGTGGGGCACAAAAGAAGCAGAAAAGAGAATTCCCACCCTCAGAATTCTCTTAATCTAATTAAAGAGAGAATACATGGTGAAAGAAATAAACATGAAATTAGTATTACATCAAGTCTAAAAAAAAGTAAAGGCACTATGTGTCTTACCTCCACCATCCACCTCATGTAATACAAAAATTAAAGCTTATTACCCTTAACTTGAAAACTGATTGCTCCTGTTGATTTTGAAGCTCTTGACAAGGATAGCAATACCACCCTCTGCTTCTTATTCATACTTACTCATCCCTCTTCCATGAAGTCTTCCCCGATTAACTAGAAGAGAGCTGAGCATTGTTCCACCTACACACAGTCTCAAAATTCTTCCATGTCTGCCACCTGAAATAACATGCTTTCCTAACTGCCCATGTAGAAAAATAAACCACTTAAACAATCTATTTATTTAATTGAGCACATTTCCCAAGTGATATTATTCAGCTAGCTGGCTATTTAGCTTTGGATAGGTCACAATGGTTCTCTATTGCTTGTCTACCATAGAGTCCTTGAACATTTGCAAACTTCATGTTTGAGTCAAAATATAATCTAAGGAAATTACGCAGCAAGTTAATAATAATAGGGTTCTCCCTCACTGCTTTTACATTTTTTCAAAAGGGAAAAAAAAAGCACCTTTTGAAAAAGACATCCCTACCAATATGTGTCAAATTTTGCCACATAAGGTATTACTTCCCTGACTTAGGGAAGTATAAACACAAGGTTTATGACATAAATGACTCTCCACAAGAGGACCTCAAGATGCACTCAATACATTTGCCTCTGCTTCTACCCCAATTATCTGCAGGTTCACCACTTATCTCCTGACCACAAGCTGTAACATTGAGTGAGCTACATAAACACAGCACACATGTTCTAGATTTTCTTAGACAATCTCTAGCTCATATGCTTGCTTCCCGCCACCATGGGAATGTCAAATGTACAATGAAATGTGATTGAATTATTACAAATTTTTAAGATTTTATGAATACAAATAATGTCTAATGAAAGGAATTAAATACTACTGATTTGCTGTTCAAAACACATGGTCACTACATTTACAAATAAAAGGCAGTGAGCAAAATACATCTGAAACATCTTCAATACTGCCCACTAAACAGCTGTGCTTTGGCCAATGCTGGCCACATATTAGAACGTGGCATTATTTCTCCTTAGATGGATTTCTAAAATTCAAGTTGATACCAGGCTAACTCCACCCCTTCTTACCAGACTACCAAACTCAAAAACAGCTTGGTCTTGATTTCTTTACAAAAGGCCCAATAAAGTACAGTCCACCCAGGATCAGCAGAGGAGGGTAGGACAAAAGATGATACCCAGTGTGGTCAAAAATTTGCATGTAACTTCTGACTTCCCCAAAACTTCACTACTAATAGCCTACTGTTTACTGGAAGCCTTAGCAATAACATGAACAGTTGATTAACACATATTTCACATATGTATTATATACTGTATTCTTACAATAAAGCTGGAAGAAAAAATGTTGAGAAATTATACAGAAAATACATTTACAGTACTATACTGTGTTTATTGAAAAAAAAAATCCTCATGTAAGTGGACCCAAACAGTTCAAATCCATGTTGTTCAAGGGTCAAGTGTAAACTTAGTCCTCCCCTAATTGTTGGTCAGCATAGACCTTTTACCTCATTTAAGGTTTCTATCCTCCTACTTGAGCACAGAATCAGAGGGCTCTCCTTAATTGAAAAGAATCAGTACTTAAGTGTGTGGCTCATCAGTATCAAAAGCAATACCTTTGTTGTTCCTAATGTAATTCCAGTCTCTTCTGCTTGTTTGGTTTTGTTGTGTTTTATTTTGTTTTCCAATGACTACCTTTTGATTGGCTTTCAAAGATCTTTGGCCTAAAATGCAAAATTTAACAGCTTCTTACTGGGTTATCCTTGCACTCCCTGGAGTTTACAGAGGCTTGCCAAATTAATCTGGTGTCCTTTGCCTTCTCTCCCAGATTGTATTTATGGACAACCCCTTATCCTGGGCGAAGAAGAAATGAGTAGAGAAGGAAATAGTATTTTATAAATGTTTCAGTCCAAGTACATAAATGTACTGTCTCAGACTCACTGGGCAGAGTTCAGTCCAAAAGATGACAAGAAAATGTGTAGAATAAGTGCATTCTTCAGGCAATAAATCTAGACTTCACAATTCCTGAGGTTGTTTCCATTTTTGTTGTTGTTGTTTTTTACTATTATCAACAACCCTGCAGTGAACATCTTTGTACATCTATCTTGCAAGTATATTTAAAGGAAATAATGTTGGGCTAGAGTAATACAGCAGGGTTCTACAAAGTTTTTCTTAAAGGGACAGGTAATTATTTTTGACTTCCTGGTCTATACAGTCTCTGTTTCAACCACCCAACTTTGCCTTGTAGTGCAAAAGTAGCCATAGATAGACAATACAAATATAGATGGGTGAGACTGTATTACAATAAAATTTTATTTACAACAACAGGCAGCGAGCCAGATTTGGCCTCAGGACTAGGGTCCCTTACTAGAGGTAATATACCTTTAAATGGCAGTCCCAGGCTGAAAGTTACATGCATTTGACATCTTTACTGCTATTCAAATGGACTGCTTTTTAAATAGACATCTGGGGCCCCCAAATGGACACTCCAGAGACAGCAGTCATTATCTCAGTGTTAAGAACAGGGAAGGGTCTGAGATTTTGCCGTACTTCTAAGCTAACAAGGTAAACCATCACAGTTTGATAGATGCAGGCAGACAGGAGACTAGTGACTCAGAGATAAACTACTTTATTAGTCATATAATAGCACACAGCATGAGCATCAGCATATTTGCGTCAGATCCCCATATCCCCACATCCCATAGCAGCCACTTGATGAGTCCAAATAGATATGTGCACAGTGGGTTTACAGAAGAGAAAATCTGAGTTTAAGGAGCCCAAATCTTTTATGGTATGCAGTGAGCATGCCTGACCTTTGCCTAGAGAGACATTATCTCTATGATACTGAACAGTAAAACATACCTGACCTTTGCTCCAGAAAAAGACACTATGTCTATTTTCCAAGACTGTTTACTATATAAGCATCCTTGAAAGGATATTCCAGAACAAAGGCAGTCAGTGCCTCTGCTTGCAAAACATGCGGAAATGTAAAAGGCCCATGGAAAACTTCCAATACTATGTATCCCTTGTTTCTATATTGTCACAAGCTCCTAGCAAATTTTTCCAAAGCATTCCACTTTATTGACCAAGGTGATTAATCTGATTAACAAAGGTAGGACCAGATCTATTTTATTTGTCTTACTGATCATGAAACTAAGACTACTACTATAAAAAGGGCTCCAAAGCAACAAGATAAGGCCAACCTGCAATACTGAATCCACCATGCCCTCCAGGGTCCTAGGTCAAAGAAGCTGAACAAATCCCATAAACCATCAAGGTCTACTTCAGAAATCCAAGTGGCTTTCTCCTTATGTGTCTGACCTTTCCACTTAGATGGAAAGCATTAACCCAGGTACAAGAGCACGGATTAGCAATCACACAGAATCTGCCTGGCCCACAAGGAAATCTAAGGCAATTCTGTCATCCATAATAACCCTGGCTAGTGACTTGTGGCTGACTTGAACACCTTCTAGAGACATGGTAGTATCATTGATCACTTCAGCTAAAGTTAGAGACCGGTTCCATAACACCTATCCTAACTGGATGACTCCAACACAGGGATAAATGCCTGCAGAGCACAGAATTAGTCATCCCTCCAAGAAGTTCCCCCAAGTAATCAAGATTAGCCTAATTTTGGAGGAATCTCTAGAAGCATTTGAAAACTATGTTTCATTAAATACTCAAAGGTTTCTTACAACTTGTGTTTATAGTACAAGTCACTGTTTTTGGTAAGGAAGCAAACTGATGCCTAGCTTCCCATACAAGAAGTACAATGCCAGTAGTGCTTAATGTACCCCTGGAAAGAGTGTTGTTTACAATCATTGGAGACCCACAAATGGGACCTAAATCAGTCAGTGGTACATGCTGACAGTGCTTCAAATGCCATTTAACAGGCCGATGTGCTTTCGGATTTCCAGTTTAGTTTGAACAGTTTAGTTCTTATTCTTTGGAAAGACTGCTTAAGAAAAGTCAGGCCAACCTATCTTGTTTGTCCAAACATCAGCCAGCTGGCATTTAGCCACTTCATGGAATGACTGAACAAGGGCTACTGGAATGGGTGCAAGGAAGGCATGTGGAGGTGTTGACAGGTGTTTTGTGTGGGAGGTACAGAAGTTGGGGTCATCCCCTGCTGCTTCCAACAGACTTCTCAATAAAGTTAAGAGGAATGACAAATCATGGTCAGAGCCATGTAGAGATGGACAGCATACACAGTACTCAGTTCAATGTAAGGCACTTGTGGCAGTTTGGGAGAGCTGCAGCAGGAAGTTTTCGTTCTTAAGGAAGGCTCTGGGGGAGATTCTTCAAAGCGAAGACAACTCCTACTTCCCAGGTTTTAAGGTATTCCCTACTTAGGACCCAGGGAAAACTGGTGTGTCACATTCCAGTAACCATACATTCAATCTACATCTAATAATTTCCTCCTCAGACCCAGACTTTTCATCTGGAAAAGTAAAACGCAAAAGAAACAAGGGCTTTTTTTTTTTAAATAAAAATTCCAGGGAACCACTATTCACTCCTCTACTTTAATCCCCATGAGCCATTGTAGGGAAACTTGCTGATCAGTATATTTGACCAAATGGTCATTATTCTTATAACCTAGGACCCTAGAATCCAACAAAAAAATTTATGTGGCTGAAAGAGAATTAATTTTGAATCCCCTAAGACCTTTTTATATAAGATAGGTTGCCACCTGAAGGGTGTACCTGCAGCTACTTTTAGGTTATTTTTTTAAAGTTTACTTATTTATTTTGAGAGAGAGAGAGAGAGAGAGAGAGAGAGAGAGAGAGCACGCATATGAGCAGGGGAGGGGCAGAGAGAGAGGAGGAGACAAAATCCCAAGCAGGCTCCATTGTGTCAGCAGACAGCCTAACATGGGGTTCAATCTCATGCACCTCAAGACCATGACCTGAGCCATAATCAAGAGTTGGAAGCTTACCCAGATGAGCCAGCCAGAGACCTTTAGGTTATTTTTAAATTATTTTTTTAATGTTTATTTATTTTTGAGATACAGTGACAGAGAGTGAGCAGGGGAGGGGCAGAGAGAGAGGGAGACACAGAATCTGAAGCAGGTTCCAGGCTCTGAGCTGTCAACACAGAGCCTGAGGCAGAGTTCAAACCCACGGACCGTGAGATCATGACCTGAGCCAAAGTCAGATGCTTAAATGACTGAGCCACTCTGGCGCCCCTCCCCTAGGTTATTTTTAAAAAGACCCATGATGCCCAGTGATATTCAAGGTGGGTTTGTGTAACTCCCCACCCCCTTTATCCTGATTATCCAAAAAGGAGCCAAAAAGAGATGATCCCCCTTTCTGGGGATACCTTCATTCAATGACCAAACCACTTACTAAAGTATGTGGATTAGGAGGAAGTGAGGGGAGGTCAGAAACTTTTTGAGTCAATTTTTAGACAATTCCAACACTAAACAATACGGGATGCCTGTAGATTATTGGCAATGTGAAAGGTCCTCTGAATACCTTGACTCTCAGCCAACTGTTGAGTGGCTATGGGAATTAAAGGTGTATCATTGCTAAGATGTACATGGTCTGACAAACTGAACACATGACATGGATTAGTTTCAAGGGCCACAATGGTGTGGCTAGAACTGGCTGATCAGACTGGTACAACAACACTGTAATCCGAAAAAGTGTCAACAGCAGTGAGGCACTACTAATAGTTCCAAGAAGGAGTCAAAGGTTTAATGTCACACAGAATGTGGCTTCTATCACTGCAAGACAACAGGACCGACTTCTGGAAAGAGCCACCGTGGGGCATACAGCAGTGGCCTTTGCACAAGAAACATAAAACTGTTTTACTTTGTGCCCAACACCAGTACCTTACACCTAACCATTTTTAAGAGATGATTATCAACTTGCTAAGCCATTTAGATTCCACTGAATCCATTGTAAAGAGCAATGTTACCACTTTAACTTTAAATGTCAATACCAAACACCCAAATTACATCCTTTGCAATTATTAAACTTATAATTAAAAGTTTAGATGTCAACTTAAAAATGTACAAAGAGTTTCTTCAGATTTAAAAAAAAGTCTAAAGAATTTCTCTGTATTATGGTATCTTGTCTATATTATGGATGAAACCCTATAATTTCAGTACTTCAGGCATGGTTTTTGAGAAAACATATGACTTTCAAAATGCTTCATTTTGCTAAAAAAGCCTAGTTGTTAAGCCCATTTTCTTGCTGCAAAATCCTATTATCCCCAAAGTCTGTGACAATACCTGATACTTAGTAGGCAAAAATATATTCACTGAATTCTGCCTTCCTAACACACCCCATCCCCACCTCACCCTAAGCAGATTAAATGCCCCAAGACAACCAGGGAGAAGATCCTGTATACGGAAATGCAAAAGAGAAAAACACATTACCTTTCTTTTTACTCATAATTTTATACAATTTCACAAGGAAACAAAACTGTAGCCTCTCATATAGAAAATTCTCAAAACATTTTTAAAGCATTTATTCTTAGCAAAGGGAACCCTCATGCACTGTTGTGGGAATGTACAATAGTGCAACCACTATGAAAAACAGTATGGAGGTTCCTCAAAAAATTAGAAATACCATACCATTCTATTCCATTACTAGGTAGTTTTTACCCAAAGAAATCAAAAGCACTAATTCAAAAAGATATATACACTCCTATGTTTATTACAGCATTATTTACAATAGCCAAGATGTGGAAGCAACACAAATGTCCATCAGTAGACAAATGGATAAAGATGTGGTCTGTATACAATGGAATATTACTCAGCCATGAAAAAGAGGAGATCTTGCCATTTGCAGCAACATAGATGGACATAGAGGGATTATGCTAAGTAAAATAAGTCAAAGACAAATACAGTATGATTTCACTTATAGGTGGAATCTAAAAACAAAAACAAACAAAAAACAGAAATAGACCCATAAATATAGAGAACAAACTGGTTGCTGACAGAGGGAGAGGTTAGTTGGGATGGGCCAAATAGGTGAAGGGCAGTGGAAATATAGGTTTCCAGTTACAGAATGACTAAGTCACTTGGGTAGGATGAAAGGTACAACATAGGAAATACAGCCAAAGGTACTGTAATAGTGTTGTATGGTGGGAGATGGTAGCAACACTTGTGGTAAACATAGCATAACATATAGAGTTGGTGAATGTTGTACACCTAAAACTAATGTAACACTGTATGTCAACTATATTTCAATAAAAAAAATTGTAATAAAATAATATTTAATCCTAAATAAAAAACAGATTTATTCTTAGAGGCTCTCAGTAATTCTTTAAGGCAGTTAAAGTAAGCCAGGTCTCATACCCTTCCTCAGAAAAGGAGAAAGGAAAATGATGTAACTTATAATAAAGGCACAAAGGTAACCACAAAGAGAAATAAGCCAAAAAAGTAACTACACCAGACTCAACAAAATTTTCCTATAGAGAATATTATGGTGTGCCACCCAATATTAATGAAGGACTCACTGCCTCACCTACTGTGAGTGCATGAACAATAGAGAACAGTTTTGCCTATGTCTCTTTCTAGACAGCCCACATACAATGACATCCATGCAAAGCTATGAAGGCCTGGCAATTTAAATCCAATGCAGGACAACTCTGAAGGAACAATCTACCTACTGAATTCACAGTACACTTGGTGGAGAATGTCACTCGGCCTGAATCACAATTAAACTTTATCATCTGTACAATCCTGCTTCCTTCCTTTCCTTTTCACAGATGTTGATCCCAAGGACATTCGATGAACATCCTGTAAGCTAAGCTCTATCTCAGGCTTCCCATGGAATCTGCAATAATTCCCAAGAGCCACACCTGTAGATTTGTAGAACACACAAGAGTTAAAATACCTTTAAGAGTTTCTACTCATACATTCTAATGGTTGGAGAAACAACACTGTAAAAAGAAAATACCATCACTATTTCTCTGATAGTCCTAATTGAACCAAAATAATTTCCTTAAAAAAAAAATCAGTACACTGCAAAAGTTATGAACATGTAAAAGACCTCAGTGTTTACACCTACTAGCACTGTTTTCCAGGCTGGGACAACATTTCTTTCCTTCGAAATCCAAGCAGCAGTCATTGAACATACTAATTTAGTTTATTAAATGTCAGGTTATTCATAGTCTTATGTTTTACATGATCTTCATATTTTAATTTCTAATTATAATACATATTCTCCATTTACATATTCTATTGTCTCTAAACAAATCAAAATTCAGAAAGATATTCTGCCCATTAAGATCCCTTAAGAGGAAGGAAATACTTTCCTGAAATGTAACAGCAGAGACTAAACATTTAGAAATCATTTAGTCATCATACTGGTAAAAGTATCATTTCATATAAATCTCATTCCAAAAAGCAAAATTAGAATAAGAATTAATTACAAGGAGAAATGTAGGAAAACACTTCCTAGGTCTACTTTCCTAGCTGGCTCTCAAAATGTAATTTCTTCTCTTAGAAGTCCTTGAAATCATAAAATTCTGTAAAAATTGATGGAAAGTCTTCAGACTCTGTAAATATCTGAACTTAAAATTAGTTTTTGCCAACACAAGCAATAGGAAATGTGGGTAAGAGGAGAAAAGGAGAGCATCCTTTGGTAAAACACAGTTTGTTTTCTTTAATATTTAATCATTTCAAAAAGATACAATGACTACAATGGTGAACAGAACTTTTACTAAGTACTTTATATACTGTCTATACTGCTGCTGTCAAGGTAAGTGCAGTATAAAGCAATACAAACTCAAAGGACATTTCCCTTTACCTTAAGAAGGATCCTAGGCATTTTTCCAAGTCCTAAACCCTGTAAAAAGCACCAGCTAATGCCCCTTCCTGCCCACCTCTCAGACCTACAACATTATGACTAATGAAATAGGGCTACATGAACTGCCAGAAATTCTACTTTAAGGAATCAAGAAAATCTGAGGACTCATCCAGAAGACTGGCTGATAGCCATCCTCCCAAATTAAGAGGGCCTTCAAAATTTTCTGGAACCAGACTAACTATGAAAGCTCTATCCATGCACCCCAGTACCCAGGTGGATCTCCCGTGACCTGGGGCTTTTTTTAGATAATCAACACATCAGGCAATAACTATTTTCCTTACTTTTGCTTTAAAAATAAAAAAAGAAATTCTTATACATAAGATCAGCTTTGACCAACTATGAATTAAAAACTCTTCTTCAAATGAAAGTGAACTGATTCTACAGTGTCTCTCCTCTTGTCATGTCAGTGTTAAGGTACACTTGCTTTAAAATTTTGCTCTTATAAAGAATTTGCTGAAGAACTTTCATTTTTTTCACTAAAAATTAGGTCATTCAAGCCTCACAGTTTACCAACTATGCCATCTCCCATTACTACACCAGCAAATGAAATGCATGTTACCAATGTTCTCTATCTGGGTCCATGTTTTAGACTTTGCACCTTTCTTGGCCTTCACTTATTGTCAAGGAGTCTTGGCCGGGGGGGGGGGGGGGGGGAGGAGGGAGAGGGCAGAGGAATAATCAAGTAAAACATATTGCATGTAAAGGTAAGTAAGATCAGATACACAAAGAAATCAGAATTTGTCATAACCTCACAGTCAAATAAAGGTGATACCAATATGTCTAATAAAATATCAAAGGTTTGGTAAAAATATCTTGTAATAAGATTATTGTAAGAATCCTTTTAAGGGCAGAGGACATTTTACTTGGAAAATAAAAACCTTACAAGTGATACTGAGCTTCTTTAAATACCCAAAGGAGGCTATTATGTAGAAGAGGAAATAAATTCACTTCATTGTGCCACAAGAGCAGAAATGAGATCCATGGGAGGAAGTTGTAGGGAGGCTGTCAAAGCCAGCATTTCCCCAAAGTTTATTCCATAGACCACTGACCCCCAACCTACCTCTCAAAAAGAATTCCACATTCATATAAATTTGGGAAACATATGCAGTATGTTTATGTAGTATATAAAGTATGTGAGTTCCTCCAGGAGTTGAAAATGTACATGAGTACTAAAAAGTCTTATACTGAGAAAGGCTATTTAACTTTGTTTAATCAAGTATTCTTCAAATATTTCACCATGAATTTTGTTATAATTGTACCTACTTTTAAGTAACACCTAGAAATACTGAGAAGTGTCAATATAATAATGCCTTTCTAAGGGTAATACACTGATCACAAATCCTCAGTAAGATGGATTTCCTCAAGAATAATAGATATTTATACTATTCGGCTGGGATCTAACTGCTAGGCACAAAGTATTAAGCATAAAACATTCTTAATGAACAGAAGAAAAATAGATCTCTAAAAAAAGACATATAGGACAGCTAATACTTTAACGACCAGAATTAATTTCTATATTTCCCTGAAAAGTTAGAGAACGGAGAACTCGGTGTTCTGAGTAGAGGATGGAAAAAACTAAATTTTCACATAAAGTCAGAATTTTAGTTTCTGATAACTTGGGAGTGAGAATCAATCCTTACAGGAATTTTTATCACCGACAACAAAAGCTATATTGCTCACAAAAGGTCACCAGCCCATCCACCTGTCAAAATGAAGGGAGACATGCATTATTACCACATGAGCAGCCTGAGCCAACAAGCTTTTAAGAAAGGGAAAAGTTCCATTTGTTTCTAAGTTTGTAAGACCAACCAAGCAGAGAAAAGAGAAAACTAAAAGTAGGGAGGAGAAATAACATTATTTAGTTCCCTTTCTCAGTATGCACAGGTACCCAAGGACCATTAGATTCCATTGATCCCCATTATTCACAGATCCTATATTTGCAAATTTGCCTACTTACTAAAATTTACTCATATATTGGTTGGGCTTTCCAGTTATTCATGGACATGTGCAGAACGGTAAAAAATTGGGAATTAGGTAAAAAATTAGGAATACCTAACATGTATGCTCCCAGCTGAGGTCAAACAAGGCCTCCTTGTTTTAGCTCTCAGACTATAAAAAAGCATCCTTCCTGCAGACTACTCAGTGCCATGCTTACTGTTTTTTTCTCCTTTTTTGTTGATTTCCCTGTTTAAAATAGCTCCCAAGCCATTTTAAGTGCTGGCTAGTGTTCATAAAGCACAAGAAGGTTGGGTTCTTCTGGAGAAAAAATGTGTGCTAGATATGGTCAGCTTCAGGGATGAGTTATAATAATGTTGATCATGAGTTCAATATTAAATCAATCAATGAGATATATTACATAGTAAGTCCTTAAACCAAAACACATAAAACATAAAACAAGTTTATGTATTGATTAGTTAACAAAAATTTTGTGACCAGAGGCTTATAGGAACCTAATTCTATATTTCTATTAGAAGCACTGGTTCATTATTCATTAACTTAGTGTCTATGCTGACTTTACAGAACATAACAATCTCAAATGAGAACTGACTATAGTTAACTGTTACCCTATACTGCAACACCTTCATGTTACCTCAACCCATGGAAAGTGAGGATTTGAAATTTTTCAGAAATTAATAAATGTTGGTTAAATTTTTAATATAAAAGTCCTTAGGAAATAATCATATTCCTCTTGTAGAAGAATAAATTTTTCAAATATACTATTAACTAAGTAGTGATACACTCTGGAAGAAGTACAATACTTTTAACTGATGAACTCTCAGCACACCTATAAAACTAATTCACTGACTTCAGAAGTGATCTTATTTTCTTAGATGCAGAGTTCATATTATCTGGTTTTCCAGGTGTGAACATGATAGAGGATTAATCTCAATCAGTCATCACCCACAAACTATTAAGTATTATGCATGAGTAGTGCAGCATTAAAGGATCCATACATAGACTATGATTGTTCTATTTTATCTGTTTAAACTTGAAGCTTTTATAGAAACATACTGAGTGGAAAACTGAGTTTCTCTTTAGACTGACAGCCTGTCAGTCAAAAGAAAAGCTTTTAGGACATTCTCTCAAATCAGTTAGCTTTCTTTTCAGATTGGGATATATCTGTGTAGGACTCTAGAAATGACATGCTTGACTGGTAACCGTCTTTTGATAGTTAATACTCCGTGTTGTGTCAAAAAAATACATAATTATTTATAGACAATCAAACATGGATTTCTCATCTATGTAGAAAGAAATCTCAGGTTTATGAATATAAAGTACATGTATTAGATGGATTATATTTATTTTAATAGACTTCACATGTTAAGTAATCTTAACATTAATTGTGATTGAATATGATTTTACATGTGCTCACCTAGAGAGGAAAAAGAGAATGCTATTTCTTTGAAGGCATATTTGGTTATTCCTCTTGGTGCTCAGTTTTCTGGAGAGTGAAAAGTGAAAGAAGTGTTTGTTTTCTCATGAAGCATGTTGAACACCCCCCCCCCCCAACCATCAACTCCATCCACCACACACACCCCACTATCACCATCATGTCTTTGCCTGTATAGCAAGAGCTTCTGGTTTTTCACAATATCAATATACCCAGATCCCAAAACCAAATCTCATTGGTCCCTCTTTTTCTAGAAATAGTTTCATATTCTCCTCAATCTGGTTATGCTATGTTATGCTTCCATACCTGGATGCAATTCAGGCTAGGTTATGCTTCCATACCTAGATGCATTCTTTTTTTCCTATGAATTTACAGGGACAGTGGCAATCCTTCCCTTGTATCTTTTCCCTTGAACTCTTAAAGGAAAGACAATCCACAGAAATATGGGAATAAGTTAAAATAAAAATGAGTCATTTAATATTATGCACCTCTTGATGTTATAACACACATAATATTATTATAAAGTTTTATTGACAAAAAAATGTTTGTTTCAAGAAAAAAATGGGAGATAATGAAACACATCTAAAGATACTTCAAAGGGTGCCTGGGTGGCTCAGTTGGTTAAGCGTCCTACTTTGACTCAGGTCGTGATCTCATGGTCCGTGGGTTCGAGCCCTGCATCCAGCTCTGTGCTGAATGAAAGCTCAGAGCCCAGAGACTGCTTTCAGATTCTGTGTCTCCCTCTCTCTCTGTCCCTCCCCCTCTCAAAAATGAACAAACATTTAAAAAATTTTTAATACATTTTTCATATATACCTGGCTTTCACATGTTATGTAGAAAATAAGATCACTGAAACCAATGCTTTATTTACAGCCAGACACAAATTCCTGAATTTGGTACAATTTGGTCTCTATCACCATCTTTCCTGCCCATTTCCCCTAACTTTTATTTTTAGTTCTTCTTAAAATTATATTTGGCAAATTATCATAGAATAAAATTAACTTCAAAATTGGAGAGTGCAGGTCTATGAACGGTAACATATGTTCTTAGAGCCAACACCAAATCATGATAGAGAATAGTTACACCACACAAAAACAATCCCTCAAGCCTTTGTAGCCACATGCTCCCTCTAAAGGTAACTCCAGCAAGGAATGACTGACATGTTCTCTATCACTACAGTTCTGTCTTTTCAGAATGTTGTATAAATGGAACCAAAGAGTATTGAATTTTTAAAACTGTTTCCTTCATTTATATAATGTCTGTGATATTCATTCAAATTGTTGCATGTATAAGCAGTTTTTCCTTTTAACTGCTGAATATTATACTATTGTATGGCTTGCCCACATTTTGTGTAACCCTCTACCTACTGAAGGACAGCTAGGTTGCCTCGGTTCTTTTCAACTATGAATATAGCTTCTATAAATATTTGTATACAGGCTTCTGTGTGAACACAAATTTTCATTTCTACAGGATAAATACCAAGAAGTGAAATTGTTGGGTCACAGGTTAAGGGTACGGTTAACTCTAGGAGAAGCTGTCAAACTGTTTTCCAAAATAGTTATGCCATTTTGCATTCACATCAACAAGGTATGAGAAGCTCCACTAATCTCCATCCTCAACAGTACTTGGTATACTGTCAGAAGATTTTTTAATTTTAGCTATGTGAATAGGTATTTAGGGGTATTTATTTCAACATGGTTTTCACTTGCATTTCTGTCATGGCTAATGATGCTGAACATCTTTCCACATGTGTATTGTGCCAACCTTTTATCCTCTTAGCTGGTATGTCTGCTCAAACTTACACCCATTTTTAAATTGGGCTGTTAGGGATGCCTGGCTGGATCAGTTGGATGAGCGTCCAACTTTGGCTCAGGTCATGATCTCACAGTTCGTGAGTTCAAGCCCTGCATCGGGCTCTGTGCTGACAGCTCAGAGACTGGAGCCTGCTTCCGATTCTGTCTCTCTCTCTCTTTCTCTCTCTCTCTCCTACTCGCACTCTTTCTCTCTCAAAAATAAATAAACATTAAAAAAAATTTTAATTGGGTTGTTAGCTTTCTTAGTGTTGAGTTTTGAGAGTTATTTACATGTTTCTGAATACAGGTCTTTTTTAGAGATATCTATTTGCAAATATCATTACCTAATCTCTAGTATGTCTTTTTGATTTTCAACATTGTCTTTGTAGAGCAAAATTTTTAGTTTCAATCAAGTCCAATTTATCAACTTCTCCTTTTATGAATCCTGCTTTTTATGTCATGTCTAAGAACTCTGTCTAACTCCACATCAGGAGGTTTCTCTTGTTTTCTTCTAAAAGTTTAACAGTTTACATTGTACATTTAGGTCTATGATGGGTTTTGAGTTAATTTTTATAGAAGATGGAAATTTAAAATGAGGGCTTTTTTTGCAAATGAATGTCCAATTATTTCAACACTGAGTGGTTTTTTTGCCTTAAAAAGTATGATTTTAAAAAACCATTTGTTGATAAGACTATTCTTTATGCACTGAACCTCTTTTACACCTTTGCCATATTTGTGTGATTGTTCCTCAGCTTTCTATTATGTTCCACTGATCTATGTCCCTATCTCTTCACCAGTACAGCAGTCTGGTTTACTATAGATTTATAGTAACTCAAAATCAAGAAGTATAATTCTTCTAACTTTATTCTTTTTTTTCAATATTGGTTTAGTTACATTTTCCTTTATATTTTCATATAAATTGTAAAGTCAGACTGCCTACATCTACAAAATGTACTGCTGGAGTTTTCACTGAAATTATGTTAGATCTATAAATCCAACTGGGAAGATTGGCATTTTTACTATTTGAGTCTACCAATCCATGAACATAGAATGCCTCTATATTTACTTAGGTCTATCTTCTTTGAATTCCTTCATCATTGTTTAGCAGTTTTCAGCATACAGATCATGTATACATGCATATTATCTTTATACCAAAGTATTACATTCCTTTGGAGCTAATACAAATTGTACTTATTAGGTCATTTTCCCACTACACATTGCTAGTATACAGAAATACAATTTTTTATGTGGGTGCGTGCGCATGTGTGTGTATGATAATCTTATATCCAATGACCTTACTAAAATCACTTATTCTAGGTCTCTGCAGATTTCTTCGGGATTTCTTATATAATCATGTCTGCAAATAGGGACAGTTTTATTTCTTCCTCTTTTACTTCCTTTTGTTGGCATATGAATAATAACTAGGACTTCCAGTAAAATACTGAATAGGAGAGGTTAAGAGTAGACATCCTTCCCTTGTTTTTATTCAAAGCACTGGGTCCCTCATCATAATGTATAATGTTATCTGTAGATTTCTTGGTAGGATTTCTGGCCATGGTACATTATTCATTTTGTAGATTTAATAAGATTTGATTCGTTTATCTTTTGTTGAAGATTTCTGTAACTATGTTCATGAGGTGTATTGGTTTCATTGTTTTCTTTCTTCTTTCCTTTTTTTGCCCTTTATTATTTACTGTGATTGTCTAGTTTTGACATCAGGTTAATTCAGGCTTAAAGAGAGATGGAAAAGTGTTCTTTTCCATTTTTTGGAAGAAATGGTAGAGAAAGAATGTTATTTTATATCTTCTTTAAGTATTTGGTAGAACTCACCAGTAAAACCATCTTGGTCTGAAGAGTTCTTTTTTGGAAAAGTTCCAACTATGACTTCAATTCTTTTAATAGTTTGAAGACTATTCATTATACTCTTTTTTTTCTTGGGTGAGTTTCGTTAGTCTGCTAAGGAATTAGTCCATTTTAAGGAATTGGTCCATTTCACCTAATTTGTCAAATTTATGTGCATATAGTTGGTTTCTATTTTCCTTTGGATTCCTGTGAAGTCTGTAATGATATCCTCTCTTTCATTGCTGATAACTAGTTCTATGTGTCTTCTCTTTTCTTTTTGTTAATTTTGCTAGAAATTCTCAACTTTATTAAACTTTGCCAGCCAAAACCCCAACTTATGGCTGTATTTTTGCTATTGTATTTCCACTTTGAATTTTGTTGATTTATCATCTTATTTGGAATTTATTTTATTTTCCTTTTTCTAGTTTCTTGAGATAGAAACAAATTGACTTCAGGGCTTTCTTTTTTTCTAATAAAAGCATTGAATGCAATAACTCTTCCTGTAAATACTGCCTGAGCTGCATAAATTTTTGACATGTTATATTTTCATTTTTGTTCAGTTCAAAATATTTTTTAATTTCCTTTGAGGCTTCCTCTTTTACCCAATAGATTATTTAGAAGTCTGCTATTTAATGTCCAAGAGCTTGAAGATTTTCCTTTTATCTCTCTCTTATTGATTTCTAGTTCACTTCGGTTACGGTCTGAAGAACACACTTTGAATTCAATTCTTTTAAATTTGTTAAGACTTGTATTATGACCAAGGTATGTTCTATATTGGTAATATTCCATGTTTACTTGAAAAGAATGTATATTTTGTTGCTCTTGTTGAGTAAAGTATACTATAAATACCAACTAGCTCTGGTTGGTGTAGTGTTATTCAGGTATTCTGTACTCTTTGATGATTTCTACCTGCTAGTTCTACCTATTCCTAAGAAAGGAGTGTTGAAGTCTTCAACTGTAATTGTTAAGTTCTGTATTTCTCCCTTAAGTTCTGTCAGATTCTGCTTCATGTATTTTAAGTTTTCTTGCTAGATATGCACACATTCAGGATTGGTAAATTAATCCTCTCATAAATGTGTAATGCTCCTCTTTATACTGAGTACTTATCTTTTCTCTGAAATCTAGTTTGTTAGTAATAAAGCAACTACACTTTTGATTGCTGTTTGCATCGGGTATCTTTTCTCATCCTTCCACTTGTAACCCACCAATATTATATTTGAACTAGTTTCTAATAGACAGCATATAATGGCATCATAATTTATGCACTGACAATTTTTTAATTAATGTGTTTAGAGCATTTAAAATTTCAATGCAATTACTAATTTGTTACAATTTACACCTACTATTTCATTATTTGCTTTCAGCTTGTTTCCTTTATGTTCCCTTTTCTGCCTTCTTTTGGGTTGAGATTTTTTTAATATTCCATTTCAATTTTTTCATTGTGATCCCAACATATCTCTTTATTGTGTAAGTGGTGGTTCTAGGGATTACAAATACATACCTAACTTTCCAGAGCCTACTTAAGAATCAATATTTTATCACTTCAAGTGGACCACAGGTAACATATATTATACCACATCCAAGAAAAACCAATCAATGTTACAATTTTTACTTTCAACTATCAAATATATTTTAAAGAACTCAACAGTCTGTTATTTACACAGATATGTACTATTTCTATTGCTTTTCTTTCACTCCTTATGTCCAAGTGTCCTTCTGGTACCATTTTCCCTCCTATCTTAAGTTTTCCTTCATCTGAATATGTCCTTATGTCACTTTCATCCCTAAAAAAATATTTTTGCTGGTTATGGACAAGTCTTTTCTTTCAGCACTTTAAGAGTGTTTTGCCTACCTCTTCTTGCCCACCCCCCCCCCATGATATCTAACAAGAAATCCTCAATCATTTACATCATTTTTCTCTGGGTACTTTAAACACTGTTTTCTTGCTTTTAGTTTCTGATTTATTATGACCTGTCTGGATATGGAATTCTTTGGGCTTATACTGTTTTGGGTTCTCTAAATCTGTACGTTTACAGCTTTCACCAAATTTGTGGTATTTTAAGGCAATTTTTCTTCAAATATTTTTTAGCACCACATTCTTTCTTAAAATGTCTTAAAATGCCTGATACTTTGTTATTTTCCCATTTTCCTTGAGGCTCTGTTCAATTTTTAAAAATTTCTTTCCTTTTGGATCACCTGGGTGTCTCAGTCGGTTGAGCGAACGACTTCAACACAGGTCACGAACTCACAGTCTCTGAGTTCAAGCCCCACATCAGGCTCTGTGCTGACAGCTCAGAGCCTGGAGCCTGCTTCAGATGCTTTGCCTCCCTCTATCTCTGCCCCTCCCTGGCTCATATTCTATCTCCCTCTCTCTCAAAAATAAATTAGGGGCGCCTGGGTGGCTCAGTTGGTTGAGTGTCCAACTTCAGCTCAGGTCATGATCTCATAGTCCAGGAGTTTGAACCCCGCATCAGGCTCTGTGCTGACAGCTAAGAGCCTGGAGCCTGCTTCAGATTCTGTGTCTCCCTCTCTCTCTGCCCCTCCCCTGCTCATGCTCTGTCTCTCTCTGTCTCAAAAATAAATAAAAATAGGGGCGCCTGGGTGGCTCGGTCGGTTGAGTGTCCGACTTCGGCTCAGGTCATGATCTCACAGTCCGTGAGTTCGAGCCCCGCGTCGGGCTCTGTGCTGACAGCTCAGAGCCTGGAGCCTGTTTCAGATTCTGTGTCTCCCTCTCTCTGTGACCCTCCCCCATTCATGCTCTGTCTCTCCCTGTCTCAAAAATAAATAAAAACGTTTAAAAAAAAATAAAAAAATAAATAAAAACATTAAAAAAAATTTCTTTTAATTAATTTAAAAAAAGCCATTAAAAAAAATTTCTTTCCTCTCTGCTACTGAGTCATCCAGTGGGTTTTTTTTCCCCCTACTGTATTTTTCAGTTTAACAATTCCACGTCTTTTTTTATATCTTCTCTTTCTCTGCTGAGATTTTCTACTTTTCCATTTATTTCAAAAACGTTCACAGTTGCTCACTGGAACATGTGTATAATAGCTACTATAACATCTCTGTCAGGTAATTCCAACATCTCTATCATAATAGTATATATATCATCTCTTCTCATGTAAAATGAAATTTTTGATTCTTTACATGCTAATACATTTGGATCATAATCTTAATATTTTAAATATGAAAATCTGGTTCATTTAAATCCTGTGGATAATGTTAATATTTTTGTTATAACAGGTGATCAGCATGGTTAGGTTCAGGCCACAAGTTCTAACATGGCTTCCATGGGCAAGGTTCCAGTATCAGTTCAATTTTCAAAGCCTTTGCGGTGCTATTCAAATTTGTCCCACCTTCTATCATCCAATGAACAGAGGAGGACATGGGTGGTAGTATGTATGCACAGCTCAGGGGTGAGTCTAGAAATTCATAAACAACTTTATGGTATTGTCTTTCCAAGTTTTTCCCTCTACAGGACCTCAGTACTTTCCAATTCCCTGGGGCATCCCTTTTCATTTCTTCAGCCAGAATGCTGGGGCTTCAGGTAACCTGCTTGGTCACATACTTCGATTGTACCTGTTCTGGGCCAGGCACTGGAAAGACAGAAAGAGGAAACAAAAAGGCAGTGAAGAGCTGCCAACTGAAGAGGAGGGTTCCCATCCCTCAGTGGTTTTCACTGTAGGCTACTGCTGAAGTCTCTGCGGGGACTATGGCATGAGAGAACAGAGAAAAGAAAAAAGATGAAATTTCCACATTCACACTGAACATTAGTAGTTAACTTTCCCACTCCTGGAGTCAGAACTACTGGTTTCTTTTGAAGCTCTGTCTGTCCATACCTAAGTGCCAACTTGTAGCTTTCAGACTGTGCCAAGTTCAGCCTCAGCGATAATGAAAAGAATGAAATAGTAAACCCATACACAGTTTGGTGGTACTCTGAATTCTAGTCTTCTTTCCCAATCCACCTGTTATTATTTTTTCTTCAGAGTTCTCAAAAGCTGTTCCATTCATTTTGTCCAGGTTTTATAGATGCACTCAGTGGGAACAAGTGTATATACTTAATCTAGCATACTTGAAAATGAAACCATACTCTAAATTCTATTCTTCCTCAATTCTCACTAAAATAAAGACTCCTCAAATATCCTTATTAGCAGATATCAGTAATCATGCCCTGGCCGAAGTCAGATGCTTAACAGACTGAGCCACTGTTTAGCCACCCCTAAAAGAGTGGCCCTTAAACTCTTCCAAACTCTTGACTGCTGACTGACAGGAAAATTAAAGTTTTAAAATTTCCTCTTTAAAAAACAAAAAAAAATACATCAAAAGCAGAAAGAATATGACAACAAAATTTAAGGGGGCTTGGATCTGAGAGCAAGACTTAAGTTTAAGGAGATCAATTTTTAAGATAATCTAATGAATCACACACGCAACAAAAAAAGGTGATTGTTTCTGTAATAAACTAAAAACTTTGCTGACTTATTTTGATCAACTTACTTTTTCTGTACTCCTGAATAAGACTGTTAACTATTGTACAATGTATTAGCCAATAAAGATGAATTTACAAGAACACTATGATTATTTCTAAGAGATTCAGCTCTGTGGTTCTAACAAAAGAGATAAGGTAGATAAGGAACACAAAAAATATGTACTGATTTTCATTTCTTTAAAAAATATTAAATGCAGTGCCATGAAAAATTATTAACCCTACAAAAGTCTTTTTGAATCTTTAGACCATCATCATTTAAGCAGTAGGTAGTTTGCTACACCCACAGACTAAAAGAGACATTTTTTATAACATATATTGATGAGATCTTATTTCCTTCAAACTTTTAAATAGGCCTATCCTTTGCTGTTAACCAATTAAACATCTGAATGGAATAAGACATTATAATGCAGCAATTAGAATTGCAAGGAAGATAACATAAGGTCACAAGTTTAATCCTTGTCCATACTAGTTCAATAACCAGCTTTTTCCTATGTTCACAGATCTGGTTAACCATTTTATCTAGTCACTAGGTGGGAAGAGAGGGGTCAACGAGGTAAGAGGAGAGAGAAAAGGTAAAGGAATCAGAGAAGAATGGATGAATAAGTTCAAATCCTTTACCATTAGTGAAAAAATAACTAAGATGGTGGGACAAGAATATCTTTCATTCCATGACCTAGTCTCATAATAAGGGGCCTGGGAAATTAAAACAAACACCTGAGAATTTAGTTAGCAAATATGAAGAGTGATGTGGAGATTTTTATAGGCTTTTTAATAATTTTTATTTTTATTGAAGTATATAGTTGACATACAATATTATATTAGTTTTAGGTGTATAGAATAGTGAAAATTTTAATTTAGGTCTTCTGCTCAAAGTAGTTAAGAAATTTTTAAAAGTTCACCAACAATATTCAGGGCACCTGGGTGGCTCAGTCGGTTGAGCGTCTGACTTCGGCTCAGGTCATGATCTCACAGTTCATGGGTTCCAGCCCCGCTTCAGGCTCTGCACTGACAGCTCGGAGCCTGGAGCCTGCTTCAGATTCTGTGTCTCCCTCTCCCTCTGCCCCTCCTTGCTCACACACACTCTCTTTCTCTCTCAAAAATAAACATAAAAAAAAAGTTCAGCAATATTCCAAAACATACTCCAAGAACACATTGGCCCACCAAAACTTCCTCTGCTCTAGGTTCTGTAGGAAGGATGCTGCAGGCCAACAGACATGTAGGGTAGTATTAATAACAGCAAAATTGCCCATGTTAGAAACTAATTATCACCCTTTCCTTATTAAAATAAGTACATTCAGTATTACAGGAAACACAAGCTATGAAATGCAATCTAGAATTTACCAACTCAAATGTGTGGTTCCAATATGTATAAACTGCTGATTAGAAGGGCAAAAGAAAATACAAGGACTGTGTCCCTCTAAATGTTCCTGTGAAATGTAAGCACCACAAAGGGAAACCATCCTAAGATGGAGCTTTATTTCAGTATATAATTGCCCAATAACTACAAGTCTATAATCCGACCAAGAAAGGAGGCACAACACTGGCTTTGTATCATATCATTAGGGATACAGCTTTAAACAATAGCATGAAATTTTATTTTACATCTACTGTTCTGCTCCAAACATTTTCTTTCACTGAAGACACATAAAGTACAACAAACAGACAAGAGGTAACTGGAAAACTTTGCACATAAACACTCTCTCTCTCTCTCTCTCTTTCTCTCTCACACACACACACACACACACACACACACACACACACACACACACACACACACTATACCTAACAATAAACAGTATCATTGCAATACCAAAGCCAACAGCAATTTTCCCCTGCTGGATACATTTTAAAACAAAAATTTTTATCCTAAGACAAGATAAAATGCTTTTTGAGACTTAGTTTTAGCTATTTTATTTTTTCTATCTTTTCCATCTTTACTCCTTTACATGCATATAAATAATAAACTTTTTATTATTGAGTTCCAACTTTGAAGTCAGAAAAATGGATACAAAAAAGAGAATACAGCCAGGTCAAGGTAAACTAGATTTGGGAGAGTGGACTTGACATTTTCAAGGCTAACTAACACTTTTAGGTAGGTCTGTACCACCTACACAATATCCTCATCTCCTAGCATCAAGCCAAAGTACAATAGTTTCCTATTTTCTGTAAAGGATGAGTGATGTTCACTTCTAAGCTCAAGTTAGTTCTACTAAGGAGACAGCAAGTCAGGGTCTTTCACCAAGTCAAGGTCAGCCCTCCTTCTTGGAGCCAGCAAACTATTTTGTGTAGCAGTAACACTGGAATTACAATCTGGGTTCCTGGGTTTTCACACATAGACTCATTCAGTGCCTTTGAGGTAGGAATGTCAACTGTTGAAGAAAAGTTTACACACACACACACACACACACACACAAATATAAATAGAATATAAGCAAATAATCTTCTGAAGCAGAGGTTGGGCTGATGGGTCAAATTCAGCAGTTTCTCTGTTTTAAGTCACACAAGAATGGCTTTTACATTTTTAAATGGTTATGAGAAACTATTATAACCTAAAGTTTGCCTTGGGCATCTGGGTGGTTCAGTCAGTTAAGTGGCTGATTCTTGATTTTGGCTCAGGTCATGACCTCACAGTTTTGAGATCGAGCCCTGCATCTGGGCTTTGCACTGAGCATGGAGCCTGCTTAAGATTCAGGTGCGCGCGCGGGCTCTCTTTCTCTCTCTCTCTCTCTCTCTCTCTCTCTCTCTCTTAAATAAATAAATAAATAAATAAATAAATAAATAAATAAATAAATAAATGTTTGTTTCTTTGTTTGTTTTGCCTCTTGGCCTGCAAAGCCTAAAATAGTTTACTATCTGTTCCTTTCAGAAAAAGTTTGCTGACTTCTTCTCTAAAGCAAAAAATATGTTCCCCTATAAATTCTAACTATGGGATGTAAATATGATTACAAAGAACAGCTAATATTTTTAATGTTAAAATCAAATACTGTTATAAAAGTAGTATGATCCCAATTTAAATGTTGGTATAAACATGCATGATGTTATATATATATGTATACACACACACACACACACACATATATATATATAACATATATATATAAAGGGCAGGAATGAAATCAACATCAAAATGTCAATGTATAGTTAACATATCTTGGCAAATGTTACTACCTCCTTTATTTTTTCTGTACTTGCTGAATCTTAAGTGAGCATATCATTGCCATAATCAGGAAACAGTTTTAAAAGATTATAGTGTGCTTTTAGAAGACTACAGTGCACTTTTTAAAAGATTACAGTGATTTGTAGTTATGTAGCTACTTACATGTAGGTTCAGTTAATTCTCTGGTATTCACCACTGTCTATAAATCAAACTGTTACACATTAAAATGGTATCTTCACATCTTTCACCATACACAAAAAAGGAAAGGCCCTTGGGGTGCGTGGGTGGCTCAACTGACTCCTGATTTGGACCCAAGTCATGATCTCATAGTTCCTGAGATCCAGCCCCACAATGAGCCCTACATCAGGCTCTGCGATGACAGAACTAAGCCTGATTGGGATTCTCTCTCTCCCTATCTGCCCCTCCCCTGAGCGCTCTCTCTCTCTCAAAATAAATAAATAAACTTTAAAAAGAAAAAAAAACAGAGAAGGCCCTCTCTCTGTATTATCGGAAGACAAAATTGCTGATTTGGACTCTCAAGTTATTACTTTGCAATTAACGTTCAGGCACATTATAAAATATTTAATATGAAAGCACAGTTCAAATATTAACTGACTACTATATTCATGTCAGCTTCAGTGTTTCTTTCACAACATGCTTTTTAAAAACTTTCACTGGGGCACCTGGGTGGCTCAGTCGGTTAAGCGTCCGACTTCAACTCAGGCCATGATCTCAGGGTTCAGTTTGTGACTCTGAGCCCTGCATAGGGCTCTCTGCTCTAGGCACAAAGCCTGCTTCAGATCCTCGTCTCCCTCTCTCTGCCCCTCCCTGGCTCACGCTCTCAATCTCTCTAAAATAAATAAATATTTAAAAAAAGAAAAATGAAAAACCTTTTACTAAAACCCTAAATGTATTCTACATACACTGCACATATTCTTTATAACTATAGCATTAACATTTAAAACATACTAGACAGAACAATTTCTTGCTAACAGTCACTAAACAGTTCAAACAAAATTTTTCCTGATATAAAATGTTACTATTAAAATATTAGACAGGTATCCTGCTAACACTAAAGTACAATGAAACAATCTTCATTGTTTTCATAAACAGTATTTTAATTTTTTGTTCAATAATTATTACTTATGTTTCAGCTGTTATTTTGAAGCACATTAACTCTGTAAACATAATACAACATACTAATATACTTCATATATGCCATATCATTACAACCAATTTATCTCTGACTTGATAAATAAAACATTTATTTTAAATGCTTAGAAGGCATTTCAAAGTCACAACTTCAACTATGTTCTGAAACAAAAACCAGTCTTTATTATTTATCTCTCCTGGGTTTATCTTTCAAATATATATTTAAGTATTAACTTTTGAAGATGTTAAAGTCCAAATTTGAATCTCTTAAACCACAAATATAAATCAGAATACAACCTATCAGACTACAAACAATAGCTTTTCTTTCCAAGTACCACAAAATATTTCTGTTCCCTTTATAGTACAGTTAATTTAATCTCATTAAAATGTAATATCATTAAAATGCAAAAATGCCAACTTTTTAGAAGTAAACAGTACTGATCATGCCAAGTACCAAAACTGCAAAGTAATAGATTCCACAGCTATTTAACATTGACTAGAGTCTGAACTTCATATAAAGTAGCAGCTACAAGAGTTTTCCTCCTCTCCCTCTCTTTCAGATGACAGAAGAAAGCACTGAGAGAGAAATGTTTTATTCGGAAAACACAAACCACATTCCATAGCCTCTATCAATAATTTAAATCTTAATCTCAATTATTGAATTATGGCACTTTGCAAGTAGACATCAAAATTTAAGTATTGTATTGACCTTATCCTCAAAAACATATCTTACTTAGGTAGACTAATATTACAAATCCAAATTCTTTTTCTGTTATCAAAGCTAGTCAAATAGTCTCAAAAAATCCAAAGACAAATTATTTACTTAACACAAAACAAATTTTGAACACCTTTTGTTCCTTCCAAAGTAAGTCTATCCTGCTAAGTATTCCATAAGTCTTGTCAGAATTATATTTAATTAACATATCTTATAGGTTACCAACATTTCTCACAGATATACTAAACAGAGACAATTTTGTCACTTACTATAGGTTAGGCCCCCTTTTAAAAAAAAAACTGTAGACATGACTTAGTAAATCAAGTAAAAAAGGACCTTTTGTGTATAAGAATATACAAAGTAACTCACTTGGTTCTATAGTCAACAGTCTCTTTTAAAAACTTTTAAAACTAATTTACTCCAAAAGACATTCAGGAATTCAATAGATTATAAAATTGCTGGTAGATTTCTATTTCTGGTTTCTGCCATAATAAATACCAGGGGTTTAAGCTGAGCTGCTTTTTTGACTTTAAAGATTTTTCCACAGTCAGCAACTTACAACAGGACATACTGTAATACCAAAATGGAAACTACTTAATCAACATTTCCTCATGGAAACACAGATCATACATAACAGTCTATAAGGGCAAAGTTTTATTTTAAAAAGTAGCGTTTAAATTTCATTGAGCAACACAAGCTCAATCTTTCCCCCTGGTTCTGTCAACATATTCAGTTAATTTTAGTCAACACTGATATTACACACACCAGAAAACTGAAATGTAAGCAATATAAGGCAATTTATTTGTAATGCTGAATAAAACCACACTTTCATTTTATTAGAACAGAGGTCACTGGTTTTCCAGTCTTATAGAATAAATATGACCTTGTGCTCATGCTATGGGTTTTTAAAATTCTCTCTCTATAAAAATTTAAGCCATGTGGGAAAACCCAACAGTATGTGAATCATCCAAAACACAAATCTTTCAGATTTCAAGTTTCAAACTGCAGTTATCTATAGCATCACAAAAGGCTGACAAAAGATTGAGAACTGTTGGGCATAATTTCAAAATGTTCCTCTTCCCTTTCTGTACACTCTGTAAAACATACAGTTTAAATTAATAAAAAATAAAAACTTCATACCTGAAATTCCCTCAGCCTCATAGTTGGTCCTGGTTGGCTTAACTACATACAACCTCTAAATTCTATCATTTTAAAAAAACTGCAGGAAATAACTTTTTAGTCGTTGAGCTCCACACTTATACAGGAAAAATAACTGTTCAGAATTAAACAGGTTATAGAATTCCTAAGCTTTATATTCTAAAAGGAATAGTAAAAAATAGATTTTATTAAGTAGGCATCATGGGGTAAACAAAGATACACCATACAGGCAAGCTTTTCTTCACTAAATGCCATCTATTGTATAATCTTAAATTACATGGCTCAAGTTTTTAGTATTCTTTTTATGGAAATAAGACCTATAGTTACAAGCAAACTAATTTAGCTTTTGGTATGAAAAAGAAGGGAATTTGATAATACCAATTTGCTACCATCTACGGATCTGGATAAACTAACCAGGTAAGCCAAAATAAATCATAATATATATATGAAGACTGGTAGACCCAAGGGAAGTAATATTAATTTGGCCCTGACTCACACTTTTAAACAGTCCTTTGCAATACTCTTCATTCAATTGCCTCATTCTTTAGTGCTTCCTCTTCACAATGTCTAAGCTTACTTCCTAAGAGCTTTCTTCTTGCAGGAATCAGCATTTATTGACCTCACAAAGCACACACAATTGCTGCTGTCAGCAAAGAACACAGAGTTTGGAGAAAAAGCATTATAAAAGCATTGGAAGGGTATGAAAGTGTAGCTTCTCAGACAGTAATGTTTGTAAAAATCTGGGACCTTAAATTTAAGAAATACTGAAGATTGTGAATATTGCAGAAGAAATACATTTCAACCCCAGACTTCATTTCATCTGATTTCATCTGACATTTAGTTTATACAACAGAGTAGAAAGATAATTTCTACTACATTTACTGGTACTTACACAGTTAAGCAATATGAAAGCCTGAGTATTTTTTACAGTGTCTTAGAACAATCTTACAAAGGTTTTTACAAACACAAGTGCAAGCCTCCTGAGGTCATCGGAGATCTCATGGGGCTTTTCATAACAGGAGAGTGTTAATCCCCATTGCCCTGCCTATTTCCAATATGGATCATTAGTTTCTGCTTACCTAAATTCCTATTACCATTCCAACTGGCTCATATATTCATCAATTCCTGTCTTGAACCACAGTCCATGTACTAATTATTAAACAGGCAAAATGAAATGGCTTCTTTGGGTGCCTATATACTACCAAAAACATTTCATACCACTTTAGGATTAGTAAAATAGTAGTTTAAACCATACTCTGTTTTAAGTGTTTAAATATTTTTACTATTGTTTTGTATGGCACAAGGAATATTCTGATTGCAACTTTACACCGAATTTCTAGATTTTATCTCTGTCAACAGAGTTTGTTAATGATGAGCTTAAGTGCTAACAAAGCTGTGAAACTACAATTAAGGTTTTATTTCACACCATGTTAGTAATCAAACCTGAGCTAGCACAAGGATGAAACATAGCTAAATAGACCCAGTTCACCACTCCCTGTCCCTACCATCCACATCCACACACACATTCCAATCTCTCTTTCTCTCAAACACATACACAAACATAATATGCACATGCTTCTCTAAATCTGTGTATGTATATGTATGTGTACGTATACTACATAAACTTGTTTCTATATATACACATCATCTCAACCAGACACATATATAATTCATAAAGATCAAAACGGAAGAGAAGTATTATCTTTCTTCACAGGAATAGGTGCTATAGACCTTGGGAATATTAAAACAAAGATGGAGAGACCCAAATCCCTTATTCAAAAATTCTAAAATACAGGGCACCTGGGTGGCTCAGTTGGTTAAGTGTCTGACTCTTGGTTTCTGCTGGGGTAATGATTTCACAGTTTGTGGGTTCAAATCCCACATCAGGCTGCACACTGTAGTATGGAGTCTGCTTGGGATTCTCTCCCCACACCTCTCTGCCCCTCCCCAGCTTGCACTCTCTCATCTTTCTCTCTCAAAATAAATAAATAAACTTAAAAAAAATATCTAAAATCCAAAAAATTCTGAAAACCAGTTTTACAGAACTCATTTAGTGGTAAAACCTGAAATGAACTGAAATGAGGATAATTATAGTCCTCATTTTTCCCACTCAAAGTGTATGTCAATATGTTTCAATTGAGAAATACTGATGTATTTGATTATAAGGTTCTGCCACAGATCCGTCTGGGGAATGTTAGATAATATATAGTATATACTGCTATTTTAGTTTTTAAAATTCAAGAAATTCTGGATTCTAAAGCAAATCCAGTTTCAAGGTTTGGGGGCAAAGGAACTGTGAAGTTATACTTTTATATTAAAAAAAAATACAGTTTAGGGGCACCTGGGTGGCTCAGTTGGTTAAGCATTCGGCCCAAGTCATGATCTCAAGGTTCGTGGGTTCAAGTCCCGTGACAGGCTCTCTGCTGACAGCTCAGAGACTAGAACCTGCTTCAGATTCTGTGTCTTCCTCTTTCTCTGCCCCTCTCCCTCTCATACTACTCTCAAAAATAAACAATAAAAAGGTTTTTTTTTTAAAAAATACAGTTTATATAATTATCTGCTTTCCCTCTACAGCTTTCACTAACAGCAATCTTCCATCAATTCTAAAGGAAGGGAGGGAGGGAGCCACAATAAGGTTCATGTTTTTAACTCTTCTCTTTAATGCTTATACATCTGTCTTTTGCCAGGAATGGTTTACCCTGGACTAGAGGCAGCAGTAGCTGCCAAAGGATGAACAGGAGAGACAGAAGTAACAGAAGAGGGCTTAATACATAATAAAGTTCAGAAAAAATATTCAAGCCAGGAATCTTGAGAATTTCTCTATTTTCAATGCTATTATGTCTAATAATAACAACTTGCATTAATAACAATGTTTTATTTCTTTGACTCTGCTTTCAAATATGTCATCTGACCTTCATATTCTATAGTCATTCTACAGTCACTGTATATAATTCATTTGTAATAGTGGTATATATTTTAATCCCAGACTATCTAAAACCTACAACATATCTAATACCTACCCCAAAGATAATTCAGAAGGCATATCTATAGTAAGAAAATCAGGCAATGTATTATATTATATAAATAATTTTTCCATTAGCAGTTACATTGGGATTAGATGAGATACTATTAACCTCTCAGATAAGATTTTGTTTTCCATTAAATCATTTTAAATCACTAATCAAGAAGATTCCATTTCATCTGTTTTCTACAGAGAATGCATTCTTCTTCCCGGAAATATAAAAGTATGTTCTATATAATCAAAATGTAGACACAGAGATTTTTTCTTTAAAAATATAATAAACCATTTAAAGTAGTAATGTGTTTTAATATATAGTGAAGTTAATTTTGCAAATTTGTCTGAAACTGAATGACTTAGCTATTTCATTCACAAAGGTAAATTAAGCAGATAGTACGTCACTGCAAGGGGAATCGGCTCCAATTCAACAAGCTAATTACTGATCTTATGGAAATCTGTAATTACATTTGCATTAGATATAATCACCATAAATCAGCGAAAATTTTGAATTTACCTGTATGTTTTAAAGCATAAAGATCCTAAACCTTGTTTATACCTTTTCTAAAAATATTTTTTAAAAATGATTATTTATTTATTTTGAAAGAGCAACCGGGGGGGGGGGGTGGGGGGGGAGGGGCAGAGACAGAGAGAGAGACAGGAGTAAGAGTCTCAAGCAATCTCTACACTGCCAGCGTAGAGCCCCATGCGGGACTCAATCTCTTGGACTATGAGATCATGACTTGAGCCAAAACCAAGAGTCAGGCACTTAACCAAATGAGTCGCTGAGGTACCCCTACAGCTTTTTAAATACATTAGCTAGACATATAAAATGTGATTACCTACATTAAATTTATTTTAGTGATAGTAACCAAGAAGCTAAAATTTTGGATTATTCAGCATAAAATCATGGTTTATCTTCTCCATTTTTTTTTACATTTTTATCAGCTCCATGGACTTACATGTGTCTTGCTTACCACCGTACCTCTAAAGTCTACATAAGTGCCTTGAGCTTAGTAGACATGCAATACATATTTGCTAAATAATGAATAAATTACATCTAAATTTAGAACTGGTAAAAACTATATATATAAACTTTCTGTGAAAAAACTACTGTTTGAAACTTATTTCAGCGAACTCTAATGAATTTAGTGTCTTATCAAATGACTTATATACAAGTTCATGTTGTTACACGAGTCACCATTGGTCCTCAATTTATTACTGAAAATACAAAAAGATGAAGACTTGTAGCTCTAAACATAGATAAATCCAAAAAAGTGATGACCATGTCATAGCTTAATCTTCCACAAATGTCAAAAACTAACTTCCAGTTCTGAGTATTAAGAATTGAGGTAACCGAGAAGTTTACGGAACAACTATCTATTATGTGCCTAGTTAATATGCTGTGCATCCCAAATACGTATATAAATAATATCTATCCTCAAGAAAAGCACAAATGTGAGAGTACAGCCATAGGAGTAAATAATCAAACATGACTGGCAGGATGAATAAAATCTTACGGGAAAAAAAAAAAAAGACTGAAATTGGAAGTCATGTTCACAGATGAGATGACAACTAATCTGGTTGACACAGGAATGTGGAGTAGGATATGGGTGTTGAGAAAGTGGTAAGCCCAAGGTGTCAGAGAAAGGCATTATGAATAGAGGGCACAGTATAAGCAAAGGCACAGAAGAATACACACACACGTGCACATGCACACACATACAAAAGAGAAAGATAATAAAACTTATTTGAAAAAACAAATGACAGTAAACTATTTTGACATGGACATCCCTTTTCATAAAAAAATTCTTATAAGAGCCTTTAACAAAATAATTTAACCAAATATTATTTTCTTAGAAATCTACAATTCTAGGACTAGCACAAAATTTATGAATAGTCCAGGAAAAGTTAACTCATTCTATTACCTAAAATACATAGTACAGACCTTATTTCCTTTGATGTTTAAGCTTACGTCACCAAATGAGCAATAGCTTCAAATCCTTACCTCTCATTTTTACCACTCCCCATGAACCTTATGTCATATCACTTATTCTAAAACTCACAAAATTTCAATTCTTTCACAGCTATTATTCTTGTCTTTCAAAAAGGACCATAATTTCCTTAAAGGCAAAAAACATTTTTTTTGTGTGGCAAAAAACTTTTACTAGTCTTTACATATCCAAAGATCTAGAATTATAGTGGATATTCAAGTAAATATTTCTTGACTAAATGTTTGAGGTTGGGATTTTACCTTTTTAAACTACTTTAAAATATACTTGATATTATATGAACTTGTAGCTTTTCATTCTAGTTGACCATACTATCTAAGAAAACAGTGAGAGTTAGTCTTTCAAGAATTTTTAACCTGCATCCTGTCATCATAACCTGGCATCGGGTTTGATTATAACCTTGTCCTTCACAGGTAATTCTATTAGTCAGCTAGCTTAACTTACAGCAAACACAGGAGAGACCCTAACAGTAAGGTTTGCAACCTGGAGTTTATACATTAAAGCCAACATTCTAAATAAAATAATGCAACACTGAAGTTTAAATGTTTTTATACTTTGCAATTCTCATACAACTATGAAAAACTAAAGAAAAATGTAAGATATAAAGATTCTTAACTTTTCTGTAGAAAGGCACAAATAGAAGACATTCCAAAATATTTACTGAAGCAGTAAATAAAATAAATATAACTGAAATTAAAAATACACTTAGACTATTCTGATAATATTCAAAAACATTTGGTGGGGGGAAAAAAGTATTTGGTGAGCTTCAGCAAAAAAAGGAACTAGAGCATTCTTTTCATGACTGAAGGATAAACATATAATTGTAAAGGTGATTATGTTTGGCACAACAGGTAGTAATCTGTGAACAGACCTGTGTATTTTTAAAAAAGGAACAGGTTGAGATAAACACTTGCTAAGAATATGTGTAATATAATACACAGTACTATAAATTTGAGAAGTATAAAACTAAGAATATTTCCTTATAAGGAAGGGAATGAATTCATTTACTAAAAAGCTTCAATTATATTACAAGTATACCTTGCTTCCAGAAATAAAAATGTTCCTAGAAACTGTCTATAAAGTGATTTTAATAGAGAAAATTCTCATTAATTTTAAAAACAATTTTTAAATATTACAAGACAGAATTTAAAAGAGAATGAAAAGGGTAAAAGATTAAAAACAATGGGGAAAAATCCTTGGCAAAACTATTAAAGAAATAACACATTCTGTGAAAATGAAAATTTTCTAATGATTATTTAGATTTTTAGTATTTGAGACTTTCATTCTAATCTTTTCATTCTGCTGATGGCTCCAAACCAAGCCCAACTCTTTAAAAAAAAAAGCTTTTAGCTTCTAGACCAGTTTATTGCAACTGATTATTTACCCAACAGCCCTGGCTATAGCTGGCTAAACTGGTCTTGATTTGCTTTGGTTTTGTTACCCTTTGAAAATTCTGAATGATAAAGAAACTTGGGCCTACTGTTAACCTGGGTAAAAGAAAAAGTACCTTCAAAAAAGGATTATATAATTTACACAATAATATAACCATGAGCCTCTGAAAATACAGCCAGTGTCCATTTCTACTCAATCTATACCATGATTTATCTATGGAAGGAATACATTACACGTAAATGAAAGGGACCTGAGTTTATTTAGCTAGTTTTCTTTTTCCAGCAAGCCAGATTGTTGATATATAATTACTATCTCAGAAGCAGTAAAGTCTGTTCTTTTAAGCTGCCATGACATAAACACTAGAAGCTTCAATTTTGTTTCAGATGCTACAGAATGTATAATACCTGACTTTAAAATGCACGAGCCAACTTTTATTTTTACTGAACTAGTCATCACTGATTCTTCTACATTGTTATTTCTAACAACTCAACAAGTCCCAAAGTGTTTGACTTAAAAGGTGGCTGAAATCAAAGGCATAGAAAACTCAGTTTGATCCTGAAAACTAGACCAAGAGTTCTGTACTTCATCATGGAATCATGAATTGCATCCAACAGCTGTTCCCTCACTGGCTATTTTAAACCATTTAATATGATCTGTAGCAAGACTAATTCTTTTCTAAATAAGCATGTCAACACTTATACCAAAACTATGCTGTTCTTCAAAATTGTCTCCTTGAAAAGCTTAATACTTATTTAACTTATGTTGCCACTTTTCAAATAATTTCAGAACTTTCTTTCCAGAAATATCCACCATAGAAAACTCACTAACCACATAAAGAAATCACTATCATTACTGTGTATAGATTAATACCCTTGACCTGGCTTTTCCAACTTTCCTTCTGATTAGCCCATCTATTCCCATATTTCCTTAAATCAAACCCCTGTCTTTTTTTTTTTTTTTGATTTGTTAAATCAATACTGAGAATTTATTGGGTGGGAGTGAATATTTAAGAGACCCAATAGTATGCATGGTAGAACAAAAGAAATAGATCTGGAAGCAATCATTTTCAGGATTAGTTGCTAGGATCATAGGTAAAAATGTGCTAAAGGTCATGAGTATTTTTTTAAAAAAACGTTAAGTTGTATAATGCCATACTTTCTCCTGAAACAAACAAACAAACAAACAAACAAACAAACAAACAAACAAACACCTTCCAAGCCAGCTTTTCCAAGTCAGCATTCAGGGGAGTTAGAAGAAGGATGTTTCCAGAATGTTAACTACAATCAATATTCTCTAAACTCTGCCCATCTGGAGATGACTTGTATCTTACTTCCTTTCCCTCCAACACATTCCATAGTCCTTATCACTCTGCTCATCATGCCCTGCACTAAGATTAACTTCCTCCACAATAGTCAGTACTCTAAACTTAAGGCCAGCCTAAACTACTAAGAGTATTCAAATACAAATGAATGATGCTCAATAAGTATTTCCAAAATTGGACTTTGGTGGAAGGGCTATGAAATCCCAAGAATTTCTGGTAGGCTAAGCAAACTCCTATCACAGCTGCTATTAGCACAGGTGCCCTTTTTATCCCCTACTTTCTAAAATGGTAGCATATTTTTAAGGATGTTGAGGGTCAATAACCAGAGCAGATGAGGACAATGTGGTCCATTACTAAGCAGTGTAACTGGACAACTCATTTAAATCATGGGTATGAAGAAAAATCTGTATTTATTAAGAAAACAACTAAAAGCTCATTTTCAATAAATAAAATTTAAACTGCTTAATTTGGTAAGAATTAAGTTGGATGGGAGAAATTTCTTTTGTTTTGTTCTTGCAATGTTATTTTCATAACTTGAAAAAACAAGATATCTTTTTACAACTCAATATATTAATATGCTACATGTAAATATATACACATTCTTGCCAAACCATAAACTCTCCTTACCTGCTAATGGGCAATTAATTACATACATGTATACTCACTTCTAATTGTTTTACCTCAACAAAGTGATTCAAATTCAGTTATTTAAGTAAGGCATACTTTGAAAATGAGTTACCTAAAGATTATTAAAAAATATGTATGACACAAAGTGGAGGACCAAACAGGTGCAGAGGTTTTTGCAATTCAGGCTTAGGAAAGAAAATTAAAACAAGGCCTTAGAAATAGGATTCTTATGTCTGATATGGGAGGGAATTTGGATTTGGAAAGAATATTCTGATCTAAGTCGGAGAACTCAGCTATGCTTCTGCCTTAAGTTTGAAAAGTAGAGGATCAGATAATCACGGAATAAGTGAAGATCTTCCAATGTTTCTTCCTTACTCACACATCCAAGTCTGTCTCTGGGTCCATAATGGGATAGGAGGTGGCATCAATTACTTTTAAGGAATAATATCAGAAAAGTAGTAAGCATCTGAACGAAGAAGACATAAACCACTCAGTTTGCATGAGGTAAAATTGAATATAACCACTCCACTGAAACATTGGGGGAGGGAGTCTTGAAACGGTTTGAGTAACCAGAAATAAATAAAATAAATAAACAAATAAAATAAACAGAAAAATAACTGAATGATGTTCACGTAATTAGAAATGTGTAGAATTTTCATAAATTATTTGTTTAGAGTCTTCTTTGTTTTGGCTTAAAAACCATGACACTATATAAGGACTTGTGCTTGTTTGCAATTTAAGTTGCCCAAACCTGTTTTTCCCCCACAAAGTTAAGTTCCACAACTGTAAAGTCACCATGGGATTTTCAAAAATACAAGCTTCAAAGTTCCTACTTTGTAAGCTTTTAGATACATCTTTTCATATTTCTATCTTTTAGCAGTTTGTGGATGTACGCTTGCATCCTAAGATCTAGTGTGACAGAATCTTTCCCAATTACAAAGAAAAGTAAGAAGTAGTAGAATCCAAATACATATTATACTAAAAATATCCAATCTGTTAGGAACTGATTTCTTTAAATAATCATTAAAACATAAAGCTCTTAGAAGAAAACATAGGCAATAATGTCTTTGACAAGGGCCACTGCAACATATTTCTAGATAGTGTCCTCAGGCAAAGGAAAAAAAGCACAAATAAACTACTGGAACTATACCAAAATAAAAAGCTTTTAATACTCAAAAAATATAAAGAACTTACGCAACTCAACACCAAAAATCCCAAATAATCTGCTTTAAAAATGGGCAGAGACCCTGAATAAGTATTTTTCTAAAGAAGATACACAGATGGTCAAGAGATACATGAAAAGAAGCTCAACATCACTAACCATTAGGAAAATGCAAATCAAAACCACAATGACATATCACCTTAACACCCGTTAGAATGGCTAGAATCAAAAAGACAAGAAATAGTAAGTGTTGGTGAGGATGTAGAGTAAAAGGAACCCTCATGCACTAGCAATGGGAAAGTAAACTGTACAGCCACTGTGGAAATCAGTAATCAAAATCAGTAATCAAAAATTTAAAAATAGAAATACCATATGATGCAGTAATTCCACCTCTGGGTATTTACTCAAAGAAAACAAACACTAATTTGAAAAGATATAGTACCCATATGTTTAATGCAGCTTTAGAATAGCCAGGATATGGAAGCAACCTAAGTGTCCATCAATATATGAATGGATAAAGAGGATGTGGTACATTTCTTACACACACACACACACACACACACACACACACACTGAGCAATATTGCCCAGCGATAAAAAAGGATGAGATGTTGCCATTTGCAGCAACATGGATGGCCTTGAGTATATTATGCCAATAAGTGAAACACATCAAGCAGAGAAAGACATGTGGAATCTAAAAAACAGAGCAAGTGAATACACAAACAAGCAAAAAGCAAAAACAGACCCTTAAATACAGAGAATAGGTTGCCAGAGGGGAGAGTGTTGGGGGAATGGGCAAATGAATGAAGGGAAGTAGGAAACACAGGCCTCCAGTTATGGAATGAATAAGTCACAGGGATAAAAGGTACAGCATAGGGAATACAGTCAGTGGTATTGTAACGGCATTTTATGGTGACACATGATAAGTACACTTGTGGTGAAATAGCATAATGTACAGACTTATCAAATCACTATGTTGCACACCTGAAACAAATGTAACTTTGTATGTCAACTGCAATAAATAAATATAGATAAATAGACAAATAAATCTACCGAAAAATAATAATTAGAACATTTTGAAATAAGCAATATTATGCATTTCCTATGGTGATATAAATTTTAAGGCTTGATTCTTTAATTAAAATGTTCTGATTTGATCAATAATAGTTACATTAATATAAGGCAAGGAATGCAAATTATTGCATTCCACCTAGTTCACATCATTTTATTTTTAAAGAAAATCTTAATTTAAATGTTTAATTAAAAATGTTTAAAGAAAATCCCAGCGATAACTTCAATTTACACTCAAATAGATTATCAAAGGCTAAACATAATAGTATTTGTGGATATAAATGAATCTATATTTCCTCTTTTTATTAATTTATTCTAAACTAAGAAACTTACACATAATTTATGAAAACTCATCTCTCTTTTCTAGTCTTTGAACAAAAATGAAGACAAGTATTAAAATCATTCAATATTTATAGTTACCATACTGATCTGGTTGAAAGAGTAATTGGAGAGGTTATGTTTTTAGTTAGATTTAAAATTATACACTTATTTATTTTTTTTAAAAATTTTTTTAACGTTTATTTATTTCTGAGACAGAGAGAGACAGAGCATGAATGGGGGAGGGACAGAGAGATGGAGACACAGAATCTGAAACAGGCTCCAGGCTGTGAGCTGTCAGCACAGAGCCTGACGTGGGGCTCGAACTCACGGACCGCGAGATCATGACCTGAGCCGAAGTCGGCCGCTTAACCGACTGAGCCACCCAGGCGCCCCTATATACTTATGTAAAACAGAAGATATAGAGAGCTGGGAGAAAAAAGATACACGATATGAAGGAAAAAGCTAAATGGCACCAAGAGGAAGCAACCAGACATGCCCTCCTATTCCCCCCTCAAAACATAACAAAAGGCAAAGCCTAATCAAAAAGTCAGTACTACGAAAAAGGTAGGGATGGCAGGGGAGAATTAGGTTAGATTTTAAAAGATATGAGGGGAAATAATTAAAAATGCAATGAGTCATCCTGGATTGGACCCAGTCTGGACAGATCAACTGCAAATAGTATTTTTCAGAAAACTGAAAAAATGGGTGTATGTGTTGGGTATTAGATCAGACAAAAATATGCTGACGTGGAAAAGTACAACAGTTAGCTTAAAAAAGCATATACCAAAATAACATGTACAATAGTATAATTTTAGTAAAGAAATCCACGTTTGTGTATGTGTGTGTGTATATATATAAAACATACAGGAAAACATCTCAAAAAACATACACTAAAAGTATTGATGGTGTCATCTCTAGGTGGTAGGAATATGGTGTTTTTACTTTCTTATTTTTTTTAACTTTCTGTAAGTATTTATGCATGTATGTACTGCTTTTGCAATGTTGAAAGTATAATCTGAGAAAAATTAATGTATATGCTTTCCTCCAAATCATTATATGAATGACATTTTAAAATTGGATTAGAATCCATAACTACACCACATCATTCATTACAGAAATGTACATATAGTAAATAAATAATATATATTTATCAGCCACCTTTCTGAAGAGCTAATTTTAGTGATGGGTGTTTTAATGTAAAGTGCCAATAGAAAAAATTAAGTAGGAGACTCACTCATCTAATAATACAGTCATCCAAATGTGAGCACTTTATTTAATAGTAGATGACTTACAGTCAGTGGCATGTATCTGTCTCAACTGAGAAACAAAATAATCATTTTCAGATTTCCCAAAAGAACTTCAGAAAGTAACCTAACTTTAAAGCATAAAATGTCTGGGTGACAAACAATACAACCTGTAAGCTGACTTGGAGAAAAAAATACACAGACTTATGATCATAAAAGTAACAGGCACATTTCCTCCACATTAATCATTTAATAATGACTTACAAAATTAAACTTGAGTTAGTATTAAAAAAATACCTACACGATCAACTTTATTTTAAAAAAATAAAATCTAGTAGAAATAATATGTGTACAAAGAATGCGTATGTATAAAATTATAGCTTCAAATATTTGAATGGAAGTTCAAATGTTAAATACAAATAGAAAAGTAAAAATACAGAAATGCAAAACAATGTACACAGAAATAACCTGATAAAAAGGTTAACGAGAGCAATAAGTAATATAAAAAAGGACAATACATTTAAAAATTACACAAAATTTATGTTTACATAGAAAGAATGCAAAGATCAAGTCTCAAGAAAAAGACAGGTCGTCCTTGGCTGGAATAGTAGGAAAATATCACAGTCTTTCAAAAATAAAGATTACACTAAAACTGAAGGCAATCTAGGCAGACATGTTTGTATGAATTAACACCATGTCCCTAACCCTAATGAGATGAGACATGGGTAGCTAATCCACGACTAGTTAATCCACTGGCTTAATAATCACCAAATGCTCTCCTGGAAGTTGGACGCAAGAGTCAGATACAAAGATAGTGGGTTAAGCTGGAGGTCTTAAGAATTTGGGCAAAGTGATAAGTAAAGGAAGCTGGTCTGTAAAAGGAACAGGAGCAAAAAGTAGATATCTACCTGGGAGCATGAATTTAAGAGATTATACGGTCCCTACAGGAGAGAGAAAACTCTGTTCTTATTTTTCAAGCCCTATAAGACCTAACTATATTTGTTTAATGTTGGATTCCCAAGGTCTAAATATCTTTACTTGAACCAGCCTAAGTGTGTCCTTTTTTTTTTTTTTTGGCCAACATGTAAGCCTTTACTATAACAATTTTACACTCCCATGGCTATTTTCACTCTCCACAACCAACAAAAAACTTCTAAGGTTTCAATTAGCATCTGTATGCAGGTAACTCTAAAGACCTAAAAATGCTTTTCTAAGCACTATATATGACAAGTATCAGACATATGGAAACACCTAGCACTATGAGAAGCTATCAACATAGGATATTAGTGTACTACATTAAAATTAAATAGGTAAAGTCAATAAACATCACAGTCTTTCACATAAGCAGCAGAAAGGATATAAGAATCATTAGGATAGAGAAGTTTCATTAGGAGGGCCCATACCATTTGCAGTACCTTTTTTCACTTGGCTTGATGCTTTTGAGATTCAACCATATAAGCATGTATTAATATTTTGTTCCTTTTTATTGCTGAGTAGTTTCCCATTGTTATGAATAGGGTTACAATGAACAACAAAAAAATTGTATACACGTTTCATTTCTCTTGGATAAATTACATGGAGTGGGAATGTTGAGTCATATTTAGGTAAGCATATGTTGACTTTATAAGAAAAGGCCAAACTGTTTTTTCAGGATGGCTGTATCATTTTTCATTTCTGCTTACAACACAGGAGTTCTAACTGCTCCAAGTCCTCAGGAAACACTAAGAATTATCATTTGTTGTTGTTGTTATTGTTGGTTTTAATTTAGCCATTCTAATCAGTGTGCAGTGTTATCTCACAGTGGTTTTAATTTGCTTTTCTCTGATAATAATGTTAATGACATTGAACAAGTTTACAGGTGTTGCTGGCCATTCATAGATCTGTGATGGAATGTCTCCTTTGATCCTTTTTTTTTTTCCAATTTGGTTGCTGGGTTTTTTTATTATGTAAGTTATTCATACATTACAAGACCTTTTTGAGACATAATATTGTGCAAATTAAAAAATTCACAACATTTAGATGGTAATAGGAACAGTGCTAAGAATTCTTTTAAATGTTTACTTATCTTGAGAGGGAGGAGGGGCAGCAAGAGAGGGAGAGAGGCTCTGTCAGCACAGAGCCTGACGCAGGGCTGGATCTCATGAATCTTGAGATCATAACCTGAGCTGACATCAAGAGTCAGATGCTTAACCAACTGAAACACTCAGGAGCCCCAAAACAGTGCTAAGAATTTTGATGATCTCCTTTACCATCAAGTGACAAAATAACAAAGCAGAAATATGTAAGTATTTTTGGTTGGTCCCTTCCCAGTCATACACTTTCTTGCTCTCATTCCTCCAGCTATTATATGACTATTCGATGTGTTTCTCTCAGGCACATTCTGCTTCCTAAAAATACTTCCAAATATACTCACAGCATAGGTCAGAGTCTATTTCCTCTATCATTCCCCATTACTCAGGAATGCATAATTCACAATAAGCAAGTAATACTTACTGAATGACTCAACGTATGAACTACATTAATCAAAAAGACTTTTGTTTAGGGGCTCAGAAAAGTCAATGGGAGAGATATTTTAAATAAAATCAACAGAAAAATTAATAAAACTCACATACAAAAAAAGTGATTCTATGAAAACTTCAAATAATATTCTGAGTAAATATTACTGTTTTCAATAAACTTTATAGTACAGTAGCTTCTGACCCTGAAGACTCAATTTTAGGAATATAAGGAATGAAAAAGTAAATCAAACTGCTACTGAACACAAGAAGCAGAAGTAGGAGTTCAAAAAACATAACAGTCAAAAGTCAGTGACCTAAGCAAAATCTCAGCAAACCAAAATTGAATATTCTGTAGGATAATTTATTATAACAAACTAAGAACTCAAGGAAAAAACCCATGTTCTAAAATGCCTAGAGTTATGCTGTACAATACAGCAGACAACAGCCACCTGTGCCTGATTATATACAAATTTTAATAATTAAAATTAAAAATTCAGTTCCTCGGTGGAACTAGCCATATTTAACAACACAGATTAAAAAAACAAAAACAAAAACTTTCATCACTGCAGAAATTCTATCAGACAGTGCTGGCCTAGGTTATTCACCAGGAGCAACGAAAGAGTCTAAGGGATTCTTAATCAGATTTTTTTTCTAGGAAAGAAACAGAGCATTTTACTTTAGTATTTTATTATTCTTATTCAATACTTTAAAAAAAAAAAGAACATATCATGCATATATAGACAAGTAATAGAATATAAATACTATCCTCTAGGAGGTAACAACAACATTGATTTAATCTTTATTATTCCCTTGCTATTTAAAAATAATTTTACTAAATATGTTTCCCTAAAAATATATTGTTTTGTTTTGCCTGCTTAATTTTACAGGAGGAGAACCACACTTTTTCTTTATGCCATTTGTTCTTTTCACTATTTCCACTTACTCTGAGGCTCATTCTCATCCATCTAAATAACACTGCCATTTGAGACACTACAAAGAGCCCAGGTTTTTTTTTTTTTTTAATCTCTTAGAGAGAGAGAGCACACATGTTCATGTGAGGGGGGAGGGGGTAAAGAGAAGGAGAGAGAATCCCAAGCAGGCTACATGCTGTCAGTCCAGAGCCCAACGTGGGGCTTGATCCCACAAACCATGAGATCATGACCTAAGCTGAAACCAGGGGTCAGACGCTTAACCCACTGAGTCACCCAGGTGTCCCTGAAGAGTCCAGTTTTGGTCAGAAAACCTAGACCTAAACCAATGCAATCATCTCCAATGTATCAAAGCTGTGCAAGTTACAAACATAAGGTAAAGGTTTCAAATGATTATCCATAAAACAAATGAATGTGTTCTCATACACATTTAACTGCTCATAAACTAAATGAGAATAACTTTCTTATTATGCATCAAAGACAGATCTTAGTTGCTATACACACATATATCCTTTCCGTTTTTTTTTGTTGTTGTTGTTGTTTTTTTTGGTTTTTTTTTTATTGTAGTGCAGTGGTTATCAAAGTGGTTTCCTCAACTAACAGCATCAGATCACAGGGGAACTTGTTAGAAAGACAAATCCTTTGCCCCAACCCAAATCCACTGAATCAAAAACTCTGGGGACGTGGTCAAGCTATGTTTAACAAGCCCTCTAGGTGATTCCGATGTGTGCCAAAGTTTAAGAACTTCTAGAGAAGGATCTCAACAATCAGTATATGCAAGATGTTAAACACATGTACAAACAGAAATTTCTAACAGTTAACCAATAAACTCAATTACCAAAATTGATTAGCCTTTTTTCCATTTGTTGAATTTTACAAACTTCAGCTTACTCTCAAATATTACATCAAAACAACTTAACTGGCCAAAATACAAAAAACAACAAAACTACCATCTTACCTATGTATATATGCTTATAGTTTACTTTCTCTCTCTCTCCCTCAAACCCCCCCCATACACACACACACACACACACACACACACACACACACACACACACAGTTTTTATTCTGAGTGTCCAATTTTTTAATTAGTCATCTTCTAATTATGGTCTCGCTTTTTTTTAAACCATTTCCCCCATATGCACCTTGGCCAGTTGCCTTTCTTTGGCAAAATACCATCTATGTGTCCTTTTCTAATTTTTCTATTTCTAAACAGGGAGGGTTTTTTTTTTTTCTTGACAACTTTTAAAGGCTCTGTATATATAAAGGCTCTCAACCCATTGTTATACATTGCAAATACTTTTTCAAATGTGTAGTTTGCCCTTATACATTTTAACTTAATTTATACAATATACAACTCATATAGCCAGGCTATTATTACCCAGATTTAACAAATGTTAACATCATATTCATTTTAGACTTCAAAACAGAGTATTACAGGGATGGGCTAAAAGGGTGATGGGCATTAAAGGAGGGCACTTGTTGGGATGAATAATGGGTGTTATATGTAAGTGATGAATCACTAAATTCTACTCCTAAAACCATTATTAATTATATTATATTTTAACTAACTTTGATTTTTTAGCCTTAGTTTTTTCTTACTTTAAAATCAGACAAATAGTCAAATTTATTTTTCTGAAAATCTAACATATGGAAAGTTTCAAACATATGTAAAAAGATTTTAATTATTATCAATCTCTGTTCTACTTTGTTTCCTCTGTACCAGGGGTCAACAAACTTTCCATAAAGTGCCACATAGTAAATAGTTCAGGGTTTTGTAGGCCTATGGGTCTCTGTTTTCAATCACTCAATTCTGCCTTTGTATTTCAAAAGTAGCCATAAATGGTAAGTAAATGAATGAGTGTGGCTATGTTCTCATAAAACTTTATTTACTAAACAGGCTGCCAGCTAAATAACCTGTAGCGTATAGCCCCTGATCTACATCCCTCCCCACTTCCTCATTCCTGTATTATTTTGAACAACCTCCAATATAATACTTCATCTCAACTTTAAATATTGCTGTACCTCTAAAAGATAAAGGCTCTTTCTTTAAACATAATTACATTATAATTACATGAAAGAGTTAACAAAACCTTTTTAATATAAATATCCAGTGTTCAAATGTACAATCATCTCATAATTTTTAATTTTATGATCTGTTTGTTTGCATCAGGACCCAAATAAAGTCCAGGCATTTCATCTGCTTGATAGGTCTCTTAAATACCTTTTAATTTTTAGTAGCACAGCTGTAGTGCATTAAAATTGTTTCTCCCAAAAAACTTATGCCCAAGTCAACATCCAGTACCTGTGGATGTTACCTTATTTGGAAATGGGGTCTTTGCAGATATAGTTAAGGATCTCCAGATGAGACCATTCTGGATTTAGAATGGAACCTAAATCCAATGACTGGTGTCCTTATAAGAAAAAAGGGAGAGAAATTTGAGATAAGAGACATAAGGGAAAAGCCTATGTAAAGATGGAAGCAGAAACTGGAGGTATGCCGCCACAAACCAAGAAAGAGTAGGCGTGAAAAGAAGCTAGAAGAGGCAAGGAGTATACTTCCCCAGAGCCTTCAAAGGAAATGTAACTGTGCCAAAACTTTGATTTTGAACTTCTGGCCTCCAAAACTGTCAAGAAATAAATTTGTTATTTTATACCACCCAGTTTGTGGTAATTTGTTATGGAAGCCCATGAAACTACTTTACGTATCCAACAGAACTTTCTGCAATAATGTTTTATATGTATGTGTGTGTGTGTGTGTGTGTGTGTGTGTGTGTGTGTGTGTGTATACATAATAAATGTTATCTATTTATACTATATATACATACTGTATGCATAAAAAATGTTATTCATGGAGGCCCATGAAACTAATTTATCTATCCAACAGAACTTTCTGCAATAATGTTGTATTTGTAACACTATATATGTAACAAATGTTATATATCTACAGTATCCAACATGGTAGCCACCGGCCACATGTGGCTGTTGAGCACTTGAAATGTGGCTAGTGCAAATGAGAACTTCAATTTTTATTTTTATTTAATTTTAATTATTTAAAATTTCAAAACGTGTCCCTTCATGTTTTTTTTTCTTTGAGATTTTTACAGGGGAGAGGGAAGAAACTGATAAGCTGTTCTGTAAAGTTTCCCAAAGTCTAGGATTTTTCTGATTATATCTACTTGCTGGTATTTAACATTTTCCTCTTCTGTATTTTCTATAAGTTAGTGGTTGAATTTAGATGTTTTATCAGATTGAGTTCAATTCTTTTTTTTCTGGGAGGTGGTGAGCAAGATTACTCCAAGGAAGTATTTTGTTTTATATCAGGAGGCAAATGCTGTGGCTGTTTTTCTCCAGTGTTAGTACCCAAGATGTTCAATTACATTCATCAATTTATTAGAGCTTACAAAATGGTGATACTCTAATTTTGTTAGAATAGTTCTATAAAATAAACTTTCCCAAATGTTAGAATAGTTCTATAAAAAACATTTAAAAAAATCTTATAAAAGTAGATTAATGGTTACCTAGGCCTGGGGCAGAATAGGTAATGGGCAGTAGATTGTTCCCAAATGTTAGAATAGTTCTATAAAAATAAACTTTTCATCTACTGTTATCACTGACCAAAGGTACAGTTCTTATAGGAGAGACAAGTTAAAACACTCAAATCTTTCCATTTTCCAAATTAAAAAAAAAAAAAAAAAGGTTTATTAGCATCCTTCACCAAAATGACCAGTAAATTTTTAAAAGTCACTATGAACTCATGTACTTAAACATATATGACATGTCTTAATCCATTGTAGGTACTATCCTTATTAAAGCTCAAATTTTCCCATTTTTAGCCAGTAGGAAGCTATTCAGATTGGACCCTGAGTCTTTAAGTTGACAAGACTCTATAGTCTTTGACACTTCCCTATTATACAGTATGACAAGATGTTTCAGGCTTATTTTGTACATTTCCTGCCTCAAATAGGAAACTGGCCATTTTCCTTAAATATCTGATTACTTTTAATAATAAATTAATGGGTAGAGACTTCATTTAAATGCAAAAAAAATATTTTTTACACTGAATTCTAAACTTATATTAAAATTATTATTTACAATTGGCTGTGTGTCAGGTATCTGCCATAAACGCTTAGAACTGTCTGATATTAAATAGTAATAATCAAAAAGCCAGCTTTTTGTTACCACCATTTTATTTTTTAACATTATCACACAGGTTGTAGAGAAAGACAGATTAAATAATTGAAGTTTTTTAGGATGGAGTCTAATAATTTGAAATCACAAAAAGTAAATTACTACATAATTTATTGACAATAATTAAACTACCTACAGTTCACACATTTTTTTTCCTCACAGTATAGGACTATGATTATATAAAATCCACATGTACGCTTGTATTGCTGGAGGCAAATCTTCAGGGTAAATTGCCAGAAGCACAATTGCTGGGTCAAAAAGTAAATGCAAATGTAGTTTTGTTAGATATTGCCAAAGTCCCTTTTATTTTCTTATACCAATTTGCATTCTCACCAGCAATGCACAGGAATGAGTCACAGACACTTTAGTTATGTGGAAAAAACTTATTAGTCACTACACACAGGTAACTCACTTCTTTTAGAACTTCACTGAGATATAATTTACACACCACACAATGCACATATTTAAAGTGTACAATTCAATACTTATTAATATATTTACAGTTGTACAACCACCAAATCACCACTATCAAATTTTAGAACATTTTCATCACATAATACCTTCAAGAAATCAATATCCATTCAGTCACTCTCTTTTTCTCCTCCTATCTACTGCCCATTACCTGTTCTGCCCCAGGCCTAGGTAACCATTAATCTACTTTTATAAGATTTTTTTTAATGTTTTTTATTTATTTTGAGGGATGGAGATAGAGAGAGAGAGAGAGAATGGGGGAGGAGGAGAGAGAGAAAATCACAAGCAGGTTCTGCACTGTCAGCACAGAGCCCGACTCAGGGCTCGAACTCCCGAACCATGAGATCACGACCTGAGCTGAGATCAATAGTCGGATGCCTAACCAACTGAGCCACCCAGGCACCCCATCCATTAATCTACTTTCTATCTTTACAGATTTTTCTATTCTGGACATTTCATATAAAGGAATCATATTATTATATGTGCATGCATATGTTATTATATGTGAAGTTTTTGTGAATGGTTTCTTTCACTTACCATGTTTTCAAGGTTCATCTACGTTGTAGCATGTATCAGTACTCTTATTTCTTTTATGGTCGAATAATACTCCATTGTGTGGATATACAACACTATACATTGATTAGGTGACAGACCTTTGGCTTGTTTTGTGGCTATTATAAATAATGCTGCTAAACACTCATATACAAGTATTTGAGTGGGCATGTTCTCAACTCTCCTGGGTACTTACTTAGGAGTGGAATTGTTGGGTCATATGGTAACTCTATAATTAGAGAAATCATGCTGTTTTCCAAAGCAGTGTGCACCATTTTACACTGCCACCAACAGCATAATTCATTTTTAAGCTTGACTTATATTATTATAAATTGTCACATCACCTTCTATTCTAGCTCTAATAACAAGCACAAACAAAATAACTCTGAATATGATGACATATAATCAGGGCCATGTTGAGTTCAGATTAGTTAACTTTCCTTGTGGCATCATTAATCTAAATATTAATCAGCAATGCATATACATAAGACTGCAAAATGTGATGGTTATGAATTAATGTGGAAAGTTTGTATTTATATAGGACATAATAGTTTCCATTCATTCTAAGTATTCTTTTTGATATATTCCACAGATTAAATGTCCCCAAAACATTTCTCACACAATGCCTGTCTTACACAAACCACAGTTAATAAGGATTATTGTTATTTAATTATTGAAATAATTTCGGTCTTTCCAATCACCTGACCTTGCCCTCACATGCCTTGAGCCAGAAGACTATCACTTGCTATGGAAGGAATAGAACAAGGGAGAGTTAGTAAATACTCAGTTTCCTATAATCACAAACAGAATTCCCATGTTGTAGTCCTGCTGTCTTGGAAAAGGTTTGTATTCCTTAACAGATGCCTTTGGCCTCTCAAAAGCCAGTCTTGGTGGGAAAGACCATAAAGTTTTCAGTAAGGTAGGCCCAAAATGGGAAGAAAAGGGATGGGAATTCCCACCTCTTTCTGATCTCGGAGATCTGTGGGAAGAAAAGAAGGGATCAAAGTAGCTCAGATAATAAACTCTTCTCCTCTTCCCTAGCCCTGTTCTTCTAGAAAGAAGCCATTTCTTGAGCTGTTCTGTACCAACCTGGCGTATAGTCATATCAAAATCCCAGTCTGCACTACTATCAACAAAGTATGAAAATACTTCTTACCTCACAGCTAACGGAGTATTTGTACTTTTAAATTTTTACCAATCTCAAGTGAAAACTGGCATGTCAGTGTAAATTTTAACTTGGACTTCTCTTATTATAAGTGAGAGTGAATATATTTTCAAATGTTTCAAGAAAATTTTTATAGCTTTTTGTGAAAACTGTCCAAATCTTCTGCCTAATACGTCTCTTTCAATTTGGTCTTTTCTTTTCACCCTCTATTTTTTTTTTTTTAATTTTTTCAACGTTTTTTATTTATTTTTGGGACAGAGAGAGACAGAGCATGAACGGGGGAGGGGCAGAGAGAGAGGGAGACACAGAATCGGAAACAGGCTCCAGGCTCCGAGCCATCAGCCCAGAGCCTGACGCGGGGCTCGAACTCACGGACCGCGAGATCGTGACCTGGCTGAAGTCGGACGCTTAACCGACTGCGCCACCCAGGCGCCCCTTCACCCTCTATTTTTAAAGCTTTTTTACACAGGAGGGATTATTAGCCTTTTATCAGTGATAGATAATGCAAATATTTTCTTCCAATTTTATATCTAATGACTCTGTTATTAGTAGGTGTGATCTTTTTGTGGGTTTTTTTTTTTTTTGCCATACAAAAGTCTTCTTTTATATTTTAACTGAGTCAAATTTATCGTCTTTCCTTTTATTGCAACTGGATTTTGAGTCACAGAGAAAACTTCCTTATACCCAGGTTACAGAAGAATTCATTCATGTTCTGTTTGATAGTTTCATTCTTACACTGAGATCTCTAATACATTTGCAGTCTATTTTTCTGTGTGATATGAAGCATGAATTTAATTTTATCTTTTTTTCCAAATGGCTAACCATTTAGAGGGTGCCAGATTTATCATGTGCCAAATTTCCATATGTTCTTGTGTCTCTATCTCAATGTTCCTATTCTATTACACTGTTCTGTTTGCATGATGTTAAACAAAATTCTAACCTGCAAAATGAGACAGATTAGTTGTAGTTTAAGATCCCTTCCACTGTATATCTAACTCTTAAAAAGAAACTTATACCACACTCATAGTCACCATTAAGTGACCGTGCTAAAACTAACTGGTCTAATGACATAAAATTGGTAACAATTAGTTATATAAATAAGATAAGTCACGTTAGAATGTGATTTACAGATATGACCTTAAAATTTCTGCCCATCAATTAATAACGAAACCATACAGACAGATACTGACTTAGCATGAAGGACAAAATTACTTAATTAAATTCATTTCAACAGTTTTCTTAACACTAAGTAGAAACATTTTAGAGCTCTTCCACACCTTTCAATATCAACTTTATCATGATATTCACAGGCTTATTATTAGATTTAATAGAAGCCCATGTAGAGCGAAAGGAATAAAGACTATAACAGTATGTCACTTCTGTATTTCTGAAATACGAATCACACTGATAATCTAATACATTTCACTTTCTCTCCTGCTACCACAAGCTGTCCTTGCTCTTGGCTAAGCCTATTCCCTCCACCTGTGCACTTGATCTATCCTCCTCTCAGCTCACACAATTCTCCCTCTCCCTCCTGTATCCTCAGTTCTTTTCCTACTAATTCACTTCCATGATCCTATAACATACTATATTAACTCTCAATCTTAAAAAAGATAAAAAATTAAAAGCTACTTCTGACCCACTTAGCTCTCCCCATCACCGGAGCTACAACCCCTTTCCCATCTTTCCCACAAGAGCAAAATTCTGGGATAAAGAGCCTATACTTGCTGTCTCTAATTTCTTCACTTCTACTGTCCCCAACTTCTTCCCACTAGTCTCTTTTTCCCTCCACTCTACCACAAGTGCTCCTTTCAAAGTCACCAATGACCTCCAAATTATTAAATCAAATGGTCAATTCCTAATCTTCATTTTCATTGTCTTATCAGCAGCACTTAATACTGTTAGCAGCTCCTCTTCCTTAAAACGCTCTCTTCATTTGTCTTCCATGATACCACACTTGCCTTGCTTTTCTACTGTATTTCTGCACATGCCTTCAAGTCTCTCTTGCTCATCCCCTCAACCCCTAAATGTTGGAGTGCATACACAGTCTTTTGATCTCTTCTTCATGTACATTCACTCTGATGCCATAACTTTAAATTTCATATACTCAGATAACCCCAAGTGGATACCTCCAGCATCCCAGACCAGAATATCCAATTACCTCTAATATCTCCAACTGGATGTCTAATAGGTATTTAACATGTCTAAAAGTGGATTCCCAATCCTTTTTCTAAAAAAATGAACCAGGCTGCTTACAGAGCAAACTGAAGATGATGCCAGAGGACTTGGATCTCAGCTAAAGGACAGCATTCCAGTTACTGAACTTTCAGTAAGTGGACCTTTTGAAAGTCATGATCTCCTTCAAAAAGGTTTTCCTCGTATAAAAAATGATTTTGTTCAGCTATCCTCTTGAATTATCAGAGAAAAATTTCCAGCTCAAATAAGATTAAATGACTTTTTCCACACTGAGACACATCCAGGGCCTATGTGCTCCACTAGAATTACAAATGGAGGGGTGCCTGGTTGGCTCAGTTGGGGGAGCATGCGACTCTTGATATTGGGGTAATGAGTTCAAGCCCCACGTGGGGTGTAGAGATTACTTACATGCATACATACATACATACATACATACAAATGGAATTCAAAGCAGTGTAGCAGGTTTAGCATCTTTCACTTCTTCCAAGCTCTAACCTTTCACTGGATATTTTGAGGGGTAATGATGAGACTAATGGATTTGAAGATATTCTTAATGACCTGTCACAAAGTAAACTAATGGGAGAACTACACTTGATGGTGAAATATAAACTCGGTTTATTGTAATCAATTGTGCTGTCATTGAAAATAGAGGGGCTGCATCTGGTTTACAGTAAGCTTTATACTGGGGTGCCTGGGTGGCTCAGTAAGTTAAGTGTTCAACTTCAGCTCAGGTCATGATCTTGCAGTCCATGGGTTTGAGCGCCACATCGGGCTCTGTGCTGACAGCTTGGAGCCTGAAGCCTGCTTTGGATTCTGACTCTCCTCTCTCTGCCCCTCCCCTGCTTGGACTCTTTCTCTCTCAAAAATAAAAAAACATTAAAAAATATATATATAGTCAGCTTTTTACTATGATTTGATGTACAAAACATTAAAAGTACTGACACATAAGAATTTTTGCCAACATAATACATGTGATCATTTGAAATTATGTGGGTTGTTGGGTAATGGCCATGTGACAAAACACTAAAGAGGGATGACTTAAAAACTCTCAATTTATATGAAAACAATGTTTCTAAAGAATATTTTAAAATGGTCCTCAGGTGCCAATCCAACCTATTTTCTCGGTATTCCATAAATTTACTTTTGAAGAACCATTAACTGCATCTGAATCTGCAACCTTCCTAAGTAGCATCCTACAGAGTAAACATGTGTAATTGACTTCAGTGGCAACACTTCAAAGTAAGTACAAAATAAGATAGTTATATTTTACCTTGTTTCAGTATAGCCTATTAATACTTGCAAGAATAATAGTGGGCTTTATTGATGCTATTTTAGAATTGTAGCTATTCTTTGATTCTTTCAGGTTGAAAAGCATAGTAAGTTAAAAGGTTTTGATTTTCGTCTTGTCTTTAAAGTGAAAAATTAAGCAACCAGCATATGTTGATTTAAAAAAACATGAACTTACTCCCTCTTTAGTCTTCTCCAATCTCAAGTAAGAGTAACTATTCTTTCTGTTGCATCAATTCTACTTCATTATATATCTCAAATTTAACCACATGCTCTATAGCCTCCTAACTGGTCTCTCCTTTCTACCCTATTTTCTACACAGCAACCAGGGTGATCCTCTTAAATTAAATGAGATGTCATTCCCTCCAATGGCTTCCCACTTCACTCAGAGTAAAAGCCAAAGCCAGGCTGCAGCACTTCCAAATGGCTATTTGTTTCAATGTGACTGAAAGCAATCTAATTCCTCCTAGGTTAGTGTTCTAGAAGTAATGTTATGAATAGATCCAAAATAAAACAATGGAAGCCAGCTTTTTCAACTATTTCTAATTAAACCCAATCCAAAGATAGGGATCAAAATTATTTTTTTTCAATTTATCCATTTATTTAAATAATCTCTACACCCAACATGGGGCTCAAAGTCACGACCCCAAGATCAAGAGTCTCATGCTCTTCCAACTAAGCCAGCTAGGTACCCCAGTGGGGATCAAAATTATATTTTCATTTAGTAATCATTGAGTAGCTCAAAAAATTGCTATTTTTTTAATCTAGCTAAAAAAGAAATTCCTCCACTTAACTAGCTTAATATGAAACAACACTCACACATTTTTAGCAATTCCACTATAGTTACTGTGTTCAAGTTTCCTCGGTAAGAAGTACAAGAATGGATAGACTATCTGCCCTGATACTTGATCTTTTTTCATTACGTGAGGCTGAGCTGAAAAACCTGCAGTAGTGGCCCCCCCAACCCATCCTCGGTAATGAACATCCTCTCTCCTTTTATGAACTTATTTTGAACTCAGGACAAATCCTGATCAGTTGGTTCCCCACTTCCTCTCTCGTGAACGTGGCCCACTCCTTTATACATAAAATTCAGCAAAAAGCCAAGAGTGCCATAGTGAGGAAAGAGGCAAATCTGGGCCTTGGCAGACAAAGGTCTATCTCTTCCTCACTCAGTGAACCAGACAGACTGACAAATACAGAAGAACGAAAGAAAGCCAGAGTCTAAAAAAGATTCATACAATAGCCACAAATTATATTAGTAAACTATGTTTCATCTAGTACCAAAGATTATCCTTGACAAGTATTTCTAAACTGACCAATTGAATCTCTACTGTCAATAACCAAAAGTGATGGTTTAATTTACAAAAACGCCTCTTCACACCAGAACAACCTACAAGGTATTTAAGAGAATGTTCCTTAATCAGGACATATTAGAGTTTAATGGAGTAGTCACTATCAATAATTATAAATCCAAATCAACTTAATTGTTATTTGTTATTTATTGAGTACTTGATATACCTTTAACTCACAATTGGTTGACATTTAAGTTCACGTTCCAATACATTTAGTATATATAAACTATTTACTATGATGTTTTCTCAACTAAATTTTGCTACTATATGAAAGAAAAAAGTTTAAAAATTGTTTTTAACATCAAAGTCATATGAAGGAGAAATGACAATAGTCTATATAGTCTATATATCTCATAGCCACACATCAAGTGACTGCAATCAACCATATCCAGAGGCAAACAGAGAAATAAGCTAGGAAAAAAGTTCAAATAAAGCTCATACACTCTTCCCCACAAGAAAAGTAAAAATCATTCCCTGGCTTATTTTCTTATACCAAGAGAGTCTCTTGATTTTAACAAGACTTACCCTACCACATTAGCAGGTTAGATTATAGAACTAAATAAACACTGTGCAGCATAATAAAAGCCAAAAATTGGTCAGTCTTGCTAAAAATTGACAAGCTAAGAAATTACTACAGGTAATAAGGAAATAAAAAATAAAAATGCTATGTATATACACACAGAGAAATTAGAAAAGATCACATAGAACCAAACAATTTTATCAATCTTCATCATAATAAATACTCCTATATTAAAGAAAAACAAATATTCATGACTATAACCCTGGCAGAGCTGGATACCTGGTAAGCTTTAAAATAACAGTAAAATTCACAATAAATTTTTACATTTTTTTAATGTTTATTTATTTTTGACAGAGAGAGCATAAGCGGGGGGGGGGGGGGGGGTGTGCAGAGAGAGAGAGAGAGACACAGAATCCAAAGCAGGCTCCAGGCTGAGCTGTCAGCACAGAGCCCATCGCGGGGCTCAAACTCACAGACTGCGAGATCATGACCTGAGCCGAAGTCGAACGCTCAAATGACTGAGCCACCCAGGCACCCCTTCACGATACATTTTATAAAGATTTTAATCAAAAATGACCAAAACAAAGTGATGCCTCGTCAAGAAAATTCACCCAAATATAACTTGTACTGTCAGAAACAGTGAAGAATACGTAAATTTTCAACTGTCAAATCATTTTTCATAACAGCTAATTGCAAGACCTTCTTTACTCCACTTGTATTAAGGGAATAATAACTACCTCGTGAATGGGGATTATCCCTAAAGTTTTATCTGACACAAAAGACCCTAGCACTTCCCTAGGGCCCTAGGCATTTCCCCTAGACCTGCTCAGTAAACAAAAGCCTCAAAAGCTAAATGTGAATTTTCAGCTTAATTATGTGTTGTAGATATTTCTCTAATGAATAATTACTTTTAAAAATAAAGGATTGGGGCGCTTGTATGGCTCAGTTGGTTGAGAGTCCAACTCTCGATTTTGGATCAGGTCATGATCTCAAAGTTGTGAGATCAAGCTCCAAGTGGGCTCCACTCTGGGCATGGAGCCTGCTTAGGATTCTCTCTTTCCCTCTCCCACTCCCATGCACGCACTATCTTTCTTGGAAGGCAGGGAGGGAGGAAGGGGAAGGAGAAAGGGAGGGAGAGAAGGAAGGAAGGAAAGAGGGAAGAAAGGGAAGTAAAGGGAAAAGAAGGGAGTGAAGGGAAAAGAAGGGAAGGGAAGGAAGAAAGGAAGGAGAGAAGGAAAGAAGGAAGGAAGAATGTAGTTTAATATTTCTAGGTATAAAATGCATGCAAATAACTAATGGATTCTTTTTCAGATGGGGTAATAAAATAATCTTAAGATATATGATTCAGCAGCGATTTTACCTTCCTCTTCTTTCTTAAATTAGAGAGAGAAAATCTTTTTACAGTGTCTGTAATACTAAATGTTGTCCTTTTCAACTAGTCTAAAAAGCAGGAACTGTATTTTACATATGCAGACAGTAGTAGTGCTTAAAATGGGGTTATCATTTTGATAGCTTCTAAGAGATTAAAGTGGCAAAATTTCTACCTGGTCCCTGTAACGTCCTTCCTTAAAAGTTTTACTAGATTTTATTTCTTGGAAAAAGAAATAATAGAAGAGAATAATGAAAGTAACACATGGAAAAATTCACAAAAGTCATCCACATGAGGAAACTGAGTATAATATAGAAATGACATACACATCCCATTTTCAAATGTGATTCCACGTAAGAATTAAGCCCTAGTGCCCTAAAATCATTCACTGTACATACTGAATTAACTTCTCTCCTAGGCATCTAGAATGATGCAAGTTATAAATCATTCTTAGGAGGAATGGGAAAACAGTCATCCAAATCATTTTCTGGGTTGATCAGTTCATATAAAGAATTATGCTTGGGAAAAAAATCTATACAAATTATTATTTGCCCTGGTATCAAGCAGTAAAAACAACACAGTATCTTCAATATAGCACAATGTCCACAGAGACTATATATACAGCTTATTAAAAAGCTAAATAATCTATTACCTGAATATGATATTTCAAATTAAAACCACTAGTAAACTAGTTTTTACTAGGTCCTGACCATGTGTCTGGTCTTTTATTAAAAGGCACATAAGTACAGGACAAAATTCCTAGCAACAAAAAGATTAAGAAAGTAAATCCAGCACACAACACAAAGCCCATCAACCAAAAAAACATATAAAATCGTATTAAGCTCTCAATGATTCAATATGTAAATTTTAATCAAGAGTTGGGGAAGGAAAAGATTCCTGGAGGTTACATAGTAATCAGGGAAAGCTTAATAACAAAGGTGAAACGTGAGAATGAAATTCTGAAATGAGTACTGTTCAGGAAGGCAGAGAAATGAGAAGGCACACCATGCAGGAGGCACAACCTGAGTGAGAAGCAGACAAGATTAGCCACAAGAGCAAAACCATGAGGAAGGTTGAGATTCAGGGTGTACAACAGAGAGAGAAAGTTGGTTACATAAAATAAGGTTCTTCAGAACAGTAGGCACATCATGGAGTTTGAGGATTAATTTTTGTGTTTTACTAGTTTTTAAACAAGACCAAATTCTGAACCAAGTAATTTGTAAAGATTTTTATCTACTCTGCTTTTAATATCAAAACACATTAATAGCAGAATGCATTATACCACTGATTTTACCAAAAACTGAGACAATCTTAGGCTAGTCAAAATACCCCACAGCACATGCTTGGAAACTTATGTTCTTGAAACAAAATGCATGTGAAAATAAAATCTCATATAAATATTTGTTTGCTGCAAGGATAGCATTGAGGGGGAAATTCAAAATATATTTGCCTTCAAGTTAAAGCTAAAAACTAAATGCTTATTTTCCTTGTGCTGGCCTACAGTTGCATGCTTACTGCTGACTGGATCCCTTCCTATCAACACACCCAGCATTTCAAAAGACCCAACCACTCTGCCAAGATTTCCGCCTTGAAAGAGCCTTTGTTGCTATGGCAATCTCATGTTCTCGGGGAACCAAGTTAGCAGCACCCTAAGATACATGTATGAACAACGTTCAAACTCAGCCTGTTTCCTCCTCCACGCACAGAGAATATCCTGTGTCACAACCGTAACAATTTTTACTTGCCGTCATACAAAGTATCAATAGTATCTGCCAGTTCATGGAGAACCAGAGTTACTTCAGATAAATAGTTGCACCCAAAGTGAAAGAATGTGGGTGGGAACTTCTTTTCATATTATAAAGCAGATGTCCTAATGTTATGAAAGCCAATTAAATAAAACCCTGAGTCCAACTCAAATCTGACCAAAGATTTCTCCCTTTTCAAATATCTCAAAACACTTTCCTAAAAAAATAAACCAAAGATTAATATATATATATATATATATATATAAGTATATGTATACGTATATGTACATGTATATGTATATACATATGTGTGTGTGTGTATATATACACACACACACACACACACACATATATATATATGTGCCTATATATATATAGGCATGATACCTTGGTTAAGAATATCCCCTGCCCTGGACCACCGGGATGGCTCAGTAGGATAAGCTTGGGTCCAACTCTTGATTTCAGCTCAGGTCATGCTCTGATGATTCACAGGACGGATCCTGTGTTGGGCTCTGTGCTGAGAGCGTGGAGCCTGCTTGGGATTCTCCCTCTCCCCAACTAGTGCTTGCTCGCTCTCTCTCTCTCTCTGTCTCAAAATAAATACTTAAAAAAAAAAAGAAAAAAAGAAAAAAAAAAAAAAAAGAATGTCCCCTACGCTGACTGAAGATTTAACACCTTATTTCAACCAACAAAGCTAAATTCTGCCTAGAATTATATCTTTCCTTAGAAAGAAAGAGTAGAGGCTCTGAAAGGTAGAGGCTGTAAAGTACACTCTGTCAAAATTTCATAAAGAATATACTTGCTAATAAATGGCACAAGTGAAAAACCACAGCCAGAGTTCAAATATATGGTTCCATATATAAAACACTTCTGACCTAAATAAATAGGTTTTTTTAATCTCTACTCAACTTATTCTGCCCACATTCCCAAATCAATTAAGCTGTGTTTTCTATGCTCAAGCAGCTCTCAAGTTAACAGCAAATACCATGACAATAAAATCCAAACATCAAGTACTGAAAAAGTGCAATGAAAGCAATGACCTGCTAAGATTCTGAAAATAACTTTGAGAACTATATGTGTTCCTAGGAAATAAAAGTCAGAGTAAAGAGTATCTAAATGTTGAATTCATATTTTGCAATTGATTTTCATTACAACATCAGAAAATTATGCTATAGGGGGTAAAAAAATGGCCTTGACACATCAATATAAATTAAATCTGCTCCAAAGACACATTCACTTCAAGGAAAGCTCATTTTTCCCAATATGCAGGCTATGAGCACTGAATTCTTCTATAAAAGTTTGTCAGTCCAGACATAAGCTCATGGAATTATTTAAATGCACACACATTAATGAATGCAGTTCACTTCCAGTTCATTAAGGGTTCTGAACTCCTGAAAGTCAAGCTGTTCATGTTATCATTTGGTGGAATTCCAGAGCTGAATGAGAGGTAAAGATGTCTCAAAAGTTCCAAATTTTCTATCAGAAAATAATTTGAGAAATCAAGTAACAATAATCTCTATTTTTGCAAAACCAAGGTACAAGTAGGTTACAGTATTAACTGGAAAAATTTTCTGTTTGATATCGTGGTTTTTGTTTTGACAAAATTACATTCTAGTTTCTCTCTTCATGTTTCTGCGTTCTTTTCCTTAATATGGATAGAAATGTCAATTGCTTCCAATGCCAATGAAGGCACCTTCTTTCTTTAAAGGAAAATGTCTAACATGAGTTAAAGGTCATGACTCAAAAGACTAAAGGCTACCTAGAATAAAAAAAGTAGAGGGGCTCCTGGGTGGCTCTGTTGGTTAAGCGCCAATTTAGGCTCAGGTCATGATCTCATGGTTTGTGAGTTCGAGCCCCGTAATGGACTCTGTGCTGATAGCTCGGGGCCTGGAACCTGCTTCGGATTCTGTGTCTCACTCTCTGCCCCTCCTCTACTCGTGCTCTGTCTCTGTCTCTCAAAAATAAATAAGCATTAAAAAAATTTAAAGAAAGTAGAAATAGACCTTTTATCCAACACAGGAATCTGGAGTGGAGTTTAAGCCACAATGTCAAGCATTTTGCAAAGCAGCATTAACAAAGACCAAACCCATCACCCCTCAGATGTGCAAATCAAATCATTTTCACACCTTAGAAAATAGTAAAGAGAAACTGGCACTTTAAAAGCAGCTAAAAACTACTAGATGATGGCTTTCAAAGTCTTTTGTTTTTATTGTTGTTGTTGTATTTTTTTAACCACAATCCTCTGTTAAATACATTTTATATTACCACCTCATGTACATAAATGTATATTTATATAACTAAAATTTTATGAAAACAATCCTCTACGTACATGTGATGCATTCTCATAGCTTTTGTCTGTTGCATTTATCATGATGTGTGTGATCCACACACAACTCACTAATGGGTAATAACCTGCAGTTTGAAAATAATGGAAAGTAGAAATTAACTATTACTAACACAATGCCTCAAGAACAGTTTTCACAAGCATTCATTCCTCAAATATTAATATTACATGAGTAATACTATGCATTTGACTATAATATGCTATATGTTATAAGATCTTAAGACTGCTTATACAAATAGAACCACACAGTCTTGTTCTCTAGTGGTCTTCATTTTAACAATAAGATTAGATACACAAGGGGAAAAAGGTATGTTAACCTATTTATTCATTATTTTTTCTAACATGTGTACAAAAAGTTTATATTTGTATTACAATTACTAGCATAAGACGCATAGTCTCCCTTCTTAGATATATGGAGCTATACTAATCATATCCAATACGTCTTTCTTATCCTCAAAGCACTTGGCACAGTACCTTGCCTCAAACTGGCACTTATTTACTGAACTAATGGTTTCATCTAATCTTAAAAGAATAGTTTATATCTCAAAAAATTAGGATAAGGCACAATAAAATAGCTTTGGGTTTAACAAAAGGACTTTTGGATACAACTATCAAAATACCTCAATATCAATCAAATCAAATCTCTAGAAGCCTAAATTTTGCTCCATGCATTTGCAAGACTTTTGAATTACTTAAAATAGAACTTTATTGTAAAAATGATTCAAATCAGATTCCACAATCCAGTTATCATTAATAAAATCCTTATTTAAAAAATACACAAGTAGCTAGTAAATTTTAATTTAATCATTTCTTTTCTAAAACAAGTGAATACATCCAACTCAAATTCTCTTGCAAACAAGTCAGAATGCAAATAAATTACATATTTAACAAATGCTTTTTCAAGCTTTACAATCCAGAGATAGTGATTTTACTGGTAAAAGAGATACACACTAGATTTTAGAGCAGCTATTTACTTTCATTATTCAGATTAATCCTGTCACTTCAAAAAACTGAATGATGATTTTGCTATTTTTTTTTTGAAGTTTATTTATTTTGAGAGAGACAGAAATAGAGAAAGTGAGCAAGCAGGGGACGCGGAAAGAAGGAGAGAATCCTAAGCAGGCTCCACACAGTCAGCCCAGTGCCCAAAAAGGGCCTCAATGCCATGAACCATGAGATGATGACCTTAGCCGAAATCAACAGCCGAATGCTTAATCGACTGAGCCACCCAGGTGCCCCTCACAATTTCTTTTTAAGACCAAAGTTAAATGAAACAGATGGTCTATGAACTTCATCTAATTCAGTATTTACTTGTATCATCACCAAAACATGACCTATTTTTAAACAATTTTATTGTGATAAACAACAAATATAAAAATTTTAATAATGTAGGTATATCATACCTGAAGGTAAAATTTTTTCTCAACAATTAAGTAGACTGAATAGCCAAGTCAAAACAAGAAACTTAAATATTGATTAAACTGTCCCCTATTTCTCAATTTACAATACATTAGACTCTGGGGGAAAAAAATGGTCTCCTACGTGTGGAAGGTGTTTCTCCTATAAAAACTGGATTCTTGGGGCACCTGGCTGGGTCAGTCAGTTAAGCATTTGACTTCAGTTCAGGTCATGATCTCACGGTCTGTGAGTTTGAGTCCCCGTGTTGGGCTCTGTGCTGACAGCTCAAGCCTGGAGCCTGCTTCAGATTCTGTGTCTCCTCTCTCTGCCCCTCCCAAGCATGTGTGCGCTCTCTCTCTCTCAAAAATAAACATTTAAAAAATAAAAAAAAAAAACCTGGATCTTGTTTCCATTTTTCATGAAGCTAGGTGGTTAACTTTCATAGGTCTTTAAAAGTTTGCAGCAAACCATCAGACACTTTGCTGTTTACATGGAATAGTTCTAACAGTCACTAGGGAAAAGAAAGAACTATTACTCCGCTGGATTGATTGTAAGGCAGCTCAGTTGTGCCATCCTACCTTGTAGAATGATTAGAAATCTAGTTAAAGTTTTCAGAATATAAGTTCACTCTATTTTAAGGTGTTGTAGCCTCTCTATGAAAACAATGGATACTCACAGCCTACTACATTTGCAGCACAAATTAGTCTTTCATCCATGTATCACAGACAGAATGCCAGGCTCATAGTAAGTACTCAAATATTTTCTGAGTGAAAATGTATTTTAACATCCACTACATGCCAAGCACTGTCTTAGACCTGGGAATATAAAGGACACAGAACATTATCAATTAGAATCCTACTTGCCATAAGAAATTAACCAAAATTCAAAGTAAGACATGACCCAATAAGCCAGAGTTTTCTCACTCTGCTACAGGAAGGCAATGTAATATAGTTAAAAAAAGCTCTGAAGTTGAAACCTATTCCCAGTTTCACAACCCAGTAGGTAAGTAATACAAACTTGGTAACAATATTAATTTTTTTTTCAACGTTTTTTTATTTATTTTTGGGACAGAGAGAGACAGAGCATGAACGGGGGAGGGGCAGAGAGAGAGGGAGACACAGAATCGGAAACAGGCTCCAGGCTCCGAGCCACCAGCCCAGAGCCCGACGCGGGGCTCAAACTCACGGACTGCGAGATCGTGACCTGGCTGAAGTCGGACGCTTAACCGACTGCGCCACCCAGGCGCCCCGGTAACAATATTAAAAAGCTGGATTCCTGGGGTGCCTGGACGGCTCAGTCCATTGGGCCTCCAACTCTTGATTTCAGCCCAGGTCATAATCTCCCAGTTCACGAGTTCAAGCCCCACATCAGGCTCTGTGCCAATGGAGTGGGGCCTGCTTGAGATTTTCTCTCTCCCTCTCTCTCTGCCCCTCTCCTGCTTTCTCTCTCTCTCTCTCTCTCTCTCAAAATAGAAAAATAAAAAACTTTTAAAGAAAAAGCTAGATTTTTATGTGTAAACAGAAATACATAAGCCTAAATTAAACATAAATTCGATTATGTTTATGCTAAAAAAACCTAACTGCAGTTTTTATGTGAGCTTTTAACATATATATGAGCCCACTACATACAATACATGGCCTAGCATAGCATAGTCCAACAGAACTTTCTACAATGATGGAAATGTTCTATATTTGCACTGTCCAATATGGTAGCCACTAAATACATGTGGCTATTAGGCACTTAGAATATGGCTAGGCCAAGTGTGGACCTTAATTTTTTTTTTTTAATAATTTAAAGAGACAATATATACTAAGACAGTCTCTTCAAAAAAGGATGCTGGAAAATCTGGATAGCTACACACAAAAGAATGAAATTGGACCACTTTCTTACATCACACAAAAAAAGTAAACTCAAAAGAACTAAAGACCTAAATTTAAGGATCTGAAACCACAAAACTCTTAAAAGAAAATAGAGGCAATAACTCTTGGATGATGGCATTAGTAATATTTTCCTGCATATGTCTCCTTGCAAGGGAATAAAAAACAAAAATAAACAATAGGGACTATATCACACTTTGCACAGCAAAGGAAACCATCAACAAAATAAAAAGGCAATCTACTGAATGTAAGTAGATATTTGCAAATGTACATCCAATAAGGGGAGTATCTAAAATATATAAAGGACTCACACAATATCCAAAAAATAAATAATCCAATTAAATAATGGGCAGAGGACCTAAATTCACATTTTGCCAAAGAAGATGTACAGATGGCCAACAGACCTATGAAAAGATGCTCAACATCACTAATCATCAGGGAAACGCAAATCAAAACTACAATGACATATCACCTCACACTAGTCAGAATGACTAGTATCAAAAAGATGAGAAATAACAATGTTGGCAAGGATGTGGAAAAAAGGGAATACGAGTGTACTGTTAAACTGGTGCAGCCACTGTGGACAAGAGTATGGAGGTTCTTCTAAAACTTAAAAATAGAACATACAACCCACTAGTTCCACTTCTGGATATTTGAAGAAAAAACACTAATTCAAAAAGATATGTGCATTCCTATGTTTATTGTAGCACTATTTACAACAGCCACACTATGGAAGCAATCTGTATCTATTGATACATGAATAGACCAAGAAGATGTGATATATATACACAATGGAATATTACTCAGCCATAAAAAAGAATGGAATCATGTCATTTGTGACAACCTGGGTGGATGACCTAAAGGGTATTATGCTAAGTGAAATAAGTCAGAAAACGACAAATACCGTATGATTTCACTTTTATGTGGAATCTAGAAAACAAATGAACAAACAAAAATCAGAAGTAGATTCAGAAACACAGAGAATTTGTGGTTGCCAAAAAAAGGAAAAGGGGGTAAGTGAAGCAGGTGAAAAGGGATTAAGAGGTACAAACTTCTTATTAAAAAATAAACAAGTGACGGGGATTAAAAAGGACAGCATAGGGAATATAGTCAGTAATGCAATAAATTTTCACAGTGACATACAGTAACTATACTTACTATGGTGAGCATTTAATAATATATGTAATTGTTGAATCATTATGTTGTATGACTGAAACTATATAGTATTATATGTTAACTATACTTTAAAAATTCTAAAATACTAACTTAAATGTAAACAGGCAGAACTTCTGTTTCTAGTAAGGACAGAATAACATGGAGTTAAGGGGACTGGATTTACATTCTTGCCTGGAAAAAAAAGCATAAAATGAAGAAAATGAATGTCAGTGATTTTCAAGACACTGGACAACAGGCACCAAAGACACTGATCTCAAAGAGTCAAGACACAAATTACATAAGCCCTACAAATGACCAAACTTACTGACTTGAGAAAGTTTCCAAGCTGAGGTGCAGGGAGCGGGGAATGAAGATGAAGAATAATGGGCTCACTGAGAACATGGACATGGGCCTCACAGATTGAACAGGACAGAGAATCAATCAGAGAGCAGAATTGAGAGCAAGCAAATTCCTGCAGAGCACTAACTGGCACATGCATGTAAGGAAACTACCTGAAGCCTGAGAAAGAATAACCTCCCCCAAAAAAGGTAACAATACCAGGCACACATACTGGACCAGTAATAGTGTCTGTTCCCGGCAGTCACACTGGAAAACTTGATGAATCCTGGGGTAGTGGTAGAATACACAAAACAGATTCCCTCAGTAGTGAGCAATAATCAGCCCTAAACTAAGCACTACTCTGCATCTACCTAACAAATCTTAAAAAGCAAGACCAGAAAGAGTCAAGTAATTTCAAAGTAACTAAACCACAACCTAAAACAAAGTTCAACAACATTTTTAGTAAAACAGAAATATGCAACAAAAATATGTTGTTGCATTGTAAAATTCACAATGTCTGCAACCTAATAAAAAATTACTAGGCATACAAAGAAGCAGAAAAGTATAAATCATACAGAGGGGGGAAAAAATCAATAAATTAAATCCAGCCACAACTGAAATAGATAAAAAGAGTGAACAGACCAGAATATTAACTTAGTTATTATAATGTATTCCATATGTTTAAAAATATTAGAAATATGAAGGTATTTAAAAAATACAAATCAAGCTTCTAGAGATGTAAATAACAATGTATAAGAACACTGGAAGATGGTGGAGGAATAGGAGGACCCTACGCTTCCCTGGTCCCCCGAATACAACTATATAACTATCAAATCATCCTAAATACCCGAAAATTGACCTGAAGACTAGGAGAACAAACTCCGTAACAAAGGTAAAGAAGAGGCCACATCAAAGAAAACAGAAGTATGGAGACGCATTTTGGAAGGGAAACAGATCATGGCTGTGCACTGGGGAGGGGGTCTTCTTCGTGGAGAAGGGTGAGAGACAAACTAGCATATAGGAGGACACAGGGAAAACCAATCTCCATAGCAACTGGCTTGGAAAATGAGAAGGGCCAAATTTTGTGAGTTCTTGAAACCAGCAGGGCTTAAAGCCTGGAGTTTTAAAGGTCAGCGTGTTTGACTTTGAAAGCCAGGAGAGCATTATGATGTTCTTAGAGAGAGGGCAAGCAAACAACCTGCAGATATACAGCATGGAAACAGTGATCTGAAAAATGTCTGAGGAACACAGTAGGGAGGTTATTCATCTCAGAGCACATCTCAGAGACCTCTCCAAGAACAAAGGAACTAGCTATCACCATTTCGTCTCCTATCCCTCAGCATAAGCAAGGGGTGACCTGTGGGAACAAGCACAGTGCCAACACTTGCTACATAACTTGCTTACATCAAGCTCTACCCCCCTGCACATTGGTGGAACTGCCCTTTACAGTTACATTTGCCTCAGTCCTAGCATAGCAGGCTCCCTCCGCAAGAAGACTGGCCCTAACTCCTGCTCACACCACATCTCCAAAAGGAGGAGTTTTACAGAGCCTTGGTTCTGCAGATGGTGGTGACAGGTCTCATTTCACCAACAGACCAGAGCACACCTAATTAAAACACACCACATTCACACCAGGGACCAAACAATGTCCAGAAAAGGCAAAGAGAGGCTCCGTAGATGACCAACCCGAAGGACAAGGTGGCCAGGACAAAACATCAGGACACATTGGAGACACTACTGGAAGTGCCAGGCACTGGAGAACAGCAGGGCATGACAGGACCTCTTCTCCATAAGGCTATCACCATCAAGAAAAGGAGATGAAGCTGACATCCCTAACACAGAGAAACAGACAACAGAGACTTAGACAAAAAGAACATATAGAAATTTATCCCAAGTGAAAGAATAAAACAAGGCCATGGCCAAAGATTTAAGCAAAAGAGATATAAGTAATATGCCTGATAGATAATTTTAAGTAATGATCATAAGGATACTCACTGAACTTGAGAAAAGAGTGGAAGACATGAGTAAGACCCTTAACACAGAGATAAGGAATAACACAGCAAAGATAAAGCGTTCAATAAATGAAATGAGAGAGAAGCAGAGGAACAAATAACACAGAAGACAGAGTAATGGAAAGTAATCAAGCTGAACAAAAGACAGATAAAAGAATTTTATAAAACAAGAACAGACATAGGGAAATAAGTGACTCGGTCCAAAAAAGTAACATTTGCATTACAGGAGTCCCAGAAGAAGAGAATAAAAGGGGACAGAAAATTCATTTGAAGAAATAATAGCTGAAAACTTCCCTAATCTGGGGGAGGAAACAGATATCCATATACAGGAGGCACAGAGAACTCCCATCAAAATCAACAAAAGCAGATCCACATCAAAACATAGAATAATTAAATTGGTAAAATATAGTGAAAAAGAAAAAAAATTTTAAGCGACAAAAGAAGATGGTAACTTACAAGGAAAACTCATTAGGCTACTAGGGGGTTTTCAACATAAACTTCCAAGCCAGAAGGGAGTGGCATGATACGTGCTGACTGGGAAAAATCTTCAGCTAAGAAAACTCTATCCAGCAAGGCTATCATGAAGAATAGAAGGAGAGATAAAGAGTTTCCCTGACAAAAACTAAAGGAGTTCATAGACACTAAAACAGCCTTGCAAAAGAAATATTAAAGGGAACCTTTTGAGTAGAAAGGAGACCAGGAGTAACAGTATAAAAGGAGGAAACACAAAAGCAGTAAAAAAAATTTTTTTCTCTAAAAAATAACTCACAAAATAAAAGTTTGTAAAATATAACAACATATACCTAAAACATTGGGAGGAGTAAAGAATAGTTTCAAAATTGATTGACCATCAACTTAATATAGACTGCTATATGCAGAAAAGGTTATATACAAACCTAATGATAACTTTGTATCAAAAACCATAATAAATATGCAAAGAATAAAAAGAAAGAATTCCAAATATATCACTAAAGAAAATCAGCAGACCATGAAAAAAATAAGAAAGGATTAGAGAAAATCTTCAGAAACAACCACAAAACACATAATAAAATGACAATACATATCTATTAATAATTACTCTGAATGTAAGTAACTTAACTACTCCAATCAAAAGACAGAGTGACAGAAGAATAGATTAAACAAAAAACAAAAAAACAAACCAAACAACACCCATCTATATGCTGCCTGCAAAATAATGATTTTAGACCTAAAGATTGATAGAGAAATATCTATCATGCAAATAGATGTCAAAAGTAAGCCACAGTAACAATACTTATAACTAACAAAATACACTTAAAAACAAAGACTATAGGGGTGCCTGGGTGGCTCAGTCGGTTAAGTGTCCGACTTCAGCTCAGGTCATGATCTTGCAGTTCATGAATTTGAGCCCCGCTCTGTACTGACAGCTCAGAGCCTGGAGCCTGCTTCACATTGTGTCTGCCCCTCTCTCTCTCTCAAAAATAAATAACCATTAAAAAAATTTTTTAGAAAAAGTTTATAACAAGATACAAAGGAGGACACTATATAATAATAAAGGGGACAACCGCAAAAGAAGATATAACAATAGTAAATATTGTTGTGCCCAACATATGAGCACCCAAATACATAAAACAGTTAATAACAAACATAAAGGAACTAGTCAATAATTATACAATAATACTAGGAAAGTTTAACATGCCACTTACATCAATGAGCAGATCATCTAAACAAGAAGGTTAGAAAACAATGGTTCTGAATGACACATCGGAACAGATGGCCTTAAAAGATATATTCAGAACATTCCATCGTAAAACAGAATATATTCTTTTCAAGTGCGTATGAAACATTCTCCGGAATAGATCATGTATTACCCCACAAAACAAGCCTTAACAAATTCAAGAACATCTAAGTCATATCATGTACCTTTTCTGACCACAATGCTTTGAAACTACAAGTCAACCACACACACACACACACACACACACACACACACACACACACACACATCAGGAAAGACCACAAAAATATGGAGGTTAAATAACACGCTACTAAACAATGAATTATAACAGAATCCAACAGAATCCAACAACACATTAAAAAGATCATTCACCACGATCAAGTGGGATTTACTCCTGGGTTGCAAGGATGGTTCAATATTCACAAATCAATCAATATACATCATATCAATAAGAGAAAGAGTAAGAACTATATGATTATTTCAATAGACACAAAAAGTATTTAACAAAGTACAACATTCATTCATGATAAAAACCATCAACCAAGTAGGTTTAGAGGGAACATATCTCAACATGATAAAGGTTATATACAAAAAACACACAGCTAACATCATCCTTAATGAAGAAAAACTGAAAGCTTTTCCCATAAGGTCAGGAACAAGACAAAGATGTCCACTCTCACCACTTTTATTCAACATAGTACTAGGTCCTAGCCAGAGCAATCAAACGACGACGATGACAACAACAACAACAAATAAAAGGCATCCAAATCTTTAAGGAAGAAGTAAAACTTTCATTATTTGTGATGACATGATACTCTACATAGAAAACCCAAAAAACTCCACCAAAAAACTACTAAAACTGATAAACGAATTCAGTAAAGTAGCAGGATACAAAATCAATGTACAGAAATCTCTTGCATCTCTATAACACCAATAATGAAGCGGCAGAAAGAGAAATCAAGGAATCAATCCCATTTATAACTGCACCCAAAATAATAAGATACCTAGAAATAAACCTTAAACCTAACTAAAGAGATGAAGGAATTGTACTTTTAAAACTATAAAGCACTAATGAAAGAAACTGAAGATGACACAAAAAATGTTAAGACATTCCATGCTCATGGACTGGAATAACAAATATTGGTAAAACGTACACATTACCCAAAGCAATCTACAGATGCAATGCAATCCATATGAAAATACCAACACCATTTTTCACAGAACCAGAACAAACAATTCTAAAATTTGTAGGGAACCATACAAGATCCCAAGTAGCCAAAGCAATCTTAAAATAGAAAATCAAGGCTGGAAGTATCACAATTCCAGACTTGAAGTTATATTACAAAGCTGTAGTGATCAAGAAGAGTGTTGTACTGGCACAAAAACAGACACATAGATCAATGGAACAGAACAGAAAACCCAGCAATGAACCCACAACTATACATCAACTAATCTTCGACAAAGCAGGGAAGAATATACAACGGGAAAATGACAATGTTTCAACAAAAGGTGTTGGGAAACTGGACAGTCACATGTTAAGGAATGAAAATGGACCACTTTCTTACACCATATACAATAATAAACACAAAATGGATTGAAGATTTAAATGTGAGACCTGAAAAAATAAAAATCCTAGAAGAGAACACAGGCAGTAACTTCTTTTGACGTTGGCTGTAGCAACTCTTTACTAAATATGTCTCCTGAGGCAAGGGAAACAAAAGCAAAAATAAATTCTTGAGACTACATCAAAATAAAAGGTTTCTGCACAGCAAAGGAAACAATTAATAAAACTAAAAGGCAACCTACAAAATGAGAGAAGATACTTGCAAAGGAAAACGGGTTAGATCCAAAATCTATAAAGAACTTATCAAAAAAACACCCAAAAAAGAAATAATCCAATTAAAAAATGGGCAGAAGACACGAACAGACATTTCTCCAAAGATGACATACAGATGGCCAACAGACACATGAAAAGATGTTCATTATCACTTACCATCAGGGACATGCAAATCAAAGCTATGATGAGATATCACCTCACACCTGTCAGAATGGCAAAAATCAACAGCACAAGAGACAACAGGTGTTAGCAAGGATGTGGAAAGAAAGAAATACTAGTACACTCTTGGGGAGAATACAAACTGGTACAGCCACTGTGGAAAACAGCATGGTGGTTCCCCAAAAAGTTAAAAATAAAACTACCCTACAATGCAGCAATTACGCTATTGGGTATTTACCCAAAAAATACAAAAACACTAATTCAAAGGGATATATGCACCCCTATGTTTATAGCAGCATTATTTACAATAGCCAATATATGGAAGCAGCCTAAGTATCTACAGATAGATAATCAGATAAAGAAGATGTGGTATATACACTGCAATATTATTCAGCTATATAAAGGAATGAAATCTTACCATTTGCAGTGACATGAATGGAACTACAGAGTACACAATGCTAAGCGAAGTCAGTCAGTCAGAGAAAAACAAATACCATACAATTTCACTCATATGTGGAATTCAAGAGCCAAAAGCAAAGAGGGGGAAAAGAGAGAGAGACAGAAACCGAGAAACAGACTCTTAATAATAGAGAATAAACTGATGGTTATCAGAGGGGATGTGGGTAGAGGGATGGGTGAAATGGGTGATGGGGATTAAAGAGTGCATTTGCTGTGCTCAGCACTGGATGATGTATGGATTTTTTTCAAATGTTTATTTTTGAGAGAGAGAGAGAGAAACAGAGCACAAGCAGGGGAGGGGCAGAGAGATAAAGGGAGTAACAGAATCTGAAACAGGCTACAAGCTATGAGCTGTCAGCCCAGAGCCCGACGTAAGGCTCACACCCAAGAGCCGCGAGATCATGACCTCAGTTGAACTCTGACACTTAATCATCTGAGCCACCCAGGTGTCCCAATGTATGGAATTTCTGAATCACTATATTGTACACCTGAAACTAATATAACACTGTATGTTAACTGGAATTAAATTTTTTAAAAAAAAAGAAAATTACAATGTGTGAAATGAAAATTACACTGGACAGGATTAACTACAGATTAAACATTGCAGAAGAGAATGTGGTAAACCAGAATACATAGCAAAAGAAACCATCCAATGAAACACAAAGAGAATTTTTTAAACAACTCAAGAGTCCTACATATGTAAGTTGAGTTTCTGAAGGTAAGAGACAGTAAATTACTTGAATAAACAACTTCCAAAATTTTCCAAATTTGATAGAAGCTATAAACTTACAGATTCAAGTTCAAACACCAAGCAAAAGAAACATTAAGACGTGCCTACATCGAGTCACATCATAATCAAATTGCTCAGAATCAGTAAGTTTTAAAAAATCTTAAAAGCAGATAGAGATAGGGGGACCTGGGTGGCTCAGTTGGTTAAGCATCTGTTTATTTCAGCTCAGGTCATGATCTCACAGTTCGTGAGTTTGAATCCTGCACTGGGCTCTGTGCTGACAGCACGGAGCCTGCTTGGGATTCTCTGTCTCCCTCTCTGTCTACTCCTCACCTACTGATGCACGCTCTTGCACACACTCTCACACAAATAAATAAATAAACATTTTTTTTAAAGCAGATGGAGAGGGGCACCTGGGTGGCTCAGTCAGTTAAGTGTCCAACTTCAGCTCAGGTCATGATCTCATGGTTTGTGGGTTGGAGTCCTGCATTGGGCTCTGTGCTGACAGCTCAGAGCCTGGAGCCTGTTTCGGAGTCTGTGTCTCCCTCTCTCTCTGCCCCTCCCCCACTCACGCTCTGTCTCCCTCTGTCTCAAAAATAAATAAACATTAAAAAAAATAAAAAATAAAATTTAAAAATTAAAAAAAAAGATGAGAGATGGAACAAAAATAACAATTTAGGGATTTATTACATACGCAAAAGTAAAATATGTGGCGACAATAACACAAAGGTTGTGAAGAGAGATGGATGTAGATTAGAGTGAAGTGCTTATACTATATGTGAAGACAGCATCACTGAGATAAGTTGAAAATGTAAACTATAAATTCAAAATAATCACTAAAATATAAAACATAAAAACAACAAAAAATTGAATATAAAACAGAATTATAAAAAAATCAATCAAAAAAAATGAGAAAAAGGAAAAAGGGGACAAAGAACACAAGATAAACAAAACAAATGGCAAGATGACGGGTTTAAGTGTAACCATATCAACAATCACATTAAACGTTCCAATTTGAAGCCAAGGTTTCACACTGGATAAAAATGTGAAAGTCAACATTATGCTGCTTACAATCAATGCACTTTTTTTAAAAATTAATTTATTTTGAAAGAGTGAGAGTGTGCACATGAGCAGGGGAGGGGCAGAAAAACAGGGAGAAAGAGAACAAGATGTGGGGCTCGATCCCATGAACTGTGAGATCGTGAATTGAGCCAAGATCAAGAGTCAGATGCTTAACCGACGGAACCACCCAAGTGCCCCAATAAATCCACTTTAAATAGAACAGTTAAAAGTAAAAAATAAGGAAATTTTATTCAATGCTAATTATAAAAAAAAAAGTCTACATATTAATATCATACAAAGTAGATTTATAAGCAAAGAACATTACCAGGGACAGAGGAGGCCATTTCATAATGATAAAACAGTGAATTCAGGAAAAAGACATAGTAATCATAAACATTAATGCATTTAATAACAGAGCTTCAAAATATGTGAAAATAAACTGATGTAACTGCAAGGATAAATAAAAAAATACACAACTCTAGTCACACATTTCAATTCCCTTCTCTTAGCAACTGATAAATCAACTACCCAAAAAATCTGAAAGGATATAAAAGACTTGAACAACACTATAAACCAAAATGACCTAACTGATAATTAAAAAACACTCCACCAAACCAGAGCAGAAGATAAATTATTTTCAAAGTTCATGCAGAACATCTGCCAAGACAAACCATATCTAAACCATAAAACAAGACTCAATACATTTTTTTAAAAACTCAACTCATACAAAGTATGTTCTCTGACCACAATGGAATTAAACTAAAGATCAGTAACAGAAATACTGCTAAAATGAGTATTCCCACCAAATTTGAAACCTGAATAACACACTTCTAAATATTCCATGGGTCAAAGAAGAAATAAAAAAGAAATCAGAAAATACTTTAACCTAAATGAAAACAACTCAACATATCAAAATTTGTGAAATGTCACTAAGTACACTTAAGAAGGGAAGGAGGATTTATAGCACTAATGGTCTATATTAGAAAAGAAAAGATTTTGATAACCTCACAATCTATCTTAAAATTTAAAAAGAAGAAGAAATTATACCCAAAGGAAACAGGAAAAGACAAATAATAAACCAGAGAAAGCATAGCAAAAATGCAAGAAATGGGGTAAAAAATAAAATAAGGCAAACCTGTGAACACACAAGAGCTGGTTCCTTGAGAAAACAATAAAACTAATACATCTTTAGTCAGAGTGATCAGGGAAAAAAAAAGAACAAATTACCAATACCAGGAATAAGAGTAATGACATTACTATAATTTCTACAGATATTAAAAGGATATTAAGCAAATATTATAAACAACTCAACATAACACAATTTATATGATAAAAACAAGTTCCTTGAGAAACACAATCAAAATTTAATCAAGAAGAAATAGATCACCTAATTAGCTGAATCTGTAGTTAAAAACTTCCCAACATAAACAACCTTCAGACCCAGATTGTTCCACTGGGGAATTACACCAAACATTTTAGGGAGAAATAATACCAATTATTTACAAACTCCACTAAAATATTTAAAAGAAGGGAATACTTCCCAACTCATTCTATGAATCCAGCATTAATCTTGTGTGAAATCCAGATAAAAACATTAGAAGAAAAGAAAACAGACTAATATCCTTCATAAAGACACATGAAAATTAAAAAAAAATTTTTTAGTGTTTATTTTTGAGAAAGAGAGAGAGAGAGAATATCTGAAGCAGGCTCCAGGCCCTGAGCTGTCAGCACAGAGCCTGATACGAGGCTCGAACTCCTGAACCGTGATATCATGACGTGAGTTGAAGTCAGACACTCGGACACTCAACCGACTGAGCCACCCAGGCGCCCCACACATGAAAAATTTTTAAACAAAAGTTTAACAGATAAAATCCAACAGCATCTAAAATGAATAACTATTCATTACTACATGGGGTTTACTTGAGGAACACAAACTTGGTTAGATAAAAAAATCAATCACTGTAACGTCTCATATAACAAATTAAAAAAGAAAAACCATGTGTTCATTTCAAAAGATGCAGAAAATGTATATGGCAAAATCCACATCCGTTCCTGGAAAAATCTCTTATAAGTAAGGAATACAAGGAAACTTCCAAAGTCTAATTAAAGACATTCCATAAAAGCCCATAGCTAACATCACACTTAATGGTAAAAGACTACATGTTTTTCCTCTAAGATCCAAAACAAGACAATGATATCTGTTCTCACTACTTATATTCAAAATTAGTGTCTGGAAAATGCGATCAGGCAAGAAAATATAATAATAGTAACAATAAGCTATCCAGAAACCAAGAAGTAAAACTGTCTTCATTCACAGACTACATGATCCTCAAAGTATAATAGCTCATGGAATGGAATCTACCAAAAAAATACTAGCATTACTAACAAGTTTGTGCAGGATACAATGTCAACACACAGAAGTCAATTATATTTCTATATCCTAGTAACTAACCACCGGAAACTGAATTCTTAAAACGATACCACATAACAACAGCATTAAGAAATATGAAATACTTATAAATCTAACAATATATCAGAAACCTGTACAGTGAAAACTACAAAATATTGCTGAGAGAAACTAATCTAAATGGGAAAAGATATCACCGTTCCATTGAATCAGAAAACTTGATATTGTTAAGATGTCAATTCTCCCCCAAACTGATCTACAGAGTCAATCCAATCCCAAAGTCCCAGTAGTCTTTCCTTTTGTAGAAACTAACATAATAGTACTGAAATTTTTATGGAAATGACTTAAATAACCCAAACAATATTGAAAAAGAACAAATTTGGGGCACTTGGGTGGCTCAGTCAGTTAAGTGTCTGACTCTTGATTTCGGCTCAGGTCATGATCTCAGTTTGTGGGATCAAGCCCCATGACGGGCTCTGTGCTAACAGGCCTGCTTGGGATTCTCTCTCTCTCTGCCCCTCCTAGCTCATGCACTCATCTCTCTCTCTCTCTCTCTCTCTCTCTCTCTCTCTCAAATAAATAAATAAATAAATAAATAAATAAATAGCAAATTTGGAAGAGTAACACAAGAAAAACCTTAGATTGTAAGTAACTTGTTCTGCAAGTGTTCCACAATGTGAGCAAACATTTCTAATAAATTTTACCTTGATAAACGAGTGATGTCTTGCAATACAAGTACTATGTGACAGGCATATCACATGATCACAACTGAGCCAAAAGTTTTTTCTCTCTCTCGTGCACTGTGGAATTGTGAGTGATCATCTCCCATGCTTGGATGCTCAGACTCAAGCCACAGTGTTTGGCAGTGATTTTTCAGAACAATGGAAGATGCCCACAACTGGCACTAGTGTATTTTTTGACACTTCAAAGCACCTATAGACAGTCCTTTGCTTTTCCATATAAGATTAAGCTGAAGAATGTTCTGCTCCATTCTACATCAGGCTGCCTGCAGATATAGACACTTTCCTCTGCTGTCTTATTGCCAGTTACACTAAACACAATATATGACAAGTTTATTAATACTGTACTGTAGTCAACATCCATGCAAGCATATACAATGGCTCCCATGCAGAAAAAGATTCCATCAAGCCAAAAGACAGCAGTGATTCCATTAGTGATAGTGAAAGTCATCCTACACAAAAACCCTCCTCTCTCTTGTCTCTCTCACATGAGCCACAAAGGTTTTCAAAGGTAAATACAGGTGAATCTGTTTACTTTTCTTTATATTTTATATTTTCTTTATTATTTTGTATTATATTACAGTACTGTAATCATTTTTATATGAGGATTTTTGGGTTGTGGAATGAATTATCCATTATTTCTTACTGGGAAATTCACTGATACACAAGTGCTTTTGATTACAAGCATGTTTCTGGAATGAATTATGCTCACAAACCAAGGTTTTACTATATGTGACTTCACGACATATTACAGGGGTACCCGGGTGGCTCAGGCAGTTAAGCGCCCCACTCTTGGTTTTGGCTCAGGTTCCTATTTCACCATTCATGAGTCAGGGCCCCACGACGGACTTTGTGCTGACAGCACAGAGCCTGCTTGGGATACTCTTCCTCGCTCTTTGTCCTTCCCCTGCTCACTCCCTCTTTCTCTCAAAATAAATACACTTGAAATGAATTTCAATCCATACCTCATACCATACATATTAAAAAGTTAAATCAAAACGGGCTCCTGGGTGGCTCAGTCAGTTGAGTGTCTGACTCTTGATCTCAACTCAGGTCATGATTCTCACAGTTCATGAGATCGAGCCCCACACTGGGCTACAGAGCCTACTTGGGATTCTCTCTCTCCCTCTGCCCCTCCCTTCCTCTCTCTCTCTCTACTCCTCCCCCCACAAAATAAACTTTTTTTAAAAAAGGGATCATAGCTCTATATGTAAAACCAAATTTTAGAAGTTGCAGAAGTAATATAAAACTTTGTGACCTTTGGTTTGAGTAAGTTATTTAAACAATACCAGAAGTACAAGCCATAAAAGAGTAACTTAATCAACTGAACTTAATCAAAAATACTTTTGTTCTTCAAAACACGCTCTTAAGAGAATGAAATGAGTACCCACAGAGTGAGCAAAAAAAATGTAAATTACATCTCAAAAGGACTTGTACCCAAATTATGTAAAGAAAGAAATCTCAAAACTCAGTAATAAGAAAACCTAATTCGTTCTGAACAAATTAGGTGTGAATAGGTGTGAACCAATATTTCACAAGATAAAAGATGGCAAGTAAGCACATGCAAGCAAAGATGCTCAACATCATTAGTAATTAGGAAAATGCAAAAGAAGATCACAATAAGAGATCATTACACATCTATGAGAATGGCAAAAATAAAAAACAATGACCTTAGCAAGTGTTGGCAAAGATACAGAGGAACTGGAACTCTCATACACTCCAAGTAGAAATGTAAAAGTATACAACCACTGTGGAAAAAAGGTCTGGCAGTTTCTTAAGAAGTTAATTATGTACAGATAACTATCATATGGATGTCCACACAAATACTTCTGTTAAGAATGGTCATTAACAGGGGCGCCTGGGTGGCTCAGTCGGTTAAGCGTCCGACTTCGGCTCAGGTCATGATCTCACGGTTCGTGGGTTCGAGCCCCGCGTCGGGCTCTGTGCTGACAGCTCAGAGCCTGGAGCCTGTTTCAGATTCTGTGTCTCCTTCTCTCTGTGACCCTCCCCCGTTCATGCTCTGTCTCTCTCTGTCTCAAAAATAAAAATAAACATTAAAAAAAAAAATTTAAAAAAAAAAGAATGGTCATTAGCAGTCTTATGTATAATACTCAAATTTTGGAAATAACCCAAATATCCATCAAATGAAAAAGGGATAAACAGTATGTGGTACAGGGATCACCATTTCAGCAAAACAAACAAATGATATATGAATAAATCTCAAAATAATAATGCTGAGAGAAGCTAGACAAAAGAAGACATTCTGTGCAATTTTACTTATTTAAAAATTCTAGAAAATGCTAACTAATCTATTATGACAAAAAAATACATCAGTAGTTACCTCAGTGTGGAGCGTGAAGGTAGGGAGAAAGGATTTACAAATAGGCAGGAAAAAACTTTTGAGAGTAATGTATATGTATGCTCAGTATCTGGATTGCAGTGATGGTTTCATATTAAATTTTACACTTTAAATATGTGCTATTTATTGTAAATAGTTTCCAGAAATTTAAATAGTCACATGTTGCTAGTGGCTGCTATACTGAATGGTACAGGTCTAATGTAAAGCACATCTAGAGCCTTTTCCTGTCTTCCCCACTCACCATGCCTTCACCTAGCATGTTAACAAATCATGCAACAACTCTATGGACAGAAGTAGCTGTTTTAGTGTCTGTAGGTCTATGACACTTTAATCACTGCTGTTAAAGCACTTTCCAGATTGTACTGTTATTTATCTGTTCACATGACTGTCTTCCCCAACAAATCAGAAGTTCTTCTAGAACAAAGGTCATACCCATGTCACTTTTATATCACAGACACCAAGCACAGAGCCTGGCACAGGTAAATGTTGAATAAATACTTGTCAAAGCATATAGTTCAAGTGTTTTATGTAAGTTTTTTGTAAACTAATCTTTTAACATTGTTTTCTGTACCAAGAAAGACTATGACAATTAGGTATGCATATGTGATAAGTAAACTGTTAAATCATCTTTGCCTAAAGAAAACACTTTTAATTCATATGACTGAGTTTCAAGACTTTGTTGTTGTTGTTACACACTGGGTTTTACATCTGTAATTTTTCATCAATAAAATTACTGAATCCTGGGGCGCCTGGGTGGCTCAGTTGGTTGGGCATCCGACTTCGGCTCTGGTCATGATCTTGCAGTTCATGAATTCAAGCCCCGTGCTGGGCTCTGTGCTGACAGTTCAAAGCCTGGAGCGTGCTTTAGATTCTTTGTCTCCTTCTCTCTCTCTACCCCTCCCCAACTCATGCTCTGTCTCTCTCTCTCTCTCAAAAATAAATAAAAACGTAAAAAAAATTTTTTTAATTAAAAAGTTACTGAATACCTAATACATGAAATATTCTATGTATTTGAAATAAATTATAGAAACAAAGGACATCACATTCTAATGAAATAACTGAAGAGTGGATTCTGATGTTTTTTGGTGGGTACTTCTTAAAAATTACTGAGATAACAAAACTGTGTATTAATAAATATTCATAATATTAACAAATGTAGTAATATACAAATTATGTTCACTAGCATACAGAGTAATGCAGCAATCGAGATAAATAGCCCAGAACACGTAAAAAACAGAGATACCTAAAATAACTTCAAGGATTTCAACTATGTTTTTAAGTATTAAAAACCATTTTTGTGGAGCACCTGGGTGGCTCAGTCGGGTAAGCATCCAATTCTTGATTTTGGCTCAGGTCATGATCTCACAGTCATGGGATCGAGCCCCGTGCTGGGCATGGAACCTGCTTTAGATTCTCTCTCCCTCTCTCTTTCTGCCCCTCCCCCCTTTCCCTTCTGTCCTTTCAAATAAAAAAACTGTTTTACATTTTAAGAGGGCTATGAAAATGACCTTTTCTGGAAGTCATGAAATTGAACATTTTCTCTCACACATAGTAACCAACAAAATCTGGCTTGAATTAAGAGAAATCAGCAGAAAAAATCAGTTAATTTAAAGATAATTTGTATCTGGGTGTTGTCCATTTCACAGATTATGATTTCTGAGGGAAACAGAGTGGGACTTTTCTGGTCTTTACCAAGGAACCATATAAACATTCTCTTCCCTCTAATGATATACAGAAAGATAAGTGCAAGTAGAATATGTAGGCAAGTGAGCAGGTAGTAACACTTACAATAATGGAACATGCTGATATTCTTTAGAGGCCTTAAAGACTGCTATTACTTCTATAGTTTTGGCTATGACCTTTGAGCTGATTCCATCATAAGCTTTAATCCTCAGCTTCATTCTAAGATGATTACACACTGAAAACAATGTTTTATCTTCCTCAACCTACATAAATGTCACTTGTATTTACTACTCTACTGGTATAAACAGTCTATACAGTCTCTTCTGGAGTCAAGGGATTTTTTTTTAAAAAGCTGTCATAGAGATTGCCCTGAAGCCCAGAAATTCTCATATATTAGCCTAAACTCTTCAAAGAAAGAAAGAAAACTTCTCCCTGGATATGAATTCCTATGTTTTGAGTTACAAAAACTTTTTCAGGTCACTATGACACCAGGGCAACATTATACAGGCCTTTACATAGAGATCCAGAGGATGAACTTTAGCAATAAACAATACTTCAAACTCTATATTGCTTTGTCACTTAAAAAGCAGTTCCACATACATGATCTTGTAAAAGCTTAAAGAAATCCTTATGAACTGGGCTTATTCACTACCATAGTGATAAATAAATCACAAAAAATAAAAATTGTGACAACATCTTGGATGGTCCACTTACCTCATAGTAGTAACTCATTTAAGAAGAGATCCTATCAACTCCACATAGGCATGCTCTCACTTCTATCCTCACCCAGCTCTGCTCCATGCAAAGTTGTCATTTAAGCTACACACCACACACGTCCAGGGGTATCACTCACGATACAGTGTAATACATAACCACATATATGTGGTTGTGGCTGTCCTAGCTTAATGAACACTACCCTCATTCAAGAACACCATCTCCACTCTGTTATACATTTTGTGTCAGCCACATAACCTTCTAATTTCAGCAATAATGTAGTAACTGGAACTGAATTTAACTTCCCACTACAAACAATTAGAAAACTGGAAAATACATGTCAAATGACTGCTTTCAGACATTGGAAAACAAATAGGGTAAGACTGTGATCCCTGAGAAAAGAGAAACAATCAAAGACTCTACCATCATTCTACTTTCCTGCCTAGACATAATTTGTGTATCCCTGTGCAGGGAAGGATCTCAAGCAAAATGGAGGGTATAAATGACTTGAGGGGACAGAGATTAGAGTTGTGGAAAACAAGAGCAACTAGAATTTGTGGGGTGGAGATCCAGAGGAAGGAACTACACAGAGAAAGATCTCCAGAAATTTGCATGGAGTCCCCTTGAGTATGTTACTAACAAGTTATCACACAACCATATGCCACAACTCCACAAAGGCAGGCAAAAAATGACTCAAGGGTTGTTAAATTCAACAATTCCCAGAACTCACCCAGGACTGGGTGATGTTTTAAGTTGGAAGTAGAGTGGAGCAGGAACATCAAAAATTTAAGGCATTCAGTAAAGATCTCAGTTTATGACTTCTTAACGGTAAAATACTCCTACCATAAAAGATACTCTAGATCCACTATAACAAAACTTAAAAATAAGACTTGAAGGGATTGAGTTGATCTCCAGTAACTTAATTTCCTGTCATAACAAAAGTTTACATTCTTTAAAAGAAGACAACAAAATCCACATACTCAACAATATAAGATTCATGGTATCTAGATTCTAATTGTAATTTACAAGACATGCGCAAGATAATATGATCCATAACCAGAAGAAAACTCTGTCAATAGAAATATGCCTAGAATAAAGAGGTAAGGGTATTAACAAACACAGAATTGAAAACAGAGTAAGAATAGCAACATCAAGAAGATAGAGATGCAAAACCAAAACAAAAAAAGCAGCAGGGGCTTCTAGAAATAAAACAGAGTATCTGAAATGAAAATTTACTGAATAGAACAAACAAAAGATTAGAGACTACAAAAGACAAGTAGTTTGAAAACACAATAGAAACTATTAAAACTGAACTGTAAAGAGAAAAGACGACTAAAACAAATTTCATGTAACCTCAGTAATTTGTGAGATATCAATAAAATTAACCTATGTGTAACTGGAATTCCAGAAATAAAAATATTTGAAGATCTATATATAATGGTCAAAATGTTTTCAAATTTGATGAAACACTATAAACATACATATCAAACAAACATACACACATAGAAACCTCATAATCAAATTACTGAAGACTTATTCCAGACTTGTCATGGGAATGAGAGCCAAAAAAAAAACAATGGAGAGACATCTTTATATTGTCAAAAGAAAAAAGTCAATCCAGAATTACAAAGCCAGCAAAAATATCCCTTAAAAGTAAAGGCAGGATAACTTTTCAAACTAGCAACAATGAAGAGAATTCACTACCCAGAGTCCCATACTGTAGGAAATTTAAAGGAAATTCTTCAGGCAAAAGGAGAATGATAAACGATAGAAACTTGGATATACACAAATGAATGAAGAATGATAGAAATGAAAAATATAAAAATAAATATAAACTCTCTCTTAAGACTGACTATAACAAGAAAGAGAAAAGACAAAACTACCAATATCAAGAGGTAAAGATAAAACATGATTATACATCCTATACACAATAAAAGGATAATGGAATGTTATGAATAATTCTAGGGCAATAAACTCATTAACAAATGAAATGGATAAATTCCTTGAAAGACACAAATTACAAAACTTGATTCAAGAAGAAATAGAAAACCTGAATCACCTTAACAACTAAAGAAATTTAATTCAAAATTTAAACCCTTCTTACAAAGAAAATACTAGGGCTAGAAGGTCTCACTGGTGAATTCTGTTATGCACCTAAGGAAGATATAACACCACTTCTACACAAAACTCTCAGAAAACAGAAGAGGGGAAAGGGAACACTTCATAATTCATTTGACGAGACCAACAGACTCTGACACCAAAACCAAGACAAAGACATCACCAAAAAAAAAAAAAAAAAAAGACAAAAACTACACACCAATATTCATCATGAATACGGGTGCAAAAACCCTTGACAAAATATTAACAAATTTAGTAATATAAAAATAATACATCAGGGTGCCTGGTGGCTCAACTGGTTGAGTGTCCAACTTTTTTCTTTTTTTTTGAGAGAGAGCATGCGCAAGTTGGGGAGAAACAAAGAGGGGGAGAGAATCTTAAGCAGGCTCCATGCTCTGCACAGAGCCCAATGCAGGGCTCAATCCCATGACCCTGGGATCATGACCTGAGCTGAAATCAAGAGTCAGACACTCTGGTGCCTGAGCCACCAAGGCACCCCACATCCAACTCTTGACCTCGGCTGAGGTCATGATCTCCTGGTTTGTGAGTTTGAGCCCTAGGTTGGGTGCAGAGCCTACTTGGAATTCTCAATCTCTACCCTTCTCTCTGCCCTGCCCCTGTTCTCTTTCTCTCTCAAAATAAATAAACTTCATAAATAAACAAACAAACAAACAATCATCATGACCAAGAAAAATTTTGTTCCAGGGACATAAATTTGGTTTACCATCAAAAGTCAATGTTCACTATATGAACAGAACAAAGGAAGAAATCAATCTCATGATCTCAATGGATTTAGAAAAAAAAATCTGACAAAATTTCAATCCACTTGTGATAAAAAAAAAAAAAAAAAAAAAAACATTCAGCAAACCAGGATTAGAAGGGTATTTCCTCAACCTGGTAAAGGGCATCTATAGAAAATCTACACTTTAAATAATACTTAATGGTGAAAAACTGAATGCTTTTCCCCTAAAAATGAGAACAAGACAAAGATATCCATTCCCACCACTTCTATTTAACATTATATATTTACTATAATTGCTGGTATCCTAAATCAATTAAAGAAATAAAAGATACACAGATTAGAATGAAAAAAAATGTACCAGTCTTAATTTGCAGACATTGATTATACACATAGCAAATCCTAAGTACCCATTTTTAAAAAGTTATTATACCTAGTAAGTCTATTTAACTTAGTAAGGTTACAGGATATAAGTTAACATATAAAAATCAACTTTGGGGCACGTGGGTGGCTTAGATGGTTAAGCACTGGATTCGATTTTGGCTCAGATCATGATCTCACGGTCTGTGAGTTCAAGCCCTGCATCAGGCTCTGTGCTGACAGTGTGGAGCCTGCTTGGGATTTTCTCTCTGCCCCTCCCGAACTCACATGTACTTTCTCTCTCTCTCTCTCTCTCTCTCTCTCTCTCTCTCTCAAAATAAATAAACTTTAAAAATAAGATTTAAAAAATCAACTTCATGTCTACATGCCAGCAACAATTTCTATTACAAAGCGGCAGTGATCAAAACAGTATGGTACTGGCACAAAAAAAAAAAAAACACACAGATCGATGGAACAGAATAGAAAACCCAGAAATGAACCCACAAGTATAAGGTCAATTAATCTTCAACAAAGTCCAAAATATCCAATGGAAAAAGTCTCTTCAACGTATAGTATTGGGAAAACTGGACAACCTATGCAAAAGAAGGAAACTGACCACTTTCTTACACCACACACAAAAATACATTCAAAATGGAGGAAAGACCTAAATGTGAGATTTGTAACCAGAAAAATCCTACAAGAGAACACAGGCAGTAAGTAAGCTCTTTGACATCAGCTGTAGCAACTTCTTTCTGCATGAGTCTCCTGAGGCAAGAGAAACAAAAGCAAAAATAAACTATTCGGACATCATCAAAAGAAAAAGTTTCTGCACAGTGAAGGAAATAATCAACAAAACTAAAAGGCAACTTGTGAATGGGAGAAGATACTTGCAAATGGCATATCTGAAAAACAGTATCCAAACTCTATAAAGAATTGATAAAACCCATCACCTAAAAACCAAATCATCCAATTAAAAAATGGGCAAAAGACATAAAGACATTTTTTCAAAGAAGACATACAAATGATCAACAGACACATGAAAAGATGCTCAACATCACTGATCATCCAAATCAAAACTACAATAAGATATCACCTCACAATTGTCAAAATAGCTAAAATCAACAACACAAGAAACAACAGGTGTTGGAGAGGATGTGGAGAAAGGGGAACCCTTTTGCACTACTGGTGGGAATGCAAACTGGTGTAGCCACTCTGGAAAACTGTATGAGGAATTCTCAGAAAGTTAAAAATAGAACTAGCCTATGATCCAGCAATTGCAAAATTGAGTGGGTAAAATAGGTGATGGGGATTAAAGAGTGCACTTGTAATGAGCATCAGGTGTTGTATAGAAGTGTTGAATCAATATATTGTACACTTGAAACTCATATTACACTGTATGTTAACTACATGGAATTTAAAAAAAACTTTAAAAAAATTAATACCATGTATATCAGAATTAAAGAATATGAGGGGTGCCTGGGTGGCTCAGTTGGTTAAGCGTATGACTCTTGATTTCAGCTCGGGTCATGATCTCACGGTTTGTGAGTTCAAGCCCCACATCAGGCTCTGTGCTTACAGTGTGGAGCCTGCTTGGAATTCTCTCTCTCTCTCTCTCTCTCTCTCTCTCTCTCTCTGCCCCTCTCGTACTTGTGCTCTCTCTGATTAAATGAATAAAGTTAAAAAAAAAAAGAATATGAAACACTTAGAGATGAATTTAATAGAATATAGACAAGACCTCTACACTGAAACTGCGAAACACTGTCAAGGAAAATTTATGGCAGATCTAAATGAGAAGATAAACCATGTTCACATATTGGAAGACTCAATATTGTTAAGATGTCAACAATCCCCAACTGAAGCATATAGCATCATCTGCATTCCAACCAAAACCTCAGTAGGCTTTGTTTATAAAATTCAACAAGCTGATTAAAATTTATATGGAAATGTAAAGAATCCAGAACAGTCATACACACATACTTACACCAGATTAAACCATTCACTATTCTTAGAACACAGTGCCCATTTTCTACTTGAGACATTACTTATGTGATATCCTTATTCTACAAAGTCTTTTCCCCAATTGCCAGGCCCTAAGACAATCTTTCCCTAAAATTCCATCTCTTCCACAGTTGCCCTTAATATATAAAATAGAAGATCTAATCCCTTCCTCTGAACAACTCTATTTTACAGGTTTTATCATATTCACTTATTTCCCACACTATTTGGCAGTTAATGTAACTCAGTAAATAGTGTCTGCTGAATTTAATATGACCTACTAACTTCACTGTCCCCAAGGTAGGAAAGCTCACAAAACAGACAATATTGTAATACTCTGTCCACAAAAAATTAATGCCAGAAATACTGCCAATCTCTCTTCTCCGAATCCCCCAGCAAGGAGAATTTCTAAAGAAGGCAAGAGAATATTTATTTCTTACATCCAGGCTTACCATAATACAGAAAAATAAACAAAAAAATGAAGCCATCAAGTGATTTATTTTTGAATTCTCTTTCCTTAGAAGCATGGTAATATAACCTCAACATTTAAAGCAATTACAAGGTAAGAGATCTAATGCACAATTATTTCTTTGGATAAGTATTATCCTGCTCTCAACTGAAAATGAAGCTGATAAACCCATTTCTAGACCTTGTGAGACTTAATCACTTAATTTTGTTTTCCAGTCTATATAGTTTAGAGATGTATTTACAAAACGTTTCCACAGTACTCACCCTTGCAAGAGACAAGACAGGCTTCAGTTTAACTCTGTTATAGTGTGACCCCATGAAAAACGCAAATCCTTATAGCACAATATAATATAGCTCAAAAAGTGAAGTTTTGTTTTGAATACACCACTAAATGAACTTTCAAGTTTCATACACATAACATACATGTGTGTTATATATAAAGTAATGGCTCATGATCTTCAGAAAAAATAAGTGAGAACTAAAACCTCATATTCAGGGGCGCCTGGGTAGCGCAGTCGGTTAAGCGTCTGACTTCAGCCAGGTCACGATCTCGCGGTCTGTGAGTTCGAGCCCCGCGTCGGGCTCTGGGCTGATGGCTCGGAGCCTGGAGCCTGTTTCCGATTCTGTGTCTCCCTCTCTCTCTGCCCCTCCCCCGTTCATGCTCTGTCTCTCTCTGTCCCAAAAATAAATAAAAAACGTTGAAAAAAAAAATTAAAAAAAAAAAAACCTCATATTCAGCAAAGCTACGTTGGTTGCTTAAGAATTAAGCAGCAACTTGTTAAAAATTCAGATTCCTAGGGTCTACCAGAGATCTGTGCAATATGAATATCCAGGGTTAGTGGTCCTGGAATAAGTATTTGTTAAAAGTTCCCCAGGTGGTGCTAATCACTGTTGAGTTTGGGATCAGGAAGGAGACAATGCCTCCATTAAATACATTACAACAATGATGATTTCACCAATTTCGGTATTAAAGAACTATGATATTTGATAGCAGGACATTAGACAACTATCCATGACACTAGTTTCTGTCTTGTTTTTTTTTAACAATCTGAATAAATAGCTACTGTTGAATAACTCCATCAATCAGCTTTGAAACCTGATTCTGCCTTTTAGTAAATGTGTTACTCAACCATCTGAAGCCTGTCTCCTCATCTGCAAAAACAGGAGTAAAATAATCTGCCTCAGAGTTATTATGAAGATTGTTAAGTAGCTCATGTAAAAATGAGTCCTGTGCACAGTGCCTATATATAAGGAACTAATATCTTACCAAATGCTTTCCATTATAATAAAATTCATTTGTTTGTTTTCTAAAGGGGAGAACAATTATTAAGTGGATAAAACTGAAATCTTAAGACTGCCAACAAATGCTAATGCTTTGGGCTTTTTAGTTTCATTAAGTCATATGTACTATATAATTATGTCACTTTCTTTTTTTTTATTTTTTTTTTAACGTTTATTTATTTTTGAGACAGAGAGAGACAGAGCATGAATGGGGGAGGGTCAGAGAGAGGGAGACACAGAATCTGAAACAGGCTCCAGGCTCTGAGCTGTCAGCACAGAGCCCGATGCGGGGCTCGAACTCACGGACCGCGAGATCATGACCTGAGTTGAAGTCGGCCGCTTAACCGACTGAGCCACCCAGGCACCCCTATGTCACTTTCTATAATAGGTCAAATCATTATAGATATCTTAGGAAATCAAGTGTTCTCATAAAATCAGTATGAGCTCAAGAATGCCCTTTATATAGTGATTCCCAACCTTCCCTGTCATAAGTAAAAAGGTTAAGTTGCAGAACTGTTGTTCCCTGTGTAAAAACCAAAGCTACGCATCATTTTGCAAATGCATGAAAAACTTTGAGAAGAAACTGAACGGTATTAATCTCTGCCAAGGGAGTGGAAATGGGGAATAAGAAGGAATGACTAGAAGAATTTTTGGTTTTCACCATATACCTTTCTATGCTATTTAGATTTTCCTTTTATTTCTACAATTTTTCAAAAGTAGTTTATTTTTTCAATATATGAAATTTATTGTCAAATTGGTTTCCATACAACACCCAGTGCTCATCCCAAAAGATGCCCTCTTCAATACCCATCACCCCTCCCTCCCCTCCCTCCCACCCCCCCATCAACCCTCAGTTTGTTCTCAGTTTTTAAGAGTCTCTTATGCTTTGGCTCTCTCCCACTCTAACCTATTTTTTTTCAAAAGTAGTTTAAAACAAAAATATTTTCAGTCACTTACATATAGGCTCTCAATTAATTTAAAATTCAACACTTTCTTCCCACATGAAAACCACATAAATAGATCTAACATGCTTCCTCTGGAAACAATAATACTTCCATACCTGACCAGATAATTTCATTTAAAAAGACAACAAAAGTCTTTCTAAAAAGAAGAAATTGGATGGGGCACCTGGGTGGCTCAGTAGTTGAGCGTCCGACTTCGTCTCGGGTCATGGTCTTGCGGTTCGTGAGTTTGAGCCCTGCGTCGGGCTCTGTGCTGACGGCTCGGTTCCTGGAGCCTGCTTCAGATTCTGTGTCTCCCTCTCTCTGCCCCTTCCCCACTCATGCTGTCTCTCTCTGTCTCTCAAAAATGAATAAACGTTAAAAAAATAAATTTAAAAAAAAAAAGGAAGAAATTGGAGAATACAAAATCAACCACTTTGTCTTAACAAAATCTGAAGATTCACTTTAGATTTTGCCTGAACATTTTTACATCATTTATTTATACCTAAACCAGTGGAGCCATACCCAAATATTTTTCTTTCTTTTTTTTTTTTTAAGATTTTATTTTTAAGTAATCTCTACACTCAATGTGGAATTCGAACTTACAACCTCAACATCAAGAGTCACATGCTCTACTGACTGAGCTAGCCAGGCGACCCATACCAAAATATTTCTGTTTTTGGTTCAATACCAGAGCAACTTGTTCATCTTATGTCAGAGCACTAAACAAATGCTTTTCCAGAATTTCCCAAGACTATTTTCACACTGAAATACAGTGTTTATCATACATTCTTCTAAACCTATACAACAGTTGAAAACTCCAAACTCTCAGGAATATTGGATACTAAGAAAATATTTTCCTACTACAATCCAGTCTAAGGATTATTTTCAATACAAAAGGTTCTAAAAATCAGGTACTCTTTAATCAATGAGATAGTCAATGAAAACAGTTAGATTATTATTAAATGTTAACAAAAGCTCTTTTCTGAACTTTCTTGCTATTCAGCGAACATCTTTACTAAAAAGTGTCATTTATATTTTTGAAATGTGTTTACAAACACAGCTTTGTTTCACAAAATTAAAAAAACACAAAGCCTCCATTCAAATCATAAAAATACCAATTATCTCATCTTAGACCCACTGAATAAATGCAAACCTGCTCCTTTCACAGGGAGCAAAGGGGGACTTTTAGAGAAAAATCAACCACAAGTCTGGAAAGGTGGCATCTCAGAAATCTGCAAGTTTTACAAGCAATAAAAATTACTATTTGAAGTAAAAAACCACTCACCAGACTACACAAGAAAACATATTGTACATATCTCAGAGGTAAGCTATAAAAGAACTAAGCCATATTAAGAGTATTCCAGGAGCCAACATCTCAGATAAAGTGACCTTAAATCAGTGAGAAGCTTACACTGGAGAAATTTTGTTCTGAGGTACATTATTAAGATGAGAATTTTTACTATCTTTATCACACAGATCATATCTCCAGGTATCGATACAGCCCTAGATCTCTCCTCATAAAACTCCTTAACCTTCAACTGATGTTTCCCTCAAAAAAACTTTTTCCAAATTCTACATACAAGGGTAATAACAATTTAGTTCCAAATTACATCAAAGTGATCAACTCCATTCCTAGTTTAAAAAAAAAAAAAAGGAAAAAGATACAACTGCCAAAGATACAATGTCTAGATCTGCAAGCTAACATCAAAACATGAAGACAATATTTTCCTACAGTTGACAAAAGCAGCAGTAGTTCCAAAATCTCCAAATGACAATGATTTAGAAACATTCAGGTGGTGGTTCACCTTTCTATCACAAATTAAGGTGAATGGACTCCATTCCACTAAATAAAATCATCTTTTTCTGCTCTTACAGATGTTTCCCCACAACTACTGTAATGCTAGATCATATAACCTCACTTCCATGGTTCAACCCAACTGGCAAAACTCAGGGTTGTTTTAGGAAAATATCACTTCTAAGGTTTTGGCTATCTACTGGTTTACGGACTGTGGTAAAATTGGTTCCTATAGCCCTCATACAACAGATCTCCTCTACCAGATTAATCCTAGCATCAGACAAGTAATTCTCCCCACAAGCTGACATTACTAAAGAACAAAAGTGAGACATACCTTGTGAAAAGAAAACACTAAGAAACTATCACTTCTCTGCTTTTCAGAGCAAGGGTTGGCTATGGTTGGGCAGAGGCAGCTATATTCACATACAATTTCAACGGCTTTACCACTTGGGACACTTCCTGCTCATCCTTGATATTTAAATGTGGAGACCTGGATGGGCTAAGATCTCTTCAGAACAAATAAGAGAACAGGTGAAACGTACTAATAAATAAACACCCCAGATCTCCACTCAACTAAGCCACACAAGTTCATGGCTTCCTTAAAATCTCACCTTGTAGCTGATGCTAGAAAAGAAAAATGCAATTTAGGAAACTTAATCTAGGAAATTTAACTTAGGGAATTTAACCTTTCTTTCCATCAACCTATCACACATCTCCAAATCTAAAAACAGTCAATCAACCACCAGGTGTTTAGTGACCTCAAAGCAAGGTACTTGGCAGAAATACAAATGTAAAACACTATCTCTGACTTATATATAATTTTTTTTTTTAAAGGAGAGTATTCTAAGGAATTTTAGGTTAAAAACAACTGAGGTCACCAAGTTCAACTCCTACAAAGAGAAACCCTATGTTCAGTATTCATCAGAAGCAAGCTTCAGGCTTCTCTTAAACTATAGGGTTAGTCTCGTGAGACTGTCTAGCTACAATAACCAATTGGACTTAAAATCTACTGGCCATAACTTCCATATTAGCCTTAGCTTTGCCTTCAGGAGCAAAAAAAGAAATCCTTTACCATAAAGTCTTTAAAATATCTGGAAGCCACATTTTTACAAAACCGTGACTGGAAATGGCTGGAAAAGATTTCCTCAAGTAAAGAAGGTTCAAATGATACAAAGAATGGCAAGAAGGTATTCCAGTTTGGGAGAAAAGAACGGCAAGAGGTCAGATAAGGAGACCAGTGTGACTGAACCATACAATTCAGATTGAGAAGCAGTGAATATAAAACTCGCTAAGGCAAATTCCTATCCTATTATTAAAGTACTTAAACGACAAGGTGAGAATTTTTATTGTTTTTATAGCCAAAAAGGAACAAATCTGACACAAATTACAGGAGGAAAATGTTTTTAAAATATGAGGATTGTGTGATGGACTTGTATCCCCCCAGAACTCATCTACTGAAGCTGGTATTTGGAGGTGAGACCTTGGGGAGGTAATCAGGGTTAGAGGAAGTCATGAGAGTGGGGCTGCTGTGATGAGATTAGTGTCCTTATAAGAAAAGACATCATAGAGTTTTCTCTTCTCCAACCACCTCTCCACACACACTAAGGAAAGGCTATGTGAGAACACAACAAGAAGGCAGCCACCTGCAATCCAGGAAGAGTCTATATGAGAACCTGACCATGCTGGGCTCAGACTTCCAGCCTCTGGAACTGTTAGAAAATAAACTGTTTATGCCACTCAGTCTGTGGTATTTTGTTACGGCAGCTTAGCAGACTAAGACTGGAAAAGAGAGCAAATGGACACAAGGAGCCCCAGCGAGGAGACTACTGCAAGGTCTAGCAGTGAAGTTTACAGGTCAGAGCTGGCAGCAGGAATGAGGAAGCCATCAATTACCTATGGAAAAAAATAAGCTATTTCACCCAGCCCCAGGGTTCTGAGAAGTTATATTCAGAAACCCTCAATCTCCATTCCCATGCTCTCTCGTTTTGCTGTCTCACCATCTACTCTCACATCACTGCAATTTAATACAGATTTTTCAAGAAAGCATGAGGAATTATTACAATGGGGAATGCAGAGACAGAAAGCTCCAGAACTTTCTTGACTCTAGTTAAGTGACTGTCAAATCATCCTATAACCCAAACCTAGTCATTGTCTTATCCAGAATACTTAATAAATAGCTCCTATGGAGCCCACAAGTCCACAAACCTCCATCAAAACCACCCTAATAGGCCTACCAGCTCTGGGTTCTATAAAGTTTGGATTTGCTGATTTAAAATAAAATAAAGTGAAAAATTCTAAACAACACAATCCCGTAAACACATACATACAAAGAGGGAAAGCCCCAATATTTCCCAATAAAAGGTAAGCCAGGTGTTTTATTTTGTAAAAAAAATTTTTTAATCTTTATTTATTTTTGAGAGAGAGACAGCATGTGAGCAGGGGAAGAGCAGAGAGAGGGAGACACAGAATCCGAAGCAGGCTCCAGGCTCTGAGCTGTCAGCACAGAGCCTGAGGTGGGGCTCAAACTCACAAACTGTGAGATCATGACCTGAGCCAAAGTTGGACGCTCAACCAACTGAGCACCCCCAGGTGCCCTGCCATGTGTTTTATATAGCCAGACAAGCACACTAAATGGAAAGGGGCAGTAGTAGGACCTGGGGAAGCCTTCATCTTCCCTAATCATAAACCCGAATCAGTAGCATCATCAGATAGCTAGAGACCCTGATACCTTGTCATTTATGGGTAAGACAGCCCTTCCTGCTTCAAGCACATGCATATAGCAGATGAAGTTCCACATGCATGTCCCAACTTCAGCCCTGCACTCTTTTGTCCTCACTCAGGAATATACCAAATCCACTAGATCCCATGCTTTTAAATCTTTAAAATGTTAAACTCTTGGGGCACTTGGGTGGCTCAGTTGGTTGAGCATCCAACTTCGGCTCAGGTCATGATCTCATGGTTTGTGGGTTCGAGCCCCATGTCAGGCTTTGTGCTGACATCACAGAGCCTACTTCTGATTCTCTGTCTCCCTCTCTCTCTGTCTCTCCCATAATCGTGCTCTCTTTCTCTCAAAAATAAACATTAAAACAACTTTTTAAAAATGGGGTGCCTGGGTAGCCCAGTCGGTTAAGCATCTGACTTGAGCTCATGTCACGATCTCGTGGTTCGTGGGTTCAAGTCCCACGTCGGGCTCTGTACTGACAGCTCAGAGCCTGCTTCAGATTCTGTGTCTCCCACTCTCCCTGCCCCTCCCCCACTCACACTCTGTCTCTTTCTCTCTCAAAAATAAATAAACCTTAAAAATTTTTAATTAAAAATAAATAAAGAGAGGCACCTGAGTGGCTCAGTTGATTAAGCTTCTGACTTTGGCTCAAGTCATGATCTCCCAGTCCATGGGTTCAAGCTCCATGTCGGGCTCTGTGCTGGCAGCTCAGAGCCTGGAGCCTGCTTTCGATTCTGTGTCTCCCTCTCTGTCCCTACCCTGCTCATGCCCCCCTTTCTCTCTCCCTCTCTCTCTCTCTCTCTGAAAAACTAAAAATATGTTCAGATTAGTGCTCATCAAACAAGGCAAAAGCAGAGTATTCCTAAGAACTATTCAGCTGTCACACTTACTTAAGCCTGGGATTAACCTTGTCACTAAAAGAGATCCTCAACAAACATTTAAAACAACTAAGCTGAAAATAAAGGATTCAGGGATACTAATTTTGAGAGCTCTATGGTTTGGGATATAATTTAAAATTCTAACAAAGAATGTGTGTGAGAACTTCACTTTTTTGCCTCACTATCACCCATCTAACCAAAGAGAGAAAGAATTCATCTGAAGAATTTAGAAAATTTGAGCATTCACCTGATGTAATCTTCAATAAGTGACTGTCAGAAATGTATGAGTTTTGCATAAATAGTCATTCTCTCCATATATACTTGCAAGCTTAGAATCCCTTCCAGAGTTGCTATGCCACCTGACATAACAGGACAACCAATATCTGTGCAGAACCACAAGTCTCCACATTTTAGAAAGGAAATTCCTTAAAAATTACTTAACCTGATCACTATCACAACCCCTTAAGGCAATATTTTTATTTCCCTCATTTTACACACAAGATAAACAGACTGAGAGAAGTTAACATACAATCCCTAAGATCACAGATCTAGTAAATGATAAAGCCAACACTGAACCAAAACTTTGTGACTCCAAACCCCTCCTCTTTCCAATATACAGCAGTGTCTCTATTCTCCACCACCTTAAATGTAAACAAACGATCTTACAAAGACCACTGAAAAACAACCAGACTTTACCAGGTACTCTGTCAAATATCTACAGATGCCCTTCAACAAAATGAAAGCCCAGTCTACCTTTAAATAAACGAAAATACAAAATGGACTAATCAGCACCATTCAATACAATAAAAGCACAAGTATCTTCATTTTAATGCATTGAAAGTTCTGTTGCCAAAATTAAATTTAAACAACTTTTATTAAAATCTCTTCTGTATGTTTAATAGCATTTTTAAACTACCCTTGGGATAACTATTTTCCATCTGCTTTTACTTGCCTTTATAACTAAATAAACACTAAATCTTTGAAAAGGGGGAAGTGAAAATAAAGAATTTTCCATACTATGAAGCAACCATTCTTTCTTAGACCTCAACTAAATAATAGCTGTTAATATTCCAGTATTTTACAACTATCAAATTCCATCTTCTTCCCAAGGCACAAAGCCTGATGACAGCTGGACAATAAGACCATGCACAAAAAGAATTACACTCTCCTAAAGACATTTCAAGTTGTAGTTTTTTATATATAATATCTTGTAATAACTTAATTTTTTTTTATTGTATGAAGGCTTTGATTATTTTGTTTTCTTTTTAATAAAAATAAATTTTGAAGCACTTTCTTTTGGAGAATACATCACACCATTTAAGTCTCCTGTTACAACAACAAATTTTAAAGATTTCTAGAGATATTAAATTCCCCCTCAAGACAAACCTTGCCCTGTGGAGATTAGTATCAGTGCAGGTGCAACTACAACTCATCAGTTTGCTACTTCTGAGGGGCAATAAGAAACCACAGGCAAATGTGTATCACTGTTGATTTCTCTATTTCCTCTGCAAAATGAAGTTACCAACTTCCTATAAGAATTATGAAGAGAATAGTGTATGAGTAAGTATTTACAAAATACTTCTACCATTAAAAGAGTAGTCTTTTAACAGTAAAACTCCTCCTTCCCTCAGTCATTCATTGGACAAAGTACTACTGCTACACAACTTGTTTAGCAAGCCTCCAGAGCCAAACTCCATCTGTGCTTTGTGGCACTACAAGGGAAATTATGTAAATATGAAGGCAAGAGAGACACTGGCTGTATAGCCTGTTCTGGGTTCCTACAGGAAAGCATCTCAAATCCCTGCAAACTTTAAGTGGATTTAATTACTCAATTATTTATTAAAGTTTATTTATTTAATTCAGCTTATTTAAGTATTCATGGTTTCAAGACAGCATCACTGGGAACACTTCAGGAAACAGGTTTGTAAGGTAACCAGAAAAATCCAAATGGCCAACTGACATGCCCCTGACATGATTATCAAAACAGATAATCAACAAACTAGTTTCACTGCTACTTTCGTAGTTTTTATCAATAATAAGACTGAGCCAATGACAGGCTCCTGAGGAAAACTTCACACACTCACTAGAATCACAGCTTGTTTTCAGTGGAGATGCCTTTAATGAGTATATTGCAGGAATAAACATTATGCTACTAATCTATGGAAACTTTTAACCAAATAAAAGGAGAGAATAAAGTTACCAAAGACTGGTTTTGTTCATTTGTCCCATAAGAAACTGTATTTTAGCTCCTCCTTTTCTTCATGGAAATAACTTGGTAGGCTTCTCTTATTTGTTCTCAGCCAACAGTTAAAACTGGGTATGTCAGGGTTGAGACTGCCTTTTGAAGGTGATCATACAGTGTTAGCTTTATATATTATATACATAATTATCTTTATGTGGGCTTGTATATCTTATGTAAATATATCTTCTGCTAGCGCCCTGAAAATTTCCATGCAAACTGACCAGGGAAATATCAGTACACTCTTTGGTCCAAAAGATGAAAAAGTATATCCCTCTTCAAAACAGAAATTGATTCTCTAAATCAATGTACTGGCCACAATACTCAAACGCAAAGCTCAGCCTGAAAAGCCTATATTCCAAGAAGAATTTCCTCTATGTTAACAAGTCCACCACCATTATTTTTTCTGTATTTAATATAATAAATTATTCAGTCTAGACTTTTAGTCCAAAAAAGAAATTCTTATTTTGAATTGTAAAAAATACCTGGGAGACATACACAAGAGGGAGAGCTATAAAACCTTTTCAAAAATCCATTGGAACAGGTGGATTTTAGAATTCATTTTTTCAAATTTAAGAAAGAAATACAGTGTACATACCATAGGTTACAAATCACTTCAGCACCTGGTAACCACAAAAGAGCTAGGAAAACAGACTGTCAACGGCCTCCCTTCACATAAGGTCAGATTATGCCACTGAAATCTGACAAATAATTTAAGCTGAATTTAAAAAAAAAATTGATTCAGACCTTTTTGGATTTCAAAATTTACAGATCAGATATTGTGGACTTTTGGCAGGTAAAAGGTGGTCTTGACGTATAATGAATAAATTATGCAGGGCGCCTGGGTGGCTCAGTCGGCTAAGCGTAGGACTTTGGCTCAAGTCATGATCTCACAGTTCGTGGGTTCAAGCCCCAAATGGGGCTGGCTCTGTGCTGATGGCTCGGAGCCTGGAGCCTGCTTCAGATTCTGTGTTTCCCTCTCTCTGGCCCTCCCTCACACATAGTCTGTCTCTCTCTCTCAAAAATAAAAATAAAAACATAAATAAAAAAATAAAGCTATCCCTTATAGAATAAAAGAACTAGCCAATACTTAGATGAGACATTTAGGATATTTAGTAGGGTCTTGAAATGGCTCTAATTACTTGCCTACTTAGAAAGGCATAATCAATTCAAGCTGTCTATAAGGTCCCACCAAGAGACTGGACATGAAACAATTTTCCCCTTAAACTTTAAGGTGGGACCAACACTGAAAAACATATTATAAAGCCTTAGCATGTCAATGCCAAACAGACAGGCAATGAACCTCTGACCAGGTGACAAAGTCAGTTGGATATAGTAGGGCTCCCGAACAGTAAAAACCTAAGAGGACCTGCTAACTCAGGTTTTTTGCTCCTTGAGACCCACACAAACTCAGATTCCCTAAATTAACTTGTGGCCAAATCATGCTTCTGCCATAAGTTCAAAGTGAAGCCTAGCATTTTTTTCCTCTCTAGTGGTACAGCAAACCTTTTATTTATTCTCAACAACCTCAAAACAACATATGCCTCAAGGACTGAGAAGCCTGATGACTGTAATTCCCTCCTAGCAGGGATCCCTGCAGTGCTCCACCACTACTCACAACTCTTGCTGAGAGCAGCAGCACATTTGCTCATTGACTGAAGCTGCGTGATCACATTAAGTTCAACCTGTGTTCCCTACATTAACCACCAATGAAGTGGTGGAATAGTAATCATGAGTTGATCCTGCTCATTTCAAAGCCTCACAGTGGTTCACTGGCAAAACCACTGGAAGAGAAGAAACCAATTTTTGAGTGATGTCTCTGAAGAGATTTCACTGGAGTAAATGGAATAATCTTTCAAATTCACAAAACTTGCTCAGTTCAAATTCAGGCACTTTCCTAGCACCTAAAACACATCTGACAAAACGACACCTTGAGCCAACATTTTTAATAGCCAAAAACATGGTAAGGCATAGCAGTGGTTGTCTTTTTAGTTTTTTGTTTTTTTTTTTAATGTTTATTTATTTTTGAAAGAGAGAGAGACAGAGAGAGGAAGAGTGTGAGCAGAGGAGGGGCAGAGAGAGAGGGAGACAAAGAATCCAAAGTAGGCTCCAGGCTCTGAGCTGTCAGCACAGAGTCTGACGTGGGGCTCGATCCAACGAACCACAAGATCATGACCTGAGGCGAAGTCAAACACTTAATTGACTAAGCCACTCAGGCACCGCCCCCCCCCCCTTTTTTTTTAAAGTAATCTCTTCTGTCCTGCACCTTGTCTTAAATTAAATTGTTTTATTATTTTATTCCAAAAATTTCATCCCTGAGTCACGACCCAATGCAATCAAAATTAGTAACCAATCCCTAATCTGTTTACATTTCAGTGTCATCTTTAAATATGATCTTTATGTCCCCAGTCAGCTTAGAGTAGCTTGGATGACTCACCCTAGTCTTTATGAAAACACATTTTTTAACCTGGAACAAAAGAGAGCACGTTTCAAACAAGAAACAACAACAAAAAAATACAAAGCTCTCTCTACAGAAACATGCATTTTCTTCTCAAGTCATGGGCATGTTAAGAAATTACAGGATGATGTGGCTGGAAACAGAAAACAAGAGTTTCAAAGATAAGCGACATTACTAACAAATTTCTCTGTGGGAGCAAGAAAAGATCCACGAATACATAAAGACAGTTGAAGACTACGCTCTAGACCTGGGCTTCTCACTAACAAAAGGATAGTATAAGCCTGCATCCCACCCTGCCCTCACTCCAATCCCAAAGATACAAAGCAAAATAGGATGAAGGCAATGCTATAAGCCAGCCACAATGCATGTTCTTACAATCTCAGTTTTACTCAATGATGAATTAAAACATATTTATATTACAACAAATATGTTTGTGCTGGGGAGTAGAAAGTAAAATGCACATAAATCTTTAAGATAAGATTTCTTCTGTTCACTTGCAATGTGTTGCTTCAGGCTACCAGGGGAGTTTATGTTCTTTCTCCTCTGCTATTAAGAAAAAAGTGGAGAAGCTCTACTCTAGAGACTCTTAACATTCTCTCCAACCTGTCTCCCAGCTATTCTATCATCTCAGGTCACGTAATTTTTATTTTACTTATTTATTTAAACTACATATCATTCCAGAAAGAATTTCAAGTAGCTAGGGAGAGAATATGGAGAAAACATTACATCCAAGTGGCAATGCCTAAGCATGGAAGAGGGTTTTCAAAAGGTGTACACATTTCTGTCCACCATTCTGCACTATTCAATATCTAGTCTAAAAAATGACAGTATTAAGAAGAAATCAACTGCACAAAAAAAAAAAAAAAAAGTAGATAAAGGCGGGGTGGTTCTTAGGTACCTGATGACCTTTCGAAAATACTCTTTGGGGGGGGAGGGACTTTTTTTTTTTTATTATTTAAAAAAACTACTCTGCTACCTGATTTCTTCTTAGACTTTTGACAATACATATAATTTTATGACATTGAAAAGCAACTTTGATATGGTACTCTTGTGGGGTATCTATTTCCTCACCCCCACTACCACTAGCACAGCACCTGGTATACAATAATAGTTCAATAAACATTGGCTATAATTCTGGTTATAATATTACTATTCATTATTAATATTATCATTAGTATTACCTAAAAGGGTGCCACAATAATAATGGCAGCTACCATTTTTGAAGCTGCTATATGGCAGGCAATATATAATCCTGTTTGATCCTCTTAAAGATTTTGAAGGTAGGCAGTATCATCCACTTTTCACAAGAAAGAAAAGTATGCTCGGATCATTTAAATGATTTGCCTAGTCACCTAGGGCCACCCAGCTAATAAGTGGCAAAGTACTGATGCTAATCCAGTTGTTTGGTTCCTGGACCCAATTACTCCCACTCTCAGACAGTACCCCTCTTATAAGTCAAGAATTTAAGGGCTCTCTCACTGATAGACTCCAATTAGATTCCACTCCATTTCAGTCAGCACAGGTCAAAGAATGACAGGAATTCCCTCCAGTCACCACACAACCAATTTATATACAAATATAAATCTATATCTAATGCATCTTATACCCCACATATATATAAAAAATTGTATTTTTACATTAAATTATTAGCCAAAGTCACTAATTTTATACATCTAACTCGCCATTGTCATCAATCCTTGGCCTGATAATTTATCTCCCTCTGAGTTCATCTCCCTAAGGGTATTCATTCACTCTCTTAACTTTAATTATAACTTGCAGGCATAAAAAACAAAATCTACATCTCCTATCCAAAGGAAATTGAAGTGTGGATAAAAATACATGTGTGTACAAAAAGGTGTTCACTATCACATTTTTTTAATAACAAAAAGCAAATTAACAAAATCTCTAAATGTCAAGCAGTAAGAGAATGGATTTGATAAGTTATGCTATCTCCATTCCATGTAATAGCACACAATTTTAAATCAAGTTTTAAAAGAATCTTTAAGAACATGAGAAAAATGTTCGTAGTATTAAGTGAAATAAAAAAGGAGGACATAAAATGAAACCATCATTAAGATCTCAACTTTGCAAACATAGGACTAATAGGAAAAACAAAACCAAATAAATCAAAATGTAACAATCTCCTCTGGACAGTGAAATAATGGATTTTTTTTTCCTTTGTTGCTTTTTCTGTTCTCCAACTTTCTTTTCAAGGATAACTATTAATTTTATAGGCAAAAAAGAGTTGCTGCTATTTTTTGTTTGTTTTTACCAACATCTTTAACTCATCTCCAAGCACTCTTCTCTCATAAATTCCAAAATTAGCTAGAGAGTCCCAGGTAGTGTGAAACTAAAAGTGCTCAAAAAAATTCAGCACTATCACCCTCCAGTTATTCTAGAACTGCAATCTTAAGCCATTTCTCTTACCTACCGAAATCCAATCTTTCAAATTCTGTCAATCTTTTTCTTCTGTATTTTTCCTTCCTACTCCCTATACTAATACCAAGTCCAACCTTCACCAGCTCACCTCTAGATTAGCACATTAGCCTCCTGAATGAACAAATGCTTTCCTTATTCTATTGTCTAACCGCTAACAATTCACTCCACCAGAGCTAACTAGGTGCCAGGCACTCATCTTGGAGCTTTACCTGTATTAACTCATTTAATATTCCTAACAACTCTATGAGGATAGCTACTATTAGTCCTATTTTACAGATTAAGAAAAAGAAGCACAGACAGGTTAAGCAATTTACCCAAGATCACCCAATTAATAAGCAGCAATGACTGGATTTGAAGATATGTAGTCGGCTCCAGATAATAGTATGTAAATATGAGCTACTCCAGGAGTGCGGTGGCGATCAATAAAAACCAGCTTCTCTTTCCCTGAACTGTATAGCACCTTGGAGCAAGTCAAATCCCATTTCCGGGTATCTTTCCATGCTACTCCACATCTAGGAGGCCAGTTCTTCTCTTCCCTAATTCATTTTCCATATCTCCTTCAAAAATGAACTCTAAATTCAAGATCTCTGAGTTTTCCTTAAGACAGTTCCCTGACTCCTCAGCACATTCTCATTCTCACACGTTCAATTTTAACTACATTAATATGTAGTTGTTGATATTTTCTTAGGTCACATTAGTTTACCCCACAATTTTACATGTTATCATCATATCTAGAAAATGGAATGCCTCGGGACGCCGGGGTGGCTCAGTCGGTTAAGAGTCCGACTTCAGCTCAGGTCATGATCTCGCGGTTTGTGAGTTTGAGCCCCGCATCGGGCTCTGTGCTGAAAGCTCAGAGCCTGGAGCCTGCTTTGGTATCTGTGACTTCCTCTCTCTCTGTGCCCTCCCCGCTCATGCTCTCGGTCTCTCAAAAAATAAATAAATGTAAAAAAAAAAAATTTTTTTTAAGAAAATGGAATGCCTCCACTTTTTTTGATCTATGTCCTTCTCCATTTCCCACCTTCCTGAAAGCTACTAGACTAGCACAAAGTATCTGCATAAAGTAGATACTAAATATGCAATTAACTAATAAATATGAAATATGTATGGCTCCACTATTTAACAAAGTCATTCATTAGTCTTTAGAACTGACATATTTCAACCTTTATCTTCTCATTTTATTCCCTAAACATAAAAGCATCATATTTCTAATTGCAAAGGCCTCATCCAAAAAAATATATTCAAATTATACCCAAAAGCAATTTTATTAAATGATTTTTTTTTAAAAGGTATCCCACATGCTAAGAAAAAGCTTTTTTTTCCCCCCCAAGAGACTCTAATAGTGGTACTTTACTCTTATGGGAGAGTTCTATCCAAGTCTTCCACAACACTAAGCAGGCAGTGACATTCCAGGCATGACTGCCAATTGTTCAGTAACAGAAAACACTATCTGGCTTTAATAAGAGATTATTCTAAATGGCACCCGTTAAATCTAAAATGTAAAAGCAATCGTTTTTACATTTAAGGTTGGGTATCTGCACCTTCATCTTCCTATTCCAAAACAATTATTTTAAAACTCAAAGAAAAAGATATACTAAAAGATATCCTAAAAGACAGAAAGTTGACCTCGTATTTAAATTGTTAATGAAGGGGCACCTGGGTGGCTCAGTCCGACTTCAGGACTTGGCTCGGCTCATGATCTCGGGTCATGATCTCACTGTTGGTGGGTTCGAGCCCCGCATCAGGCTTTGTGCTGTCAGCTTAAAGCCTGGAGTCTGCTTCAGATTCTGTGTCTCCCTCTCTCTCTGTTCCTCCCCTGCTCATGCTCTGTCTCTCTCTCAAAAATAAATAAACATTAAAAATAAAATAAATAAATTGTTAATGAAAATAGAGGTGCCTACATGGCTCAGTCGGTTAAGCATGTGACTTCGGCTCAGGTCATGATCTCACAGCTTGTGAGTTCGGGCCCCGCATAGGGCTCTGTGCTGACAGCTCAGGGCCTGGAGCCTGCCTCGGATTCTGTGTGTATGTCTCTCTCTCTCTCTCTCTGCTCCTCCCCTGCTTGTGTTCTGTCTCTCAAAAATAAACATCAGAAAAAGATTTTAAAAATGTTAATGAAAACAGATGAAAATAAAATTCACTACAGGTAAGTATGCCTCACTGTATATAACAAGTAAGTCTCATTATCTAATCAAATTGTTCTTCAAATACATTATAAGCCATGACTGCTTAAAGGAACACTACAGGGACTGTTCTAAAAGGCATTCAATACTCACAGCTATAATCTTGTCTTTAATTTTTTTTTTCCAAGTTGGAACTTTCATATACACCTTTTCTCTAAAAGACTCCTTTGCTACTTAGCTTTTATCTTAAATGAGCCACTTAACAGCAGACCATATTTATCCTAAAATATATTTTTCTTTACATGCCTACTGACTATGCAGTTACTCTCATTCATCAGAACTTGCCAGAAGCAAATGTCGAACATGGTTCAGTTACCCAAATAACAGTATTAAATTTGAACAAGCGTATATTACCACAGGTTTATTACAAATTTTAACACTGATAAATACACACTATGAAGCACACCCTGCTCATTACCTTAAAATACCTTAAATGAAAAGAGCAAACCTAGTTTACCCTCTACTTAAAATCACCATTCCTATGTATATTACAGTTCAGTTAAAACACATATTGGTAAACATTTGGTTTCCTTTCTTGACTTTTTTTCAAATGCTACAAATAATACTACAACAATTTGAAAAGCTTACTCCATGTTTAAAAGGATGAGCAGATATTTACTAAT